>NC_083582.1:61665226-61991476 GCF_027579695.1 Neoarius graeffei | reverse complement strand
TGAGATTCAACAACTTGTACATTACATTTTGAAGAGCAGAAAACAAAACAGATTATACATTTGTATTTGTGTATTTGTATATTTTTATATCATCCAGGCTTGTAGTATTTGAGTCCAGGACTCAGACTCGAGTCTGACTCATGCCTTAATTTTAAGGACTCGTGATTCAACTTGGACTTCAGCACTGATGACTCAGACTTGGACTTGGACTCAGACTCGTGAACTGGAGATGAGAACTCGGATTTTTTTCTTTATTTTTTGTAACATACAATAATAATTTGGTATAAGATATTTATATCTACATTAATTTTTTGTACTAAGTTCGTGCAAGAATGTCACACCCGCGCGCCAAGCGGACACTTGCACACGTACCATAAACGACTCGCACCTGCACAGAATTAAGGTGCAATCAGCGCGCCTATATAAAAACTATGAAAACACACTTACTTTGCGAAGTATTGAGTTGTGTTGCTGACACATTACCAAGCCTTATTTCCTTGTTTGGGTTCCTGATCCCTGATTTCCTGTTTCTCATCTTTGATTCTGCCGAGTCTACAATAGCCTGTTTTTGCCTCGCCCGACCTATTGCCTGTTTCACCGTTTTACGATTTTGCCTGCCATTCTGGATTGTTTACCTGTCTTCACTTGTATTAATAAGCACACCTTCTGCACTGGGCGGCATGGTGGTGTAGTGGTTAGCGCTGTCGCCTCACAGCAAGAAGGTCCGGGTTCGAGCCCCGTGGCCGGCGAGGGCCTTTCTGTGCGGAGTTTCCATGTTCTCCCCGTGTCCGCGTGGGTTTCCTCTGGGTGATCCGATTTCCCCCACAGTCCAAAGACATGCAGGTTAGGTTAACTGGTGACTCTAAATTGACCGTAGGTGTGAATATGAGTGTGAATGGTTGTCTGTGTCTATGTGTCAGCCCTGTGATGACCTGGCGACTTGTCCAGGGTGTACCCCGCCTTTCGCCCGTAGTCAGCTGGGATAGGCTCCAGCTTGCCTGCGCCCCTGTGGAACAGGATAAAGCGGCTACAGATAATGAGATGAGATGAGACCTTCTGCACTTTCATCCGTCTCCCAACCATCTCTGACAGAATACTTCACACTCCCTGACAAAGAGAATGCACATTCATCTGTTCATACGTCATGTTCAGGAACAATCTAATGTTAATGGCGCTAATACAGCCACCGTCAAATGGTGTGGTTGGAGTCTTGTTCTCGGACTCGACTCAGATCAATAGTGGACTCGACTCGGACTTGACTCGAAATTGTTTTAAATGACTTGGACTTGAACACTGGGGACTTGAGACTGGACTCGGACTCGAGGTTTAGTGACTCGACTACAACACTGATATCATATCATCATCTAATAGACTAGACATAATCAGTAAACTTATACATTTTGTCC
The DNA here is from genome assembly GCF_027579695.1 of Neoarius graeffei. Lineage (NCBI taxonomy): Eukaryota > Metazoa > Chordata > Actinopteri > Siluriformes > Ariidae > Neoarius > Neoarius graeffei. The sequence goes on along the minus strand of NC_083582.1, from coordinate 61,990,070 downwards.
CATCTCCCATCTTTTTCTCCTGCTATTTACTGTACATTTGTCATGAGAAACATCCACCAATAAAGATTTTGTAATAGAAGGTGTGGGGATAAAATCTAAGCTGGATCAAAGTTTTATAAAAGAAGTTCTTAAAATGCAACATGTAGAAAATTTTGAAAACAGAAAATAATTAACAAAGAGATACATTTCAAAATATACAAGTAACAAGAAAAATATTACTGTACAAGAGGTGTTTTGGCTTTATCCTTTATTCTATGTCAACTAAAATATCTTCTCTTTTCATTTTCTTTACCTACGCTGTGTGTTTTTTCCTTTTCTTTTCTAGACAGAAGTGGCAGGACACAACGATCTGGTTCAGTGACAGAGTAGAATTCCCAAGCTTAATGGCCCTCTGTAAAAAAAAAAAAAAAAAGGGCTGCCATTCAGGAGACAAGCTGACCATCAGAGAAAGGAGGGGGGATGCAGCTAGTACGCATGGTACACCATGAGCGGAATACAGATTGCCGAAGGTTGGTAAAAGATCATTAAATGGTCAGTCACTCAGAAAACAACTGTAGACAAAATATTATGTCGTAGTTTATGTGGTTCATAGTCATAACAATTCATAAAACTCGACATAAATGGCTAATTATTAAACTGTAGATTAGAGGTAATGCACAGAAGCTCCAGAGTGAAACTAACAGTGTATGCCACCTGGATATACGATATTAGTCTTCACTAGTTCAGAGGGTTTAATATAGCAGTGGCACTGTAATAGAGAGAGAGAGAGAGAGAGAGAGAGAGAGAGAGAGAGAGAGATGAACAAACAGGCCACAGCAGTATGTAGATTATTCCATATCTGGAGGTTTCAGTCACATCAGATGATGTTTACAAAAAGCTGATATGGCTGTTAAAGGCTATATAACTCAATTACAAAATATATCATAGATAAAACCACAGCCAAACCACATTATTTTAGTTAGTTAACATTTTGGTCCATAGACTGACCATAAAAAACAAAGAAAGTTAGGATATTTTCCACAGAGAGGCATCGAAAAACCTGTCTTATTATAAGCACTTATTGCTAAGTGACATATTTTGTAGTTAATGTAAAATTATAACATGATATAAACCAATAAAGTGCAGAAAAACATAAAGATGGAAATGGTGATTTAGGTTCCACAGGACTAAAAGGGCCCAGTGGAAAACAACAGATACTATTGATGAGCTGCAGAAACTTCAAATCACCACAAACAGAACTTTGTTTAGTTAAACAAAATTATGTCTTAAACAATTTCCCTAGGGCGGCACGGTGGTGTAGTGGCAAGAAGGTCCGGGTTTGAGCCCCGTGGCTGGCGAGGGCCTTTCTGTGCGGAGTTTGCATGTTCTCCCCGTGTCCACGTGGGTTTCCTCCGGGTGCTCCGGTTTCCCCCACAGTCCAAAGACATGCAGGTTAAGTTAACTGGTGACTCTAAATTGACCGTAGGTGTGAATATGAGTGTGAATGGTTGTCTGTGTCTATGTGTCAGCCCTGTGATGACCTGGCGACTTGTCCAGGGTGTACCCCGCCTTTCGCCCGTAGTCAGCTGGGATAGGCTCCAGCTTGCCTGCGACCCTGTAGAACAGGATAAAGCAGCTAGAAATAATGAGAATGAGACAATTTCCCTAAATTCTACATCAGCAGACTGACTCGAACAAGGTCATAAGCATGTCTTGTCCACCGGGGGGGCGCTGCTATAAATTTTGGGTCAAGTCAAAGACCCTCCTGCACCAGGACCTGGTCTTCCCAGGCAGTCTCCCATCCCAGGACTAACCATTGTTTTGAGGCACATTGGATGGCACCGATCTCCATTCCTATATCCTTCAGCTTCTCACTTATTATGTAGCTAAGGTTACAGTGGGGGGCTAACCGCGAGAGTTTGACTCCCTACTCGCATCTGTACTGCAGCATGCCTTGCCAGATGGCAGCAGGTACCATTTTTATGATGGTCTTTGGTATGACCCTACCGCAAGTAGAACTTGCAATCTCCCGGTCGAGAGGCGGAAATGCTAACCACTAAGCCAGCTCACGGTCAATTAGTGTGTATTATGACGTAATTTATGAGAAATATTTAATGAAAACTGTAATGCTATACTGTAAGTAAGGAATAATACATGACAAACGGTGCTGTTATGTGAAAATAATCCAAGCTGGGGTGGTGTGATATGCCCCAATACAAAACGGAGGGCTGTTATCACCCGATGGTGTAATATTTTCAAATAACAGCATGGTCCAAAGTGCGTTATTCTTCTTATACCACAGGAAATTGTCAATAATGGCAATTTGTATTTTATGAATGAACATACTGCTGGGGGGGGGTTGTTATTTTAAGAATTTTGACTTTTCCATGTTTTAACCCCCTAGAAATATGGAGATGGTCCATCTATGTGGGAAAATGTCAAATTTTATTAAATTGAACCTTGCTAACCCCCCTGTACATACCCTCTGAAAGTTTCCATTCTTACAATATGACAAAATACATTACAGTGCGGGCGGTATGGTGGTGTAGTGGTTAGCGCTGTCGCCTCACAGCAAGAAGGTCCGGGTTCGAGCCCCGTGGCCGGCAAGGGCCTTTCTGTGCAGAGTTTGCATGTTCTCCCCGTGTCCGCGTGGGTTTCCTCCGGGTGCTCCGGTTTCCCTCACAGTCCAAAGACATGCAGGTTAGGTTGACTGGTGACTCTAAATTGACCGTAGGTGTGAATGTGAGTGTGAATGGTTGTCTGTGTCTATGTGTCAGCCCTGTGATGACCTGGCGACTTGTCCAGGGTGTACCCCGTCTTTCGCCCGTAGTCAGCTGGGATAGGCTCCAGCTTGCCTGCGACCCTGTAGAACAGGATAAAGTGGCTAGAGATAATGAGATGAGATGAGACATTACAGTGCTGTTTGATATTAGAATGCTGCTTTTTTTTAATGTGTTTTAAAGTTATCGATGAATGCGAACCTCTTCAGGTATGCCACTAGGTACGACTACAACATTTTCAGTGCAGATGATCATTATTTTAAGGTAATAAGCTTAGTGGTAAGTAACCTTACATTCAAGTAAATTAAACATATGGTAATTCTGCTCTTTTTCAGCAAGTTTTAAAGTTATTGATGAATGTCACACTTTTCAGTAGTACCGCAAATATGAACTATTTTTAAGCACAGAGGATCATTACTTAAGGTTACTAATTTAGTTTTAAGAACCAGTATGCATGATTCATATCTGAATTATATCTCCCAATGTATTAAATAGTCATTATTTGTATTCTTGCAGGTAAATAATGGCTTCTGTTGCAACACGGTCAAAAGCTAAGAAGATACTAGGTGTAGTAGAGTACATAGAGCAGGCTGAGTTCCCTTCTGGGATGCTTCCAACAGGGAAGGACATCATTCAGAAGATGCTCTATCTGCTGCGGCCGAAGCGTGCTGGTCAAGCACAGAGATCCAGGGATGCTGCTGCTCAGTTGCTGGCAGAACTTGTTCAAGAGCACTGGTTATTTTGTAACTTATACACCATCCACACCAGACATATAAAGAAGCATATCTTGAAACTTTATGGAGAATTTGTTACTCTGATTCAAACCCGTAAACAGAGACAAAATGAGGGTTTCTAGCAACTCTTTTTGTGAGAAATGTTATTACTGTGATTTTTGATGTTATATTTAAGAGTTATTTCCATTAAGGAATGCTTATATTAGTGAAAAAGGCAGTTTTTGACTATTTGGAGGGGTTATTAACTTCAGAGGGTATGTACAAGGGGGTTAGCATTTTTCAGTTGGCCAAATATTGGTGTTTCCATACTTAGATAGATCATCTCCATATTTTGGAGGGGGTAGAAAAAAATTTTTGGTCTAAACCCCCCCTCCCCCCAATACTGCATAGTTACATTTAAAGGTCCCATGGCATGAAATTTTCACTTTCTGAGGTTTTTTAACGTTAAAATGAGTTCCTCTGACCTTCTTAAGTCACCCCAGTGGCTAGAAATTTCATAATGTGTAAACCAAACTATGCCCAACATTTGAGAATGGCGCGTCAAAACGGCGCATTGATAAACTCTTCCCTTTACTACATCAGCAAGGGAGATGATCCCCACACCCCCCCTCTGGATTCCCACCCACTGTATGGATTGCCCACCCAGCTCAAAAGTTGCCACCAAACATACAGTATACAATCCATGGGATTTCCATAGGTATTTTGATGCTGGGTAGAAAACTTTTTCTATGATTTATTAGCAGTCACATCACACATTTCACTACCAATTGTCCTAGCACAAGAAGGCATGTGGCAAAATCTTGAATTTTCATTTGTGATTGTAAATGCACCAGAATTAGTCACTGACCAGTTTTCATCTAGTCCCTGGTAGGTTAATACATAAAATGTAGTAACAAAGTCACAAACTCAAGGTCCATGGGCTATCAAAAGTCAAATAATGACAATAGTGCAATTGTGACGAGGGTGGGCAAAGTTGGGGGGCCCAAAATTTCTGGCAGCGCCCCTGCCTCCACGAGCCCGTTTAAAGCATCAACAAACCACCATGCCATGGGACCTTTAATGTGAAACATTTAGCTCTCATTATCACTTACATTACAGCAGCAATGAATGTTTGTTTCCGTACCAGCATTCTATTTCTTTCTCAAGAAGTTGAGGCCAAATGAGACCAAAAAAAAAAAAAAAACACACACAGCTTGCTATTTTACAGAGAAATTAGAAATCTTAAACTCCTCTATCCTAAAGATTTCCCCGTGCTGGGAAACTTTGCAAAGAACTGTAGCTGTTACAAAGCACTGTCATCTGAGATTCGTTCCATAAATGTTACATAAACATCTTCTAACAGAAATCTTCACCACAATGATTATAGGTTGTTCTTTCATAAAAAACGTTTTTAATCCATTTTTAATAGATTATGTGGAGCATCCATCATACAAGCCCCTGTGTATGAGCTGTTACTATAGAAACAATAAGGTATTAGAAGGAGCACATTAATATAAACCTGTCATTCATGTTACAGCTGGAATTACAGTCTTAGCAGTGACGTTAGAAAGGATATAAAATGAATTCACACTTTCTGATCACTCTGATTCGAGAATTGGATCTCACTGTGGTAGATAATAACATTTTATGCCATTGCTAAGATACTGCATACCTTTGTCATTTGATTTTATGGACCACAATGGAAATAAGTATTTTCACTTTCTTGTGTCATCCATGCATTTTTAATGCATTTACAATTGTTTGTATGTATTTACATTGAATTTACTAAATAAAACCAATCAATCAATCTACCAGCATAGATCGGTCAAAGCTCCTGATTCCATGTAACAATGTTGTAAAGTAACCATGACAACGGTCACAAATAATGTTAAAAATAGATGTTATGACAAACGTTTTCACAAGCCTTTTTATGATATCACAGATTTAGAACTCAATCTGCCAGGAGATACTTGTTGTGATGTCAGAGGGGCTATAGAAGTGTTTATTAAGTATTAGAAGATCAGGAGATATGTATTGTAAGAGCTGACTAATAAGATTGAATAAAATATGCCAACTAGAGCAAAACCAGCCACTGTGACTTAAAAATGACATGGCAGATGTTATCAGCTGTTATTAAGTGTAATGTAACTTTATGTCCAGTTGTATACCAGTGCCTTGTGACAATTATCAGTAATTGTCATGATAGCTGCCAGAAGGTTTGATGACAGCTTATGACATGCCAAGAAAACAATTCTCATATTTTTGACCCAGGTTTTATTGCCTTAGTAACTTTAATAATTGGTACATCTACAGTGACCTCCTTATTAATGGCCTCAGTTGTAAAGATTAGTGAAAAGGATTAGAAAAAAAAAAAAAAAAAAATATATATATATATATATATATATATATATATATATATATATATCTTTTGGTGAAGTCGCTTCATCTCACACTGAAAAAATGAGAAAAATCAGACTTTTAATTGAAAATTTTATTCAGAGAAAAACAAATCCCTCATCAAAAAATAATTATTTTCAACAAAAACACATGTACCACTATTATTGGCACCCCTGGAAAGGATAGTGAACACAATGTAACTGAAGCATGTTTCCCATTTAAATTGTACAGTATTTCTGAGTTGATTGGAGTGTGTAGGAACTTTCAAGCTGTAATCCATGACTTCCTGATTAACTGGGTACAAATATGAGGTAACACAGAAGCCAAATTCCCTTACCCTGTGTCCGAAATCGTTCACTCGTTCACTATTCCCTATATAGGGAATTACTATATAGAGGACTATATAGTGCGCCCATTGGTAAAATGAAAAAACACTTTCGGAAACTAGTCCATCGCGCTGGTATTTACATCACTACTGTCCCATAATTTAAATGTGCCAGATATGTCGGCTGGTGGGTTTTCAAAATAATAAATACATGCATGTATTTTTTGTGATAAATGCATATTATACTGAGCACATTTCACCACATTAACCAATACAAAGTACCTGCATCTTTCAGTTCTCTTTAAAATCAAGGCTGAATACTTCCTTCAAATCAAATTTGAGACTTTTAATTTGATTTCTTTCACCACAACTGCAATGCATGATGGGATATATTGCTTTGGTTAGTGACCATCGGTTGTACACTACTTTTCATGATGCATTATGGGATACTCTTAGTGCACTATATAGGGTGTAAATAATCCTCACTAAGGTTTCAGACAGCACTACAAAATGGCGTCCCCACAATATACTGCCCTATATAGGGAGTAGGGAGTGATTTCGGACAGAGGGTTAGTCATCCTTCAACATGGGAAAGATAAGAAAACACACAAACCAAATGAGGGAGAAGTGTGTTGACCTTCATAAGTCAGGGAATGGATATTAAATGAAATAGGTACCCTATGGGTACGTGTGGCTACTGCATATAAATAAAATTGTTTTCTGATTCCACGTCCATACAGTAAATATAGCATATATATTTACTCTGTGAGGCAGTAGCAACAAAAATGAAGCATAATCCAAAAATGAATAATTTAAAAATCACAGAAGTAAAATATACCAAGTGTCTGTACTTTATATTATTCTACTCTTACCTCTTACAGTTTTCGAAACTGAAACCTCCAAACTGAGGCTGACATACACACGCTATTGCCATGACCCAAACTCTTATTTCCCAGAAAAGGCCCAGCGCTAGAGCTCAGTGGTGCCAATACTCTTTTTGACAACTTCTTGTAACAACTTGGAGGTGCATCACATCTACATCACACATGGGACCACTGGCCGAAGAAGGAGAGGAAAAGGGGACAACCTGGAGTATATTTTAAAATAGGAATGCACTTCCCCTCTGTAATAATCATAAACACGTCCTAAAGTGATTTCTTTAGTCCATTTATTTCGAATGGTGAACCGAATTGTATACGCTCACCAGTCATTTTAATAGGAACACCTGTATGCGTATGCGCATGCACAGTGCGCTATTGTTATACTCATTCTTACAGTACAATATGATGACATAGTGGCTACAGCCTCTATGAGGCAGTAGCCACAAAAAATAGCTACTTGCCTGAAAATGTCAATTTCTACTGTTAGGGCAATAATAAAAAAGCGGACACCAACTGGAACTGTTACAAACTTGCCTGGAAGAGGAGCCAAATTTATTTTGCCCCCATGTACAGTGAGGAGGATGGTAAGAGAGGCAAAAAAAAATCCCCAAGGATCACTGTTGGTGAATTACAAGACAAAGTAAAATCTTGGAGTTTCCAAGTCTCCAAAACCACCATCAAATGCCAACTCCATGCCAACAGATTATTTGGAAGGTTTGCCAGAAAAAAAAGCCTTTTCTGTCAGTTAACCACAAACACAAGTGCCTGAAGTTTGTGAAACACTACTTTGACTGGAACGATGGAACAAAAATTGAGCTTTTTGGCAATAAACACTCAAGGTGGGTTTGGCATGAAAAGAAGGATGGTGATAATAAAAAGAACCCGATCCCAACTGTAAAGTATGGTGGAGATTCTGTGATGTTTTGGGGCTGTTTTTCTTCCAAAGGCCCTGGAAACCTTGTTAGGGTACATGGCACCATGGACTCCATGAAATACCAGAACATTTTAAATCAAAATCTGGCTGCCTCTGCCAGGAAACTAAAACTGGGTCATCATTGGATCTTCCAGCAGGACAATGATCCAAAGCATATGTCCAAATCAACACACAAATGGTTCACTGAGCACAGAATCAAGCTTCTGCCCTGGCCATCTCAGTCCCCTGACCTGAACCCCATTGAAAACCTGTGGGCTGAGCTGAAGAGCAGAGAGCACAAGAGAGAGCGAGGACCCTGGATGATCTGGAGAGATTGTGTAAAGAGGAACGGTCTCTGATGCCCTGCTCTGTATCTCCAACCTTATAAAATGTTATCAGAGACTCAGTGCTGTTTTACTGGCAAAGGGAGGTTGTATAACATATTAAATGCAGGGATGCAATAATAATGGCACGTGTTTTTATTGAAAATAATTTGTTGATGAGGGATTTGTTTTTCTCTGAATAAATTTATTTCAACTAAAGGTTGGGTTTTTCTCTTTTTTTCAGTGTGAGATGAAGCGACTTCACCAATAGGTGGATTTTTTTCTAACCCTTTTTACTAATCTTTACAGGGGTGCCAATAATCATGGAGGGCACTGTAGATATTTTTCACAGCCTGATCATGTTTCTTTAGGTCAGGGAGTTTTTAAGAAAACTGGCATTGAATTAGCACAAGTACGCATTTTATGACTCAGAGAATGACATCAAAAGTATTTATCAAGTAGTGAAGAAAATGCATGGTCACAGCCCCAGAGCGATAATGACTACATTATTTTGTGTGTGTGTGTGTGTGTGTGTGTGTGTGTGTGTGTGTGTGTGATATAGCCATGCTTTTGCATTTTCTGGTTTCCTGAACAGTTATTCACATTTGATATACTTGTACATACCTCTATGCAAACATAATCGAGATTAAATAAAATCCTACTGTGGCAGCAGGGGCGTGGCCAAGCGTCAGTCTGTGAATGGAGGGCGGAGTCAGGGAAGGTAAGTGGCAGAATCACTGCACCTGATGTGAATTAACCTGTTTGTGTGCCTCCCCCAGTGACCGCGCCCTTTAAAAGGAGAGAGAGGGCAGAGAAAGGGAGCTCTCCCCCAACCTGGACGCTTGTGTGAGAGTGAATAGAAAAGCTAAATAAAAGAGTTTTTGAGAACTCAGTTCTGGCCTGCCATGCTTCTGTGCTCCACCCACTTAGAACCCTTGCTACAGTGGTGCCAAAACCCAGGACTCGGAGTACAGAAGAGAACAGCCCCATGGAGTCCTCCCCCTTCAAGGACCTGGTCCATGCCCTCGCCATGGCCCAACAGAGCCAGCACCAGGTGCTGGTCGCCCTCCGGAAAGAGCAAGAACAACGGTTCGAAGCCCTGGTGCTGGTGCAGCAGGAAGATCGCCAGCCGTTCCGGCACCCTCTCGCATCGGCGGGGTCCGCCATCACCACCGGCGTGGACCCTCCCCACCTCACCCTAATGAAGATGGGTCCACAGGACGACCCCGAAGCCTTCCTCGCTCTTTTTGAGCAGGCAGCAGACGCGTGGGGTTGGCCGGTGGAGCAGCGCGCGGCGTGCCTCCTCCCCCTGCTAACGGGCGAGGCGCAGCTGGCTGCGCTACAGCTCCCTGCCGACAGCCGGCTGGTCTACGCCGACCTCCGCAGGGCTGTCCTCCAACATGTGGGGCACACACCGGAACAGCAGTGGCAGCGCTTCCACGCGCTGCGCTTGGAGAAGGTCAGCCGGCCGTTCGCGTTTGGCCAGCAGCTCCGAAGGGCCGACAACCGCGACGCCGAAGGAATCATCGACCTGGTGGCGCTGGAACAATTCGTCGCCCGACTTCTGGGAGGAACCGCGGAGTGGGTCCAGTGCCATCGCCCGGCGTCGCTGGATCGGGCCATCGAGCTGGCGGAGGACCATATGGCGGCTGTTCCGGCGGCAGAACAGTACGTCTCCTCTTCTCTCCTCTCTTTCCCTCTCCCCCGTTCCTCGTCCTCACCCCATTCCCCCACCGCGGAGGCGGGGGCCGGCTCCACCCCAGCCGGCCTGCCGCACCCACGGTGCCCTACTGTTTCCTACTTCCTTTCGGGCTGTTTGGGGCGCCCGCTACGTTCCAGCGGCTTATGGATAGGGTCCTCTGCCCCCACGCGGCCGCATACTTGGACGATATAATTATTTATAGTAATGACTGGCCGCGGCACTTAGACCACCTAAGGGCCATCCTTAGGTCGCTGAGGCAAGCGGGTCTCACAGCCAATCCGAAGAAGTGTGCGATTGGGCGGGTGGAAGTACGGTATCTGGGCTTCCACGTGGGCAATGGGCAGGTGCGTCCTCAAATCAATAAGACAGCAGCGATTGAGGCCTGCCCGAGGCCCAAGACCAAAAAGGGGGTGAGACAGTTCCTGGGGCTGGCTGGCTACTATCGTAGGTTTATACCTAATTATTCAGATGTAACCAGCCCGCTGACTGATCTCACTAAAAAGGGGGCTCCAGATCTGGTCCAGTGGACGGAGCAATGCCAGCGGGCTTTCTCTGAGGTAAAGGCTGCATTGTGTGGGGGGCCACTGTTACACTCCCCTGACTTTTCTCTCCCCTTTGTTTTGCAGATTAATGCGTCGGACAGAGGGCTGGGGGCTGTTCTGTCCCAGGAGGTGGAGGGGGAGGACCGTCCAGTGCTGTACATCAGCTGGAAGCTGTCGGTGCGCGAGGGCAGGTATAGCACAATAGAAAAGGAATGCCTCGCCATCAAGTGGGCGGTCCTCACCCTCTGCTACTACCTGCTGGGGCGCCCTTTCACCCTCTGTTCAGACCACACGCCTCTGCAGTGGCTCCACCACATGAAGGATGCCAACGCACGGATCACCTGTTGGTATCTGGCACTCCAGCTGTTTAAGTTCGAGGTGGTCCACAGGCCGGGGGCGCAGATGGTTGTGGTGGATTTCCTCTCCCGTCAAGGGGGGGGGGGAGTCAGCTGCAGGCCGGACAGCTCCCCAGCCTGAGTCAGGCGGTGGGGGTATGTGGCAGCGGGGGCGTGGCCAAGCGTCAGTCTGTGAATGGAGGGCGGAGTCAGGGAAGGTAAGTGGCAGAATCACTGCACCTGACGTGAATTAACCTGTTTGTGTGTCTCCCCCAGTGACCGCGCCCTTTAAAAGGAGAGAGAGGGCAGAGAAAGGGAGCTCTCCCCCAACCTGGACGCTTGTGTGTGAGAGTGAATAGAAAAGCTGAAAAGCTAAATAAAAGTTTTTGAGAACTCAGTTCTGGCCTGCCATGCTTCTGTGCTCCACCCACTTAGAACCCTTGCTACACCTACATTTAGCAGGCTCTATCTGAAGATTTTGATAAGGTATTTGAGCTTATCATAAAATCTGCCAAAGTTCTGTGTACTCAACTTGTCTGTGTTTTGGATTATTTTATAAATTTTATACCTATAAACAAGAGTCTACAAAAACCATTTGTTTCCAGCAGCATAAAGAGACAGAAATAGAGCTTGAGCAACAATACACTGACGCATTAACTGTTCCTAGTTTAATTTTGGACTCACCCACACTTCTCCACAAATATTTCTCCTTCATTTATGTGCAACACAACACACTCTCTTTGAAAAGCCATTGTGTGGGTTTACCATAGATACAAATATCGGGGAATGTTGGGAAAGAAGGGGGTTTGATAAAGTTGGGGTTTGAGGTTGATTCAGAATAAATCTTTGTTCACTGACACTTCAGTCATATTTTTAAAATGATCTAATCTCAAATCATCTATGGAGCACTTTTACAGAAAGGCAAATTCAATAGACAAAACAACACTGAGAACAACACTGCATTCTGCTACAAATTCGTGATGGGAAGTTCAGATCATTTTCCTGACTCTGATCTTTGAATCTCAATCAGTAAAATGAACGAATCTTTTTTTTTTTTCAAATCATTTGTTCATTTCTTTCATTGGCACTAGTGTGGCACTATCATGGCCCTATACAGTTCCCAAACACTAAGACCAACATGGTTTGCTTGACTTGGTAAAGTATAATACACAAGTATACTTTTGTTCAGCTCTTAAGCATCCTTTTGGGACACAACCTATTGAGTTAATCAGTGGAAATACTTCAGTTGCCTGTATGAGAGCACTGTGCCCATCAAGAAAAATATCATGCTATTCATTGTCTGATTAGCTATTCACTTTAGTTATGATTCTAGGACAAATTAGTCATTCCTACACTGTGAATATGCAGTGGTCATGTGACAAGTGAAAGACTCTGACCCGAAGACCCACAGTTATTATTCATGAACGAATCACTCACTGTAATTATTACATGTTGTTAACCTCTCCTGAAAACAACTAAAAGTCAACACTTTGTTCCTTTATTGTAATGGGACTGTGTTTGGCAAAGTATAATACAAAATGAGACCATCAATGATCAATGACGGCGTACTGTAGCTCACTCTGGCCCTGTCTAGTCCAGAAGGAATGATCTAAAGTGGGCCACCTTATGTAATAAATGTTGCAAACTATATATATATATATATATATATATATACACGGTGGTGTAGTGGTTAGCGCTGTCGCCTCACAGCAAGAAGGTCCTGGGTTCGAGCCCCGGGGCAGGCGAGGGCCTTTCTGTGTGGAGTTTGCATGTTCTCCCTGTGTCTGCGTAGGTGTGAGTGTGAATGGTTGTCTGTGTCTATGTGTCAGCCCTGTGATGACCTGGCGACTTGTCCAGGGTGTACCCCGCCTTTCGCCCGTAGTCAGCTGGGATAGGCTCCAGCTTGCCTGCGACCCTGTAGAAGGATAAAGCAGCTAGAGATAATGAGATGAGATATATATATATATATATATATATTGTGGCAGCGGGGGCGTGGCTGAGTGTCAGTCTGTGAATGGAGGGCGGAGTCAGGGAAGGTGAGTCATGTCACTACACCTGTTGTCAATTAACGTGTGTTTGTGTGTCTCCTTCAGTGACCACGCCTGATAAAAGGAGAGCAAGAAGGGGAGGTTGGCGCCGAGGGCTTGTTGACAGCCTGTATGTATGTGTGTGTGCGCACGCGAGAGTTTTTGGAGCCCTATGCTGAAAAGCAGTAAAATAAAAACCCCTCTTCAACGCAAACAGTTGCCTGCCGTGCTCGCTATATATATATATATATATATATATATATATATATATACACACACACACACACACACACACAGGGCCGCTGACAGCTTTGGCTGGGCCCGGGACAAAATGCTCTGAATGGGCCCCCCCGTGTATATATATATATATATATATATACTGGGTGCGATTTGCTGGGGGGGGATCATCCCCCCCCCTTTGGTTTTTATCTCTGCTGAAAAAAAATCCTCGGGGAAAACCCCGTCAATAAAGCAAACAAACCAAAAAAAAAGTTGACATGACAGGCATGTTGTGACACAGTTTTCTATGGTCTACATTGCACTCACTTTCAAAATGACCCGAAGTGGCAGCTTTGATGTTCACGAACGTCCCCAGCAAATAGATACATTGTAGATAATAACAATATCTTTGCGTGCAGGGATGCAAACAGCGCGCCTTTTGGTGGATGCCGCCTTTTTCACGGCCGATTTTTTTTTTAGGGGGGACATTGGAGTGTCTGATTATAATTTCAAAGTAAACTCTGTATTAAAATTACTAAATAAGCAAATCCGTTACAGTCCATGAAACAGGAAGTATAAGGATGAGAAAAAAACAGTTTAAATCGGAAAGCTGCGCACAATGTGAATTGCGCCATCAGAGCAAACTGTTCATTTAGTATTCATGTATTTTAGTGATTTTCGAGTCACTGTCCATTTAATCCGGAGGGAGAGAAACATCACAGCAATGCGACAAGCAATGCGAACTTTGTTGTGTTAGTGTTCGTGTATTTAGTCAGAGAGATAGGAAGATGAATTTACTATCTCTGGTTTAGTGTTCATTTTCATTTAGTGTTATTCATTTGATATCATCGGATGTTATTGAGCTGTTAGCCTATTGTTACCTTAATTTTGTGACGTTTCATGATTAAAAAAAAAAATCCCCCCTTCTGGTTTTTTGACAAATCGCACCCTGTATATATATATATATATATATATATATATATATATATATATATATATATATATAAAATGTATATATGTATACACACTATAGTATACTGTGCGTGTGTACTGTCCAGTGTGAAAAGCAGAGAAGAACACACCGCTCGAGAAACGGCGGGATATGATTGCGGGCTAATGTGAATATTCTTAGCTTCAATCAGATATATGAAACACAATGTTATTAAGCCGTTGTGGTTATGAAATGATTCAATGCCCTGTGCGTTTGATATGGTGTTCAGTGTGACTTGCTCTCCCCTCGTTTGTAACATGAATTGTGTGCCGCGTGTGCCATGGTTGGGGTTACTTTACGGGGCTGGAAAAAGTTGGCTGTGTCTTACCTGGCTCAGCTGCCCCACTGCCTTTGCTAGTACCTGCTGCATCATCCGAATCTTTTTTAAAATATTTATGCAGTGAGCCCCTGAGTCTCTTGGTTTATTCCTCTCTTTTTCTCTTTTCTTTTCTGTGCTCCTGACTTGTGCATGTTGGCAAATGGCACGCACGCTGATTGTCGAAGCGCTATGACCGATCAATATCGTTTTTTTCCCCTTAAAGGTGGAGTACGAGATTTTGGAATAACGGTTCCCGCAAGCCATATTTGGAAAAGAAACACGTCCACCCTCGCCATGCTCCCACCCCCCACGTCTCCACCCCTCCTCCCCCTTATAAAGCCTGAGAAAGTCAGCCTTTATAATGGGTGTCTATTGCATTACACACCAGTGGAGCAGAGTGTAGAGAGCTTGGAAAAATAGCTCAAATTTTCTCATTTAAACTGTTTTCAGCCCCAATTTTCAGTCCACACACAATTTTCTCAAAAGTAGTAGCCACACTTGTCCTGATTCACACAATGTGTCTACCTACACAATAGGACTTGCAGTTTTTGAATGAGAAGCCTGAAAGTGAGGAGAGGACAGGCGCGCTTCCCCATAGACTGCCATTATAAACTTGGCAGAAAAGTCACTCGTTTTTAACTCGCTCTAGTGACCATTTTTTACACTACAGACAAAAAAATTACATCAGTGTGTTCAGGAGAGCTTTGTGGCGCTCACTGTGAAAGAATATTGTGAATATCTCCTTCCGTTTTCGTGTAAATCCCCGTTGTTTGGAGGGCGCGCACTGAGAAAATCCTGTGACACTCTGCTCGCAGCGCGCGGGTTGGGGGAGGGGCTGCTCGCTCTCTCACACACACACAGAAGGGCCGGGCTGAAAGAGTCAGACCAAACCATTTTTGCATTAGGGGTGGTAGGGGGTTCTTGACGCCTTTTTCAAAGACAATAAAGGCAAAAGATCTAGAAATTATTTATTGAATGCAAATATAGCACATTTCTCCCCCAAATCAACACATTTTGAAATGAAATAAAATAATCGCAACTTCATGAGAGCCCAGTTCGGGGCCCCCCCATTCCTGGGCCCAGGACAACATACCCATTTGTCCCCCCCTGTCGGCAGGCCTCATCTCATCTCATTATCTCTAGCCGCTTTATCCTTCTACAGGGTCGCAGGCAAGCTGGAGCCTATCCCAGCTAACTACGGGCGAAAGGCGGGGTACACCCTGGACAAGTCGCCAGGTCATCACAGGGCTGACACATAGACACAGGCAACCATTCACACTCACACCTACGGTCAATTTAGAGTCACCAGTTAACCTAACCTGCATGTCTTTGGACTGTGGGGGAAACCGGAGCACCCGGAGGAAACCCACGCGGACACGGGGAGAACATGCAAACTCCACACAGAAAGGCCCTCGCCAGCCCCGGGGCTCGAACCCAGGACCTTCTTGCTGTGAGGCGACAGCGCTAACCACTACACCACCGTGTCGGCAGGCCTATATATATATATATATATATATATATATATACACACACACACATACACACACATCCATTATCTGTAGCCACGTATCCTGTTCTACAGGGTCGCAGGGAAGCTGGAGCCTATCCCAGCTGATTATGGGCGAGAGGCAGGGTACACCCTGAACAAGTCACCAGATTATCACAGGGCTGACACATAGAGACAAACAACCATCCACATCTACGGTCAATTTAGAGCCACCAATTAGCCTAACCTGCATGTCTTTGGACTATGGGGGAAACCAGAAACCCATGCAGACACAGGGAGGACATGCAAACTCAATACAGAAAGGCCCTTGCCTGCCACTGGGCTCAAACTCAGGACCTTCTTGCTGTGAGGTGACAGTGCTAACCACTACACCACCGTGCCAAAACAGAAGAGGAATTGACCATGAAGAAGCAATTTTTGTTGAACTGCTCATTAAGGCTTAATTAGTCCATAACTTCATTAATAATTGTAATTAAGCAAATCTGGGTAGAAGTTATATACACCCTTGGTACCCCTACCTTCATGCCAAAAAGAATAAAAATCAGTGAAGAATTGAGGGAGAAGAAGCGATTTGTGTGGAAACTGCTCGTTAGGGCTTAATTAGTCCATATCTTCATTATTAATTGTCATTATGTAAATTTAGGTAGAAGCCATATGCACCCCAGGCAGACCTACCTTCCTGCCAAAAAGAATGAAAATCGGTGAAGAATTGAAAGAGAAGACGCGATTTTCGTGAAATATGGACGAAGCTGGACGCCAGATGCCGGACGGACAATGGACAGTACATAATGGGATAAGCTCAACGCCTGTCAGCCGGATGAACTAATAATAAATAATGAGATAATTTTAGGAAGCTTTTCTTTATAACCAGGATGCACTGTGAACAATATAGTCTCTGAAGGACAGACATAACGTTGGATGAAAATATAGTTAAATATCGAAAAGTTGAATACAAATAAAGTTAAATAAAAACCACACTGTTCATCCAGACCCGAAAGACCCGTCATTATGACTCGTGAACAAATCAGTCATCCCTACACTGAGAATATGCAGCAGTCATGTGGCAAGTGAATGAGAGACTCATACTTGAAAGACCTGTTCATGAATGAATCTGAGCCTGAGTGGTGCACACGCACGACCCAGGGAAAAATGAACAAATCACTCACTGAGATGATTTGTTACTCCCTAGTCATACAAAAGATGAATGAATTACATTGAATGAATGCATTCAAAATGAATGAATTGTTCATGAATTAACACATCACTAATGCAAACCCCACCCCACCTCACCCCCCACACACACCCTCTTTACAGGAAAACAGGCTTAAGTACCAGAGCTTACTTCACAAATCCATAACTATCAGTTTTTATATACAGTATATCATGTCAGGACATAGTGGTTGACCCAACTTACGGTATAATAATTCTTGCTTTTGAACAAGAAGAAGAAGCCTTTTATTTATCACACGTACACTCAGGCACAGACTTAAGCACAGTGAAATTTAACCTCTGCGTTTAACCCATCTGAAGCAGTGAACACACACAAGTGAGCAATGAGCACACACATACTTAGAGCAGTGGGCAACTATGCTACAGCTCCCAGGGAGCAACCAGGAGTCAGTTGCCTTATTCAAGGGCACTTCAGCCAAACCTTCAGACCATGGCTGCCCCATGTTAACTTAACAGCATGTCTTTGAACTGTGGGGGAAACCGGAGCATACGGAGAAAACCCATGCAGACACAGGGAGAACATGCAAACTCCACACAGAAAAGCCTCCATCGGCCACTGGGCTCGAACCCAGAACCTTCTTGCTGTGAGGCAACAGTGCTACACACTGGAAAAAATAGAACTTGTAGATTGACAGTAACTCGCTGGGAGCAAAGTTGCCAATAGTTATTGTTATCAACATTTAAGGCATCGATATTATATCAGGCAGCACGGTGGTGTAGTGGTTAACACTGTCGCCTCACAGCAAGAAGGTTCTGGGTTTGAGCCCAGTGGTTGATGGGAGCCTTTCTGTGTGGCGTTTGCTCGGTGTCTGTGTGGGCTTCCTCTGGGTGCTCCGGTTTCCCCCACAGTCCAAAGACGTGCAGGTTAAGCTAATTGGTGGTTCTAAATTGACCGTAGGTGTGAATGTGAGTGTGAATGGTTGTCTCTGTGTGTCAGCCCTGCAATAACCTGGCGACTTGTCCAGGGTGTACCCTGCCTCTTGCCCACATTCAGCTGGGATAATAATAATAATAATAATAATAATAATAATAATAATTTAAATTTATATAGTGCCTTTCTTAAAACCCAAGGTCGCTTTACAATTATAGGGGAAAAAAAGTCCCCCAAATAGAGGTCAGGATGTCATTCCAATGGTGTAACAGCCACAGTCCCACCAAAAGGCGCACGAAAACAAGTCCCACACCCCCAGCACAGCCGCCGCGGTGATGCCGCTTGCAACATCACTCGGAACACCATGCCATGGATCCAGAAAGTGAGCACAGACACACTGCCACACAGAGCACTGGTATGTCCCAAACCGCCTGCACAGCCACTGCAACGCCACCGAGCAACATCGCTCAGAACATCACACCAAGCACTAAAGCACCGCTGCACAGAGCGCTGGACAACCACGATGTTAAAATGAGCAACGAGCTCACTGCAGTCCCATAGCTAGGAGCACAGGCATCACCCACGATGAACCAAGGCCTGGAGGGAACCAACACCCAAAACTGGGTCCGGAGCCACACCACAACCAGTGGACAAAAACACTCAAACTAAAACAAACATCAAACTACACAAACACACAAAAAAGGAGAGAAAATAAAATAAAAAGCTCCGGTCAGAAGCGGCAGCCAGAATGCGCATGACATACTCTCAACCGGAAACGGAAATCCAACTTGCCTCTCCAACTTGGGATAGGCTCCAACTTGCCTGCGACCCTGCACAGGATAAGCAGTTACAGATAATGGATGGATGGATACTATATTATTGTTTGTCTACCTTTTAAATAGCATGCAAAACTGTATTTGTATTTTGAAGACAGTATATTATTGTAGATATTACACAGATTCTACACAGTGCAGACTGGTAGAAAGAAAGCACATGGCAGATGGCTTCTTGTATTTTTGGCCTATGTTCCAAATAAGCCTTTTTTTTTTGTCTTTGCCAAATCAAAAAGACAACTTTCTCCAAAGTTGAGCATGTGGGAGGTTTTTGTGGATGACTAAGCTGTTATTTTGAAGTCATCCCAAATAAAATATTTGCATATCCATTCCTGAATAAAACTCTGACAAGATTAATGAATTCAGAGCGTCTAAGTTTCTAACAGGAGGATGTTACTACCAGTATCGAAGAACAGATTTCCTCTAGCTCTAACTTTGAAATAGACATTTAAAAAAAACCATTACTTAGTAATAAGATTGAATGACTAGCATACTACAACAGCATTAAGTTTTAGCAGCAGGCTGGCCAATAAACAACTAGAAGGAATACTGAATATAGTTTTGCTCGTTGACAAAGCTAATTATCTGTGCTGGCATGAAAATATGATCACCATGCACAACCTTTTACACTACTGGAGGTGAAGAGCATTCTTAATAATCTGTCTGTGGAGCTGTACGTGGACTCCTGCTGCCCGGTACAATGCTCGTGCCAGAGTCTGACACATTTTTCCTGCTGTGTCTCTTTTCATCCTCCAGACCTGCCTGAACCATTCTGATCCTCTTCTCCTACTCTGCTCATCCTGCATCTTAAGCAAAAACTTTCTGCACCTGCGACCCACCTCCTGGAGCAATATCCGTTCTAATCTCACCCGGATGCTCTGGATACCCAAAAGACTTGGCTCTTTCCAAAAACTTGCTCTTTTCCCAAACCAGACTCAACTTTCAGTTTAATTGATATTTTCATGTGGATCCTGTGGACCTGCACTTTTTAAGAAGCATAAAGATTGCTGGATTTAGTCTACATATTTAGTCCTGTTTACCTTTTCTCTATATCACTGTATCTTGTAATAATTAAAGTCTCACCTTGCACCATCACTCAGAAGTGGATGGGATCTGTTTTGTTTCTGGTTCTTCTCAGGATTTTTTTCTTGAGGAGTCCGCCCCCCCCGGCTTCCAGATGCATCCAGATTTCTAGAAAGCTACTTTGTGATCATTTTGTTAAAGTGCGATACAAATAAAATTGAGTTGAACTTAATCAAGTTGAACATTAGCAGCATATTTTTAGATCCAGTCCCCTTGGTGGACTATTAATAACTGTCTTCTTGTCAACACTGCATCAACACTGATCAATAAATTAACTGATGTTGTTCACTTAAATCTCACTAGCCTTGCACAATAATTAAGTTCAAAATGGAAGTGTTTTAGTTAGATGAGATTTTACTTTTTTTTTTCCAGTTAAGATGGATTTTACTGAGGTTGTTGGCAAACTGAAAGAAATCATCCATAAGACCTATTCTGAAAGACGCAGCATGGATAATATAGGTACCACGTTTTGAATGTTCTTTACTGTCACTCTTTTTGTGAGAAAATAAACAACCCATTTGTTTCTGTTTGCTATTGATTTGAAATATATTGCTGAGGAAAAAAACCATATAGTACATAGTTTGAATGGGTTGGCATCATTGTCAATGAAATTCCACCACTCCTTTGTAATAGCTGATTTGCAATTCAAAGTAGTGTTGCAACATAAAAAATATCTGCGCTACAGTGTTCTATATGAAGCTTAAGGTTGGACTAATCCCAAAAAGACAGTCCATCAGCTCTAGAGCATGTTTGTGAAATTGCTTTAGCTGAGTGCTACTTCAGGATAAACAAACACCAGTGGTGCATTAGACATGCAGCCAGGAGTTGTAAGCAGATGTGTGGCTTGGCCAGGCGTAGCTGATTTTTCTCATAATTAGTGAGCCCTAACATAACACTGTTCAAGAGACTTCACTCCCCTCCCCAGACCTGAGCAAACAAAGCCTTGTAGCTTTACTCATATCATAGTAACAGTAATAATTCATGTGCAATTTCCTTTTTCAAACATCACCAGTGCACATTCATTCATGATAATGCAGTTACATTAATAGCTATTAAATTATCTGACCTACCCTCTCTACACACAAAAAAGAGAAGTCCCAGGTAAGCTCTTTTTTTATTTTTTTGGAGTGCTATTTACCTTTGGATAGAGCTATTTTTGGTGGTTAGCACTGTTGCCTCACAGCAAGAAGGTCCTGGGTTTGAGCCCAGTGGCCGACAGGGGCCTTTCTGTATGGAGTTTGCATGTTCTCCCTGTGTGGGTTTCCTCTGGGTGCTCTGGTTTCCCCCAAAGACATGCAGGTTAGGCTAATTGGTGGGTCTAAATTGACCGTAAGTGTGAATGATTGTTTGTCTCCGTGTCGGCCCTGCAACGATCTGGCGACTTGTCCAGGGTGTACCCTGCCTCTAGCCCATAGTCAGCTGGGATAGACTCCAGCTTGCCTGCGACCCTGTACAGGATAAGCGGCTACAGATGATGGATGGATATTTACCTTTGGGTAGAACTATTTTAGGTGGCACGGTTAGCACTGTCGCCACACAGCAAGAAGGTCCTGGGTTTGAGCCCAGCGGCTGGCAAGGGCCTTTCTGTGTGGAGTTTGCATGTTCTCCCCATGTCTGCGTGGCTTTCCTCCAGGTGCTCCGGTTTCCCCCACAGTCCAAAGACATGCATGTTAGGTTAATTGGTGGCTGCAAATTGTCTGTAGGTGTGGATGTGAGTGTGAATGGTTGTTTGTCTCGATTTGCCAGCCCTGTGATGATCTGGCGACTTGTCCAGGGTGTACCCCGCCTCTCGCTCAGAGCCAGCTGAGATAGGCTCCAACTTGCCTGCGACCCTGTAGAACATGATAAGCAGTTACAGATATTGGATGGGTGGATAGAACTATTTTACAGATGTTTCATAAAGAACGAGAAGGGCATTCGGTAGAGTGCATACCTCCGCCAAGCCATATATTATCAACATCAAAATCAAATCACTTGAATCTTGGATAATATTAAACTTACTTACTTAGGCCCTTAGGTCCTCCTGGAGCATAGGCCATCGATGATCTCCCTCCCCCATCTCATCCTGTCTTGATCTAGCCTCTCAAGCGTGTTCCAGGTGTGGCCCCAGCTCTTCATCACAGCCTCAACATTACACCTCCAGGTTTTTTTGGGGCATCCTCTTTTCCGCTTACCCTGGGGATTCCATTTTAAAGCTAGCCTTGTAACACTGTCTGGTGTCAAGGTGTAGCCAGTCCGTCTCCATTTACACTAACTGATTTGTATTTGAATGGGTTCCAGATAATATTAAAGCTGTACACCAAATTTCATTAAAATCTGTTTGCTTTTTGAGTTACATTGGAAACAGATTAAAAAAAAAATCCTGGATCTACGTACATATCCGGATTTGCATCAAAATCTAATCAATTGTTGATTGGCCCATGGCCCACATTTCCTCAAAATTTCATCAAAATCCATTTCCTACTTTTTGAGTTACATTGGAAACAGACAAACAAACAGAGGCGAAAACATAACCACCTCCAACAAAATTGGTGGCGGTGATTAACAATTACTCCAGACTCATGGTGTTGCTTATAATCTCATTCTCATCTCATTATCTCTAGCCGCTTTATCCTTCTACAGGGTCGCAGGCAAGCTGGAGCCTATCCCAGCTGACTACGGGCGAAAGGCAGGGTACACCCTGGACAAGTCGCCAGGTCATCACAGGGCTGACACATAGACACAGACAACCATTCACACTCACATTCACACCTACGGTCAATTTAGAGTCACCAGTTAACCTAACCTGCATGTCTTTGGACTGTGGGGGAAACCGGAGCACCCGGAGGAAACCCACGCGGACACGGGGAGAACATGCAAACTCCGCACAGAAAGGCCCTCGCCGGCCCCGGGGCTCGAACCCGGACCTTCTTGCTGTGAGGCGACAGCGCTAACCACTACACCACCGTGCCGCCTGCTTATAATCTAACACAATATTTCTAATTGTTAAGCTCACAAGAGAACTGCAGTCTTTTTGAAAGTATTTGAAATGTAGCATGTGATCAATTTAAAGGGCATATATAAATTAGATTTTTTAAATTTATTTATTTATTTATTTTTAAAGAAATCTCACATGTATGCCTTCTACAAAAAGGAAAAAATCTGAAGTTTTCTAATGTAAAAAAAAAATCTCATATGGTTTTGGGATTATTATACCATTGCATATTCTTGCATTGATTAAAATATCCAATATGTGTATCATAAATAGGATGTGATTGGTGCATGTTAAATGAAAATAGCAAAATAAGATAAAATAACACAAAATACATAAAATCCATGCCTATCTTCAGTGTTATATAATAATGTGAGCATATGTTTTGTAAAATGTGAGACACAGCCCCGCTGCAGGAGTCCGTCATGTCAGCACTGACTGACTCTCTCCACTGCACAACTGGGCTATCGTTCCATCTGCATTTCATGCTCATATACTCTAGCTTTATGTAATCTCCTTTATTTAATTTTGGCTCTAATTTGTCATCGCTGCTTCATTACTGCTTGCTCTGCTGCTTTGGCAGAATTGTTTTTCTTGCTTTGGTCGATAGAAAATGAGAATGACTTTTGGAGGCAGTCTGACATTAGCATCATTCAATATTCACCAAAGGTCTCGCTCCACAGGAGGGAGGGAACTGACTGCGAACATTACTAACAAATTTCAGTCTTTACAATCACTCTCTTCCCTTATTTCTCTTTTCTCACCACATACCGACACAAAGCAGTGGCGAGCTTTAACCCCTTGTTGCCAGTCAACTGGGATGCAATTCTGAGTTGTGGTTTCAGGCCAAATTGATGGATTTGCTGCAAAACTAAACTAAAACTGCTGCAGAGTCAAAAGCAAATTGTTCTTCTTTACATTTATTTATTCAGGATATCACACATTCTTATCTTTAGCAACCAGTGGCGGCTGCTGGTTTTTAAAACAGGGGAAGCCCATTTTACGCATTCATCGTAAAACCTGTAGGCCGGATATCAAAGCATAGAAAGGTGTGTCCCATTAGCATAGTGAACTAGACAACCCTACCTAGTGGCAGAAAGTATTTTTGCTTGTACATTTCATGTTATAGTCTGGCTTGCCAGGCTAGTGCCTCATATCCTTAATCAAAAATATCAAACATCCAAAAATCACTGGCTATTCAACGAAGAGCCTTGAACATCATACCCTGATATGCAACACAGAGTCTTTAACACAACACCCAGCTGTGCAACACATCCTTGAACATCTTCTGCAACACAGTCTGGAAATTCATAACCAGGTAGGCTATGCAACACACAGAACCTTGAATATTATACCCAGGTATAACCTATAACACAGAGCCCACCATTCTCTTAACATTACTGAACAATATACACACTTCAGATTCATGAACATTATATGATGCACACTATTTATACACAAATTCTGCCCTCCACTCCTTTTCCAGAAAATGGTCTGTGACCCTGTCATACCAGCTGGTTGTGCTTTCCAGAGACTTCACCAATTTCTGTTAGCAGCTAGCACTGCAGACCCCAATAAGGCTCAAGCTAGCCTACAACCAGATTGAACTACAAATGAAATAAACGAGTGAATTCGCGAATGATCAAACTGATAGAATGGATGAAAGTTAACGGAGCACAACGAGTAATATTTACATTTATTTACAGAGTAATGTACAGAGACATCAATGAGAAGAAACGTTTATATGAAAAGAAAGTCGGATAGCACTTTGGCACATGACTACACTTTCTCGACATCCGCTGGGGACTCACTGATCATACTTCCGTGTTCCTCGCCGACGCCGAAGTACAGAGCCCGCCCTCCTCATGTCTTTCAAACACTACCTCCAATAATCCTTCATCAGCCCGGCTTCTTGCCCCTCCCACTGTCTCGTTTAGTCCCAGAGAAGCCCGGCTTCCCTGGAAGTGACGATTTTGTCGATTTTAACCAATAACAACTAGCCGAAATTGGCTGTTCAGAGCCCTCTCATAGACTGCAACGGATACGCGGCTGCCAGCCATAGAGCCCATTGAAATAAGAAAGGTTACAGCCAGTGTTGCCAGATTGGGCGGTTTTAAGTGCATTTTGGCGGGTTTTGAACATATTTTGGCTGGAAAACGTCAGCAGTATCTGGCAATGCTGGTTACAACCTGGCAGCAAAGGTGATTCTCGTAGCGAACTGCAAGTTCGTCAGACATCACTCAAATAAGTTACAGGATAGTTATGAATGTAAATACAATCTTGGGCATATATTATGTTATGCAAGTTATTGTTTTAATGAGAATTCAACGTCGTAGATGCCGCAGTTTGGGGAGAGAATTTTAGGGGAAGCTCGGCTTCCCTTGTTGTCTCTGAGAAATCGCCCCTGTTAGCAACATGCTTTCATGTATTTTAAGCACCTCTTTTGATTTTGTCCCAATATGACCTGTTTTCCTCCCTGAAATGCTCCTGAATGACAAAAACCCAACCACAAGTCAAGTGGGTGTTGTCATCTCATGCACAGGACCATGGTGCATCACACAACATTATAACCACAGCGCAATACATAAGACTGCAAAATTGCAACTGTGTAAGACTTGATACACGTCTACTGCTGTAGCTTCTTTCACCCTCTAGACCTGCCTGATTTATCCTGATGCTCTACTTCTGCTTGGAACTTTTGTACTTGTCACTTACCTGATGCTGCTGTGCATGATCCCATATTTACACCCTAAAGATTACACTTCCCAAAATAATTTTATGTAGAAGTCTCACTTTTGCTTCAGTGGATAATCTCATCTGCATACTATAGATTTGTACATAAGAGCAAATGCTATAATCATAAAGACTGTCCTATGCTCATCCCAGGACTCCATCCATTATCCATAACTGTCATGCTCCGCTCCGGACATCCACTCTGGAGATTACGAATCTTTCATGCCAGCACCGATCCAAATCCGGAACAGGAATTCCTTCATGCCTGCATTCACTTCCTGGTTTTCTCTGCTGTTATAAAAACACTGGAACTTTGCCAGAATGTCTCACTTTGCTTCTAGTCATTTCTGTGCCTCTGTTATGTTTCATGGTTGTTTGCTCAAGCTCATTTTTCTAGTTCATGGTTTTTGCACTAAGGGTTTATTTCTCGTTCATGGTTTTTTGCACGAAGGGTTTATTCTAGTTCATGTTTTTTTGCACTAGGGGTTTTTCTTGTTTTTGTTTTTTTGTCCTAGCATTTTTTGTCCTTGCCTGTTTTGTGTTTTAGTCTAGTTTTCTGTCTCTTGTTATCTGGATTATTTTTGTTTACTCTTGTGCCACACCCTTTTCCCTGGATTAAATCTCTCTATTTATTTGATTACTGTCTGTCTTCTGCTTGTGGATCCTTATCTCACCACACCTCCACGACCCCTAACAGTAGGTTCTGGCCAACATGGATCCAGCAGAACGCACCCATCTGAGAACGGCCATCCAGCAGCTAGGGACTCTCCTCAGGACCCATCAGCAAGACCTCCAACAGGTCACCCAGAACCTCGCCACCCTGTCCAACTCACTCAACCTCCTCACCGCACAAATGCAGCACTATCAAGCCGTGCCTATCTCTGCCCAGCAGTCTCCAACTTCAGCTCCTGCCACTGCCTTTTCCCGTGAGCTGAGATTCCCAGCGCCTCAGCCCTATGATGGAGAGCCAGGTACTTGTAGATCATTCTTGTCTCAATGCTCATTGATCATGGAGCTGCAACCTCTGACCTTCCCCACAGAATGCTCCCAGGTAGCATATACGGTATCATCACGCTCCTCACTGGCAAGGCCAGGGAGTGGGGAACAGTGGTCTGGGACACCGACGCTCCCTTCTGCTCCTGTTTCAAAGATTTCTCCGAAGAGATGAAGCGAACTTTCGACCGCTTTCTGTCTGGCCGGGAGGCCGCTAGGGAACTTATGGAGCTGCGGCAGGGGTCCCGGTCTGCCTCGGACTATGTCATCAAGTTCCAGACATTGGCAGCATCATGCAGTTGGAACGAGAATGCCCAGGTCGACATGTTCCTGCATGGCTTGTCTGACATCATTAAGGATGAGCTGGTATCACGGGAACTGCCGTTGGACCTCTCCAGTCTCATGGACCTCGCCAACTGCATTGATGCCCGGATCCAGCAACGGAGGAGAGAGAAGACCCACCTCAGCTTCACCTCCTCTCCACCTCTCACCTTGTCCATCGAACCTATGCAGGTAGAAAGGGGATGGGTGTCAGTGGAGGAACAACAATGCCAGCAGAGCACAGGGTCCTGTTTCTACTGTGGTCAGCGAGGACACACCTGCTGAGCCTGCCCACTAAAAGGATGAGCTCCACCAGTGAATCAAGGGGCCCTGGTGGGCAACACTCGGAACCAGCCCCCCGCTGATCAATCGTTACTCCCTGTCATTATCCACGACAACCAGCATCACCATCTCCAGGCCCTCATCGACTCAGGGGCAGACAGGAACCTAATCTGCTCCACCACTGCCAAGTGTCTGGGAATTCCGCTACTCGCCCTCGACGTTCCTCTCACAGTCCTGACACTCAATGGCACTGGCTTGACCACCATCACCCACCTTACCGCCCTGCTCACCCTGACGATTTCTGGTAACCACTCAGAAACCATCCAGCTCCATGTCATGAACAACCCTCACGTACCCATCATCCTAAGATTATCCTGGTTAACGCTGCACAACCCTCACCTAAACTGGGCCAAAACACCATCCTAGGCTGGAGCTATTCCTGCCTAGCTTCCTGACTGAACTCCGCTCTGCCTCCTGCCAGACCACCGCAGCCTCCAGCCAGCAAGGTTCCCGACCTCTCTCATGTACCTCCGGAATACCTGGACATAAGACTTGTTTTCAGCAAGACCCAAGCAGTGTCCCTCCCTCCTCACAGACCCTATTACTGCGGAATCAACCTCCTGCCTGGGACAGTGCCACCCAAAGGGCGACTCTACTCTCTGTCTCCTGTTGAAAGACAAACCATGGAGAAGTACATCTCTGAGTCTCTGGCAGCTGGGATCATCCACCCTTCTTCCTCCCAAGCAGGGGTGGGATTCTTCTTCATGGATAAGGACAAGTCGCTCCGCCCATGCATTGATTATCAAGGTCTCAATGCCATCACAGTCAAGAACCACTACCAACTACTGCTCATGACTATGGCCTTTGAACTACTCCAGGGAGCCAAGATATTCACCAAGTTGGACTTACACAATGCCTACCATCTCGTCAGGATCAGGGAGGGGGACGAGTGGAAGATGGCATTCAACACCACCACTGGCTACTACAAGTACCTTGTGGTCCCTTTTGGCCTGACCAATGTACCCACAGTCTTCCAGGCACTCGTCAACGACATCCTGAGGGACTTTCTCAGCATCTTAATTTTTGTGTACCTGGATGACATCCTGATCTTCTCTCGCTCCCTGGAGGAACATCAGGGCCATGTCTGGCAGGTCCTCCAGTGCCTGCTAGAAAATAAGCTATATGTCAAGGCGGAGAAAAGCAAATTTCACCAAAGCTCTGTAGCATTCCTGGGGTTTATCATCTCCCTGGCTAGAATCCAGATGGACCCCCTCAAGCTTGAGGCAGTTGCTGACTGGCCCACTCCATCCTTGCAACAAGATCTCCAGCGTTTCTTGGGATTCGCCAATTTCTACAGGCGCTTTATCCGCAACTTCAGCACAGTGGCCGGACCTCTCACAGCTTTAACCTCAACTAAGACCTCATTCAAGTGGGGGGAGGAAGCGGAGAGAGCCTTCTCCATGCTCAAGCACAAGTTCACCACAGCACCCATTCTCACCATACCCGATCCCACAAAACAGTTTATCGTGGAGGTTGACGCTTCTGAGTCTGGGGTCAGAGCCATTCTCTCCCAGAGGGCCAACGATAACAAGGTCCACCCCTGCTCCTTCTTCTCTTGCCGGCTGTCCCCTGCTGAATGAAATTACGACATCGGCGACAGAGCTGTTAGGCGTCAAGCTAGCATTAGAGGAGTGGAGGCACTGGCTCAAGAGGTTGGATCTCCCCTTCCTCGTCTGGACTGACCACAAGAATCTGGAATACCTCAAATCTGCCAAACATCTTAACTCATGGCAAGCCCGATGGTCTCTCTTCTTCTCCCATTTCCAATTCACGCTCTCTTACCGCCCAGGCTCCAAGAACAGCAAACCCGACACCCAGTCCAGGATATTCTCTGCCCGCCAGGAGGAGTCTAGTATGCCTGAAACCATCCTCCCTCCACGCTGTCTGGTGGGGGCCGCCCTACTTGAGGTAGAGAAATTGGTGCAGAAGGCCCTGGAGCAGAACCCCGGAGAAGGTAACTCAAGCAACATACCACCTAATCATCTGCTTGTTCCCTGTTCTGTGCGAACCCAGGTGCTGCAGTGGGGTCATGGCTCCAAGTTGGCTTGTCATCCAGGAGCTGCTCGAACCCTGGCACTCATCCAACAGCACTTCTGGTGGCCATCCATCAAGGAAGACGTCCAGGAGTTCATGGCAGCCTGCAACACATGTGCCCAGAACAAGACAGCCAATCAACCCCCTGCCAGCCTGCTAAGACCCCTTCCGATTCCTCATCGACCCTGGTCTCACATCGCCCTGGACTTCGTCATAGGACTCCCCAACTCAGGTGGCAACACATGCATCCTCAGTTATTGACCGGTTCTCCAAGACAGTCCATTTCATCCCTCTGCCCAAGCTTCCCACAGCTAAAGAAACTGCCAAATTACTCATCCTTCATGTTTTCCACCTACACGGACTCCCCACTGACATTGTCTCCGACCAGGGTCCTCAGTTCACTGTGCAATTCTCGAGGGCCTTCTGCAAACTCATCAGGGCCTCCTGTGGCCTCTCCTCAGGGTTCCATCCTCAAACCAATGGCCAGACAGAACAGGCAAACCAAGATTTGGAGGTGGCACTCAGGTGCATGGCATCCAGGGATGCCGCTTCTTGGAGTAAGCACTTACCTTAGGTTGAGTATGCTCACAACACTCTCCCTTCATCTGCCACAGGCCTCTCGCCCTTCCAGTGCTCCCTCGGTTACCAACCACCACTCTTTCCCAACCAAGAGGAGGAGGTCGCCGTACCCTCAGTCCAGACCTTCATACGCTGCTGCAGGAGGACGTGGGCATTGGCTCGGAGAAAACTCATTTGCTCCACCCTAGCATCCAAGAGGCAGGCCGACAAACAGCACTCTAAGGCACCCACTTACCAGGTGGGGCAGCGAGTCATGCTCTCCACACGCCATCTGCCACTCAGAACTGTCTCCTGCAAGCTGGCGCCCAGATACCTAGGACCCTTCCTCATCAGCAAGGTAATCAATCCATGTTCCGTCAGACTGGCATTACCACTCACCATGCGACGTATTCACCCCACTTTCCATGTGTCACAGCTTAAACCTCTGGTCTCTAGTTCTTTGTAAATCAGTCTGTAAACTGTGACTCTTGACATGAAAAAAATGGAGCTGCTATCTATTAGAAGTCTGATCATACAAATAAACTATAAATTCTTTGAGTCTTAGGCATATTCAATAATTAGTAGCCCCTCTTTTCACAACTGAGTAGTGCAATTTGAACATATAAGTACTGAGTAGTGCAATTTTAAAATATGGGTTGAGTTAGAATGATAAAAATAACCTCATTTTAAAAACAAATGCAACAGTGCAGTGCAGCAATTTTACATCAATATATTTTGTGTTAGTGTCATCAAGGGAAAGCTTTTTAATTTTGAAAACTAATAATCCAAAACCCACAATTGTAAAATTGAGGACAGAATAAGAAATTAGAGCTTGATAAATTAAATGGAAAAACAAATTATAAAAACTCCTCTAACTTGTAAACAGTATATGGTGAAAATATGTCTTGTAGCAGCTCCTGAATTTATTTGAGCGAACTGTCCAAACTGGACAGTTGATGATTAGAAAAAAAATGACCTGGTCTTTTTCTAGTCTTCACCTGTCTAGTTTCTGTGAGCTTGTGTCCAGGATAGCCTCAGATTCCTGTTCTTAGATGACAGGAGTGGAACCTAATGTGGTTTTCTGCTGTTGAAGCCCATCCATCTCAAAGTTTGATGTGTTGTACATTCTGAGATGCTTTTTCCACTCGCCATGGCTGTAAAGAGTGATTATTTAAGTCACAAGATTTCATGTCAGCTCGTATCAGTCTTGTCATTCTCCTTTGATCTCTTTCATCAAGAAGGTGTGTCAGCATGCAGATCCTCCACAAACAGGGTGGTTTTGTTGTTGACACCATTATGTGTAAACTCTAGAGACTGCTGTGTGTGAATCCCAGGAGATCCACAGCTTCTGAAATACTCCAACCAGCCCATCTGGCACCAACCACCATGCCATGGTTAAAGTCAGAGTTCACACTTCTGATGTTTGTTTGATGTGAATATTAACTGAAGCTCTTGGTGTGTACAGTGTCTTGCAAAAGTATTCACCCACCTTTGGTGTTTGTCCTCTTTTGTTGCATTACAAGCTAGAATTAAAATAGATTTTTTTGGGGGGCTAGCACCATTTGATTTACACAACATGCCTATGACTTTAAAGGTGAAAATTGTTTTTTGGGGGGTTTTTGTGACACAAACAATAATTTAAGATGAAAAAAAACAGAAATCTGGAGTGTGCATAGGTATTCATTCCCCCCCCCCAAAAAAAAAAAAACGTCAATACTTTGTAGAGCCACGTTTTGCTGCAATTACAGCTGCAAGTCTTTGGGGTATGTCTCTATTAGCTTAGTACATCTAGCCACTGGGATTTTTGCCCATTCCTCAAGGCAAAACTGCTCCAACTCCTTCAAGGTAGATGGGTTGCATTGGTGTACAGCAATCTTCAAGTTATGCCACAGATTCTCAATTTGTCATGCTCCGCCCCGGACTTCCACTCCGGAGATTACTTATCTCCCAGGTCAGCGCTAATCTGGATCCAGGACGGCAATTCCATCTAGCCTGCATTTCACTTCCTGGTTCTCTCTGCTGTGTATAAATAAGTTGTTCTCAGACCCTGACTTTGCCAGAACGTCTCGTTTTGCTATTCTAGCCGTTTCTGTGCCTTCATTGTGTTTCATGGTTTTTGCTCAGGCTATTTTTCTAGTTCATGGTTTTTATGCTTAGGGTTTTTTCTTGTTTGTTTGTTTTTTTTTTGCTCTAATATTTTTGTCCTTGTCTGTCTCGTGTTTTTGTCAAGTTTTTTGTCTCTTTGTACCTGGACTATTTTTGCCATTTGTTTGTTTACCTTTTTTGCCACGCCCTTTCCCTGGATTAAATCTCATTATTTATTGGATTACTACCTGTGTGTTCTGCTTCTGGATCCTAATCTCATCACTCCTAACACAATTGGATTTGAGGTCTGGGCTTTGACCAGGCTATTCCAAGACGTTTAAAGGTTTCCCTTTAAACCACTCCAGTGTAGCTTTAGCAGTATGGTCATTGTCCTGCTAGACTATGAACCTTTGTCCCAGTCTCAAACCTCTGGCCAACTCAAACAGGTATTCCTCCAGAATTGCCCTGTATTTAGTGCCATCCATCTTTCCTTCAGTCCTGACCAGCTTTCCTGTCCCTGCAGATGAAAAACAGCCACACATGCTGCCATCACAATGCTTCACTGTAGGAATGGTGTTCTCAGGGTGATGGGAAGTGTTCAGTTTGCGCCACACATGGCATTTCCCATGATGGCCAAAAAGTTCAATTTTAGTCTCATCTGACCAGAGAATCTTCTCCCATGTGTTTGGGGAGTCTACCACATGCTGTTGGGCAAACTCCAAATGTGTTTTCTTTTTTTTTTCTTTAAGCAATGGCTTTTTTTCTGGCCACTCTTCTATCAAGCCCCACTCTGTGGAGTGTACGGCTTAAAGTGGTCCTATGGATAGATACTCCCATCTCCGCTGTGGATCTCTGCAGCTCCTTCAGTGTTATCTTTGGTGTCTTTGTTGCATCTCTGATTAATGCCCTCTTTGCCCAGTCTGTGAGTTTTAGTGAGCGGCCTTCTCTTGTCAGGTTTGTAGTGGTGCCATATTCTTTCCATTTTGCTATAATGGATTTAATGGTGCTCCCTGGGATACTCAAAGTTTGGGATAGTTTTTATAACCCAAACCTGATCTATGCTTCTCCACAACTTTGTCTCTGACCTGTTTGGAATGCTCCTTGGTTTTCATGTTGCTTGCTGCAACACTATGAAGAGTCAGGGTCCTTCCAGAACAGGTTGATTTTATACAGACATCATGTGACAGATCATGTGACACTTTGATTGCACACAGTTGGAGTTTAATCAACTAATTTTGTGACTTTGGAAGTTAATTGGTTGGACAAGCTCTTATTTACAGGTTTCATACAGAAGGGAGTGGGAGTGAATACCTCGGCACACTCCAGATTTCTGTGGGGGTTTTTTCCATCATAATTGTTTGTGTCACAATAAACAATTTACACCTTTAAAGTGGTAGGCATTTTGTGTAAATCAATTGGTGCTAACCGCCCAAAAATCCATTTTAATTCCAGTTTTTAATGCGAAAAAAAAACAGGACAAACACCAAGGGGGATGGATACTTTTGCAAGACACTATGTGTATGAGTTTATGTATTGTGCTGCTGCTACATGATTGGCTGATAGCATGAATGTACAGGTGTCCAAGTGTTCCTAATAAAGTGGATATTGAGTGTATATATGTATTGAATGTTATAATGAAATGAATTGGTGAATTCTATCCCAATATAAAATAGAAATTGGTACTTTACAATTAAAAGTTCCCTGGCTGCCAAGACTGCTGTTCACAGCTGGCTAAGAAGTAGTTTAGTTGGTGAACGATGTGTTTGTTTAAACTTTAACACTGTCGGTTTTATAGAATCCAGGTAAATGTGGTCCTGTTTTTATCTGTCATCTCGACACGAATCCTGAGTGACCTATGGATATATTTTGCCTAACACGGGCGATTGCTCTAAGACAACAAGGGAGGCTCAGCCTCCTCTAAAAATGACGAACATCGAATCATAGAAATATATGTGCTCAACCCAACTACAGTGCAAAATCATTCCGTTATAACTTTCCCCAGTTCGCCTAATGTGTGCGTGAGTTTTTCCCCCTCGTGACAGCGCGATGCAGCCCAGACTCAGTGCACTTCAACGGCATTTGGGAGCTCTGCGCTTTTCAATATCAAAATGCAAGACGGTTATTGGACAAACACTGCGAAAACGCCCGCCCACAGAGTCTCACGGACTCCCAGCCTCAGTGGACTTCAATGGCATTTGGGAGCTATGCGCTTTTCAATCTCAAAATGCAAGACGGTTATTGGACAAATACTGCGAAAATGCCCGCCCACGGACTCCGAGCCTCACATGGGAGGGACATGGCAATGCTTTCCGCGAAGAGACTGGTGATTGGTGAAAGCGGCCGGATATTTTCTTTGATTGACAGCTCGTTTCAACTATAGACAGGCAGCGGTGAATTTCAGTTCAGTCCCATGCGGAATCGTGAGTGCTGTGCAGTGTTGCCAGATTGGGAAGATTTAAGTGCATTTTGGCGGGTTTTGAACATATTTTGGGCTGGAAAACGTCAGCAGTATCTGGCAACACTGGGTGGTGTATTGTAAGAGATCAGCTTTCATTTCGATTTCATTCATTACATACGGTTTCTACCAGCTTTTTTAGTTTGTATATATTTTCATTGTAAATAAAGTGTAAATATAGTGTTGTCAAGTTTGCTATCTTAGTTCCAGAAATTTCGTTTATTTGAGTGACTGAACTTGAACTTGAGGGGGCTAGTCAGCTAGCAAGAAAGCTGCGCACGGATGCCAAGCATTGTTGATTTAATTTTGGTGAAGCCATTTGCCAGTCTTCCTTTCGAGGAAAAAATTAAAATTAAAGAGCAGGGTAGACCAACGCCTCAAATTGACTTGGTGAAAAAGGTAGGGAATAATACTCGTTCCTTTCAGCTCTCCTGGTACGAGAAAGTGAATTGGCTAACAGCAAGTGACCCACATCAACAACAGTAAATAGGCTACTTTAGTAATATGTCATGGATGGACCAAAAATATAGAATCTATTTAAAATGTTTATGCTGAGTATATTATATTGGAATATATATTTTTCTGGATATGAATTGAACACTGCTACAATTTTGAAAACATTTTTAAACAAAAACACAGCCGAGAACATTTCACACTACAGACCTGGATTAAAAGTGAAGGGTTATCAAAATTGTCAATAAAACATTTCTCAGTCAAAATAAGTAAAATATAGGGAAAGTGTCATTGAATGCTGAGGTTCCTGGCAAAGAGCTGCTTTCAATAATGATCACTTTTTAAACAACATGCCACAATTTTAAAATATAAAATGTTAAAATATACCCCCCCCCAACACCACCATCATGTATGCTACATGTATGCACCACCACAGTAGGCTAATGGGCCAAAAGAACCTGTTATTTCACAGTTTGTGACCCTGCCAACAATCAGCCAGATCAGAGGCAAGAGTATGGGCAAAATTGATGTGTTTTTTTTTCTTTTAAAATCTGGAAATATCATAACCGACCAGCCTCCCCTGTTTGAAAGACTACCAGCCGCCACTGTTGCCTAACGTATGAAAACCAAAGGTACATAGATGCATACTAATTATAACGTGATTAGAGCGGGCATAACTTGCAAGTAGCTCAGTAAATATTCCCCTAATGACATGCATTCACACGTCAATATCCAGTGCAGCATTTATTTTTTTAGATGGTTTCTTTATTCTACCTGTGAGTCACTTGTGGTAGCACATGTTGTCTTTGGTGTTTTGAAAATAATTTATATAATGTAAGACAACTAACAGCTCATGATTGGAACTAAAGTTAAATGCACATTCACTTTACATTCAGCAGTCGAGTAATTTGGGACAAATGGTTGAAATGCTTAGTCTTACACAAGTAATGGCACCCCTAAAATAGGTTGATATTTTGTTTTCATTTATTTTTATACCTCAAGAAGCATTTTATAGTTCTTTGATGTTTATTCTTCCAGGAATATAGAGCAATGAGTACCATTTTTCCCAAATCAAAATGAACCTGAGGTGTACGGAGCCTGAGTGACTCCGTTGTTCAAATAATGTAGGCACTGATCTTAGTGTAATAAAAGCTTGATATATGAAAGTAGTTAGAAAGAAAGACTTGATAAACAGGTACCACTGGTAGTCCCTTCTAACATAGAGGAAAGACTGTCCTTGTGTTATATATAAATCTCAATCAAAGGATCGTGTATAGGTAGATTTAGGAGGCTATACTATATTTATTACCAGTGATAAAGCTGCGGCTGAAGCTGAGAAAGCAGCATGCCTATAAATGATATCTCCATAGTTAAGATGTGGAAGGGTGTATACAGGTTAAAGATTTTTTTAAAAAAAAGTAATAAAACAATAGTGTTAAGAAATTTGCTAATATTTACCATGAAGGTCATATTCATAATGCGCTTTGAAGACATTCAAACCATGTTATAAAGTACTCATGAAAGTATGCATTTAATAATGATATAATATTTAATGTGGCAGCACAGTGGTGTAGTGGTTATCACTATCGCCTCACAGCAAAAAGGTCCTGGGTTCGAGACCAGTGGCCGACGAGGGCCTTTCTGTGTGGAGTTTGCATGTTCTCCCCGTGTCTGTGTGGGTTTCCCCCGGGTGCTCCGGTTTCCCACACAGTCCAAAGACATGCAGGTTAGGTTAACTGGTGACTCTAAATTGACCGTAGGTGTGAATGTGAGTGTGAATGGTTGTTTGTCTTTGTGTCAGCCCTGTGATAAGCTGGCGACTTGTCCTGGGTGTACCCCGCCTCTCGCCCATAGTCAGCTGGGATAGGCTCCAGCTTGCCCGTGACCCTATACAGGATAAGCGGTTATGGATAATGGATAGATGGATAATATTTAATGAAAAAAATGCATTACAATTTAAAGCTAGCTTTATAAGTCTTTTTTTTTTCTTTTACATGTGCATTATACCGGAGAGATTACGTAGAAATCACTATACAATCTTTTACATTTCTAAAATGCTCTGAAAAAGTTCAGTGTGATTTATGACTAATCAAGTAAACAGAGATGGAACTGTTGGCAATATACTGTAATGTGATAAAAACGCATTATAAGCAGTGTTTATATGATGGGTGGCACGGTGGTGTAGTGGTTAGCACTGTCGCCTCACAGCAGGAAGGTTCTGGGTTCGAGCCCAGCGGCTGACCAAGGGCCTTTCTGTGTGGAGTTTGCATGTTCTCTTCATGTCTGCGTGGGTTTCCTCCTCTGTGCTTGAGTGTGCAGGTGACAAATATGGCTTGGCTTCTTCATGATGTATAAATGCATTATAAATACTGCTATAAACTAATGCCTTTTCATGAATAATTATTACATTATAACAGGTTATTACTGTTCATGCAAAGTGTTACCACCACCATTTTAACTTAATTAGCATTGAATTTAAGTTTAATCATGTTTGTTTAATCAGATTACACTGTTACAATGGCTTATGAAAATACATGACATGTTATAGCAATGGTTATAATGCATTGTACATAGTTAACAGAATTCATTAGAGTGTTTGTAATATATTAGATTGCCAAAGGAACACATTGTGCGTTGTTACAGAGACCTGCCTGAATTTTTTTTTCAGTGACTGAATGTGTGCATTTCATTTAGTAACATATCTATATAATAAAGTGGCAAAGTTTGTTTGTTTGTTTGTTTGTCTTGAGCTAATGTCGCGATTTCTCAACATATTTTCACCAAATTTGGCAAGTAGGTTGGGAGATGACCCAGAATTTTGCAGATATAAACAAAATTCAAGTATGGGCCCCAAGGAGGTCCCTAGGGGGCACAACATCCACCCACCCCCTCCCTCAATGCCTTTCATGTTACATTTAATCAACAAACTCTTGACAGATCTTCACTAAACTTGGCACGTAGGTACAGGAGATAGCCACAATTTGGCAGAACTCAGAAATTCCATATTTTGGCCCCAGGGGGTCCCCGGTGGGCCCCTGGGTGGTGGATGTTTGGATTTTTGTTTGTCTTGGATTAACACTACCATTTCTCGATAGATCTTCAACAAATTTGACATGGAAGTCTGGAGGCAAACAAGAATTTTGCAAAACCCAGGCAACCTGCTAGTATGATATACAACCCCGATTCCAAAAAAGTTGGGACAAAGTACAAATTGTAAATAAAAACGGAATGCAATAATTTACAAATCTCAAACACTGATATTGTATTCACAATAGAATATAGACAACATATCAAATGTCGAAAGTGAGACATTTTGAAATTTCATGCCAAATATTGGCTCATTTGAAATTTCATGACAACACATCTCAAAAAAGTTGGGACAGGGGCAATAAGAGGCTGGAAAAGTTAAAGGTACAAAAAAGGAACAGCTGGAGGAGCAAATTGCAACTCATTAGGTCAATTGGCAATAGGTCATTAACATGACTGGGTACAAAAAGAGCATCTTGGAGTGGCAGCAGCTCTCAGAAGTAAAGATGGGAAGATAACCAATCCCCCTAATTCTGCGCCGACAAATAGTGGAGCAATATCAGAAAGGAGTTCGACAGTGTAAACTTGCAAAGAGTTTGAACACATCATCTACAGTGCATAATATCAAAAGATTCAGAGAATCTGGAAGAATCTGTGCGTAAGGGTCAAGGCCGGAAAACCATACTGGGTGCCCGTGATCTTCGGGCCCTTAGACGGCACTGCATCACATACAGGCATGCTTCTGTATTGGAAATCACAAAATGAGCTCAGGAATATTTCCAGAGAACATCATCTGTGAACACAATTCACCGTACCATCCGCCGTTGCCAGCTAAAACTCTATAGTTCAAAGAAGAAGCCGTATCTAAACATGATCCAGAAGCGCAGACGTCTTCTCTGGGCCAAGGCTCATTTAAAATGGACTGTGGCAAAGTGGAAAACTGTTCTGTGGTCAGACGAATCAAAATTTGAAGTTCTTTATGGAAATCAGGGACGCCGTGTCATTTGGACTAAAGAGAAGGACGACCCAAGTTGTTATCAGCGCTCAGTTCAGAAGCCTGCATCGCTGATGGTATGGGGTTGCATTAGTGCATGTGGCATGGGCAGCTTACACATCTGGAAAGACACCAATGCTGAAAGGTATATCCAGGTTCTAGAACAACATATGCTCCCATCCAGACGATGTCTTTTTCAGGGAAGACCTTGCATTTTCCAACATGACAATGCCAAACCACATACTGCATCAATTACAGCATCATGGCTGCGTAGAAGGGTCCGGGTACTGAACTGGCCAGCCTGCAGATCTTTCCAGATCTTCCACCCATAGAAAACATTTGGCGCATCATAAAATGGAAGATACGACAAAAAAAGACCTAAGACAGTTGAGCAACTAGAATCCTACATTAGACAAGAATGGGCTAACATTCCTATCCCTAAACTTGAGCAACTTGTCTCCTCAGTCCCCAGACGTTTACAGGCTGTTGTAAAGAGAAAAGGGGATGTCTCACAGTGGTAAACATGGCCTTGTCCCAACTTTTTTGAGATGTGTTGTCATGAAATTTAAAATCACCTAATTTTTCTTTAAATGATACATTTTCTCAGTTTAAACACTTGATGTGTCATTTATGTTCTATTCTGAATAAAATATGGAATTTTGAAACTTCCACATCATTGCATTCCATTTTTATTTACAATTTGTACTTGTCCCAACTTTTTTGGAATCAGGGTTGTATTATCTTAATTGTAATACCTTACAAGTTGTGTTTGTGAGCTGCAAATAAAGTGAGACATAACACTATACTAAGTGGGGTTTGATTGGTGTTGGTGATGTAAGTTACTAATTATGTCTGATTTTTTAAATGCATAATAAAGTTAGCTACAAGTTTAATGCATGTTCCTAAATAATTCTAAAATGTGTAATATCTTGGACATACATACATAATGTATGTATGTAGGTGGGGGTTTTTTGTTTGTTTTTTTCCAAGATTAAATGTGAATGTGTTGGGTCATTAAATTAGGTTAAACTATTTGCGTAATTTGCTGGCATAACGCTTTGCTAATTGGGTTGGACATAAGCCAGTATTTATCCATTTGTGCTCAGTTGCTATTTTCATGGGGTAGGAATGAGCACACCTGTGCTGACAGAGATGGAACAGTGCAACAGGGGGTGTGACATTTGAAATCTGCCAGCACAGATGATCCTTTCCAACCCACTTGGTCTAAAACAGACTTCCTATTAGTGCAAACACAGGGCCAAATCAGTAGTTTCCTGACTTCAATCAAAGGCTTTAAAGTCATGTTCCACTTCTTACAACCTTGTTTTGTTGATCTACACTATTTCTGTCATCTCACTTCAAAACAAAAAGGCAGAAAATATAGAGTATTACTTGCAAGTTGTGTCAGACAAATGGTTATTTCTACCTGTCATAACTCCATGATTCATCTCACACTACCCTTTATAACAGTGTTACCAGGATTGGCTCTGGATTCACCACAAGGTAAAATAAATAATTAATATACTTTTAAGAAAATGACTACACAGATAGTAACAAATCTTCATACCTGTCTTAGAGACAAATTGCAAGTATATCCCTTTATAAAATAAATGCCAGGTGTGTCCAAACTTCTGATTCGTACGCTATATAAGAAAAGTTGTAAAAACACGCATGACCTGATGTTAAAGAGGCCACCGTCCTCTGAAATACTGCATGCCATTATCACAGAGAAATGGGTGTTTAATGGCCTCATAAATGATGTCAGGGACAAGCATTGTCATTTTTCACAGCTGTCGAGTTGGAATGAGTCCACATTGACACATTGGCTCTTAGCACACATCTGCTGCACAACTGAGTCATCACGGCAGCATGCAGTTAGAGGTCATGCAGCAAAACAAGCATTATTCCTTGCTGGGATAAACCAAATGGTCCTCACCAATAAAAAAAAAAAAAAAAAAAAAAAAAAAAGTTATATAGTTCATAATTATCGTCACCTTTTCAGATTTACCAATTTAAAAAAAAAAAAAAAAAAACTTTTACAAAGGTAAGTTTTAGTTACAACAGTTATTATTGGTTAATCAATCAACCGGAAGCCCCCACCCCCCACCCTTTGATTGTCATCTGATGACATAGCTCGTTACCTGAGATTGATTTTTTTTTTCAGCATGATCAGCAATCTGAGGAAAACCCAGACATTATCACCACATGGTGGAAAGATCATGGACATGTTTACTTCTCAAATTCACCCATATTTTTATTCTTGTCGAAACCTGCTTTGTTTCTTACTCTTTCATTTGACAGTCACCATTTTGTATCTAAACATGTGTTTGAGAAGTCAAGTGATGTTTCAGTAATAGTGATTATTTTCACTGGTGTCCACCATTATCGACATCCTGTGGAATTAAGTGACATTTATGTTGTGGATTATAATGTTATGGATCGATCTTTGTGTAACATTGTTGAAGTAGATGAAGTACTTTAAGAAAATAAAAGTGCTGTGATTTATAATAGTTTCTGATTCATAACAGAATGGAATGTTTATAGAGTATTTGGAATCTTATTGCAATAGAATTAGACCAGAATTAAATTCCTAGCATATTTAAAAAAAAAAAAGTGCTTGAAATATTCAGATTTTTTTCTATTCCATTTAGATTTTTCTTTGCAGTTTGTTGTAAATATCTACCACATATTACAATCAGTAGATATTTTATATTTTTAGATGTAAATTTAAAATCTCAGTTTACCTTTGACCTGGATTTTCATGTGGTTACAATGTCAACTGCCTGTTGACATTTATTGGTAAACTACAAAACTAAAAATTAATACAAACAGCAATGAACGATTAACAAAATGTGATCTACGAAAATACTTAGAAAGTGGGTAGAAAGTGGAACAAAGATTTTCTGACAGGTTAAACATTATCAGTTCATTTGTTTACAAACATTAGAATTACTTCCTCATTTACGCAAGCACCGATATCAATATATTTATCTCATCTCATTATCTGTAGCTGCTTTATCCTGTTCTACAGGGTCACAGGCAAGCCGGAGCCTATCCCAGCTGACTACGGGCGAAAGGCGGGGTACACCCTGGACAAGTCGCCAGGTCATCACAGGGCCGATACAGACAACCATTCACACTCACATTCACACCTACGGTCAATTTAGAGTCACCAGTTAACCTAACCTGCATGTCTTTGGACTGTGGGGGAAATCGGAGCACCCGGAGGAAACCCACGCAGACAATGTGCAAACTCCGCACAGAAAGGCCCTCGCCAGCCACGGGGCTCGAACCCGGACCTTCTTGCTGTGAGGCGACAGCGCTAACCACTACACCATGCCGCCCACTCAATATATGTTTATATAAAATATTTTGTACCAAATCTAAGCCTACGTAAAACAAATTTTAAATAAAAAATATGTTTTGTTAATACCATATACCGATCATTTTTTTATAAATAATCTGGATGTCCAGTTGTGGAACAGTGTCAATAACTGTGGACAAAGGTGTCAATAATTGTGGAAAGTTGTCACGTGATCTGATATGCTAAATAATCAGGAATCAACTCTTTCCAGTGGAAGTTTGAGTAATTATTCATGCAC
Organism: Neoarius graeffei; assembly: GCF_027579695.1. Lineage (NCBI taxonomy): Eukaryota > Metazoa > Chordata > Actinopteri > Siluriformes > Ariidae > Neoarius > Neoarius graeffei. Next base: position 61,947,532 of record NC_083582.1, on the reverse strand, counting down.
AATTTATGTATTGAAAGTCTTTTCTACTTTTTCAATGGCCAAAAGATTAAGGTGTCCAATTGTAGCCACCACTATTTTTTATATATACACATTATCTCTAGCCGCTTTATCCTTCTACAGGGTCGCAGGCAAGCTGGAGCCTATCCCAGCTGACTACGGGCGAAAGGCGGGGTACACCCTGGACAAGTCGCCAGGTCATCACAGGGCTGACACATAGACACAGACAACCATTCACACTCACACCTACGGTCAATTTAGAGTCACCAGTTAACCTAACCTGCATGTCTTTGGACTGTGGGGGAAACCGGAGCACCCGGAGGAAACCCACGCGGACACGGGGAGAACATGCAAACTCCACACAGAAAGGCCCTCGCCAGCCCCAGGGCTCGAACCCAGGACCTTCTTGCTGTGAGGCGACAGTGCTAACCACTACACCACCGTGCCGCCCTATAGAATCACTTAGAACGCATAGAGTTCTTAGGAGTTCATAGTTGAACTGGCAGACTTGAGTACTTTGAGTACTTGATTAAACCCTTTCTTGTATCCTAATGTAACATAGCCCATTTTCTATTTCTAGCTGATAGTTCTATATGCCTGGAAAATCTGTTTTGTGGTCTCAAGTCGGGCATTCGCTGTAATTACAGACATTCACACTTCTGTCCTCTTATCTCTCCTGCATGGAAAAAAGTTCCTCATTTCACACTTGTTGACCTCATCAAAAGCACCTATAATTGTTTCACAAATTAAGTTCTTCTTGGTGACATAGATTAAGTATGACACCAAAATCCTGCATGACACCTCTCAGAATATATTTATCTAACCTGTGAAAGATCTCACATACAGAGCTCTATAGTTTGAGAGTGTTTATGGAGAAAAAAAAAAAATCCTGTGCACCAACCTGAAGAAGAATTAGATACTGTCTAGCGCTGGCCTTGGGTATTATTTTGTGATTGCGATGTTTAGCTTCCTGTAAATAGGAAGGTATAAATGGAAGGTCTGTGGTAGCCTTTGACACTCCTTCAGTTCCCAAACACAGCTCCTTTTTTCCCCCTCTTCAAGGCATCCGAAAGGTCAAAGGTGATGTATCATGTGACTATCCTAGTGATATTTTCAGAGATTTTGTTCATGCAAGGCTGGATCACTGCAAGGAAACATTGGTTTAGACTGCTTACACAATTTGTAAATAGCAACACAGACAAAAATCTCTGTTCTGAATTATTTTATAAATTATATTACTTGTTATATGGTTAGCATTATGTTATATGTAATATCTGCCACTACATACTGAAAAACTCCACTCTCCTCTAGATAATACAGACTAACTGTTAAAAAAATTAACATATGGGATTAACATCAGCTGTAAAGCATTACTTTTGGAAAGCAATCTTATAAATCCATGATTTTTCTTTGCAAAAATCAAGGCTCAGGGTTAGAACATTGTTCCTACCTTAAAAAAAAAAATCAATAGCCATTTTCTGTTGATAAATGCACTAATTCACTCCAACCTGAAAACAGAAAAAAAAAACATTTCAAAGAACTAGAGACCAAAGGTTTGAGCTGTGACACGTGGAAAGTGGGGTGAATACATCGCATGGTGAGTGGTAATGCCAGTCTGACAGAACATGGATTAATTACCTTGCTAATGAGGAAGGGTCCCAGGTATCTGGGGCCAGCTTATGGGAGACTGTTCTGAGTGGCAGATGGCATGTGGAGAGCATGACTTGCTGCCCCACTTGGTAGGTGGGTGCCTTAGAGCACCATTTGTCGGCCTGTTTCTTGGATGCTAGGGCGGATGAGTCTTCTCTGGCCAATGCCCACATCCTCCTGCAGCAGCGTATGAAGGTCTGGGCTGAGGGTACGGCAACCTCCTCCTCTTGGTTGGGGAAGAGTGGTGGTTGGTAACCTAGGGAGCACTGGAAGGGCGAGAGACCTGTGGCAGATGAAGGGAGTGTGTTATGAGCATATTCAACCAGGGATGCCAGTTCTTGGAGTAAAGTACTTATTCCAAGAACCGGCATCCCTGGACGCCATGGACCTGAGTGCCACCTCCAAATCTTGCTTCGCCCATTCCACCTGGCTGGTGGTTTGAGGATGGAACCCTGAGGAGAGACTACAGGAGGCCCCAATGAGTTTGCAGAAGGCCCTCCAGAATTGCACAGTGAACTAAGGACCCCGGTCGGAGACAATGTCAGTGGGGAGTCCGTGTAGGCGAAAAATGTGAAGGATGAGTAATTCGGCGGTTTCTTTAGCTGTGGGAAGCTTGGGCAGAGGGATGAAATGGACTGTCTTGGAGAACCGGTCAATAATCATGAGGATACATGTGCTGCCACCTGAGTTGGGGAGTCTTGTAACGAAGTCCAGGGCGATGTGAGACCAGGGTCAATGAGGAGTCAGGAGGGGTCTTAGCAAGCCGGCAGGGGGTCGATTGGCTGTCTTGTTCCGGGCACATGTGTTGCAGGCTGCCACGAACTCCTGGAAGTCTTCCTTGATGGATGGCCACCAGAAGCACTGTTGGACGAGCACCAGGGTTTGAGCAGCTCCCGGGTGACAAGCCAACTTGGAGCCATAACCCCACTGCAGTACCTGGGTTCACACAGAACAGGGAACAAACAGAAGGTTAGGTGGTATGTTGCTTGAGTTACCTTCTCCGGGGTCCTGCTCCAGGGCCTTCTGCACTAATGTCTCCACCTCAAGTAGGGCAGCCCCCACCAGACAGCATGGAGGAAGGATGGTTTAGGGTGTACTAGACTCCTCCCGGTGGGCAGAGAATATCCTGGACAGGGCATCAGGTTTACCATTCTTGGAGCCTGGGTGGTAGGAGAGCATGACTCGGAACCAGGAGAAGGAGAGAGACCATCAGGCTTTCCATGAGTTAAGGCGTTTGGTGGACTTGAGGTATTCTAGGTTTTTGTGGTCGGTCCAGACAAGGAAGGGGAGATCTGACCCCTCGAGCCAGTGCCTCCACTCCTCCAAGGCTAGCTTGGTGGCCAACAGCTCTCTGTTGCTGATGTTGTAATTTCATTCAGCAGGGGACAGCTGGCAAGAGAAGGAGGAGCAGGGGTGGACCTTGTTATCGTTGTCCCTCTGGGAGAGAAAGGCTCCGGCCCCAGAAGCATCAACCTCCATGATGAACTGTTTGGTCGGATCGGGTATGGCTTCCTCCCCCCACTTGAATGGGGTCTTAATCGAGGTCAATGCAGTGAGAGGTCCGGCCACTGTGCTGAAGTCACGGATAAAGCACCTGTAGAAATTGGCGAATCCCAGGAAATGCTGGAGCTCCCATCGCGAGGATGGGGTGGGCCAGTCAGTGACTGCCTCAAGCTTGCCTCAAGCAGGCAAGGACAAAAAAAAATGCTAGGACAAAAAGACAAGAAAAATCCCTAGTGCAAAAACCCATGAACTAGAAATAAACCCTTAGTGCAAAAGCCATGAACTAGAAGTGTGAATGATCTACAAGTACCTGGCTCTCCATCGTAGTGCTAAGGCACTGGGAATCTCAGCTCGCAGAGAAAAGCAGTGGCAGGAGCTGAAGTAGGAGACGGCTGGGTAGGGATAGGCACAGCTTGATAGCGCTGCATCTGTGGGGTGAGGAGGTTGAGTGAGTTGGACGGGGTGGCAAGGTTCTGGGTGATCTGCTGGAGGTCTTGTTGATTGGTTTCGCGGAGAGTCCCTTGCTGCTGGATGGCCGTTCTCAGACGGGTGAGTTCCCTGGATCTATGTTAGCCAGAACGTACTGTTAGGGGTGGTGGAGGTGTGATGAGATAAGGATCCCAAAGCAAAACACAGACAGTAATCCAATAAATAAGGTGATTTAATCCATGGAAAAAAGGGTGTGGCAAAAAGGTAAACAAACAGGACAAAAACACAAATGGCAAAACAGTCCTGGGCCCTGTACTACGAACGGAGGTTAACCTACCCAGAAGTAACCCAGGGTTCCCCCGCTAAACCGGGGTTGACAAAACCTGGTTATCTTGTTTGGGGTTAAACGGTACTACGACGCCAGTTATGAAGTTGATTTGTTGAACCTGGTTTAACCTAATCAGGGTTAATGCGCATTCACGTTAAAGGGGAGGTTATCAGCGCAAATCACCACTGTTCACAATGGCACGGTCGCCGTGCTTCACGGAGGAAGAATGCGCTGTCATAATGCAAAGCTACGAGGAGTTCAAAACAACATTAAGAGCAAAATCTAACACAGCGGCTGCCAATAAGGAGCGGCAAGCATGTTGGCAACGAACTGCCGATCGGGTAAATGCGTAAGTACATTCTCCCTTCTACATGTTCCAGAACAGAAGTATAGGATGAGAGAGAAAGCTTCATGATCAATCACAAGTCACAGAAAATGGTCCTTCGACGTGGCCCCAGTCATATATAGCTTGTTTAATGTCCGAAAAATCCTGAATAAAATTTGGTATGGTAAATTCATGGAGTAGCCTACTTAAGCTGATATGTGCACAGAGTCACATGAATTAGGATGACTGACTGTTCAGTCCCTTTGACTAAGTTGGTGCATGTCCTGTGAACATTTCAGAGGCAACAGCAGTGCCAAACGCACCTGGCAACAGGTGAAAATGAAATATAAAAACATCATTCATAATGGTAAGTGTGTGTGTGTCGTTCTTTTTCTGTACTGTGTTTCAGATGAAAAAGCTTTTGCCCAAGGACAAGTAGGCTAAACAGCATTTGCCTTTTATTTATTCAAGTTTTATCTGTTTGCCTAATAGTTCAAATTGTTTTGTATATAGTTTATAATGTAGTTGTGTGATATGAATGATAATATTGTGGGAAAACTACTTTGCACGGACGTTCATTTAATTTATTCTATCGTCATTTTGTTTGTTCTATTTTTGTGTATTTTATTTATTTATCTGTTTGTCTAGTTGTATCTATTTTTCTAATATATTTTTTGCATTAATTGTTTTTTCCTATTAAAATAATCTTGTGTTCTTGTTATAACTTTATCTATTTATCTGACTGTTTAGTTGTATCTATTTTTGTTACAATTTCAATATTTTTAATATAAGTTTTTTTCTATTAAAATGTTCTTGTGTTATATTTATTGTAGTTGTATCTATTTTATATCTCAGACTTAAATATTTTTGTAAAACAAGTGTTTTTCTATAAAATATTCTTGCGTTCTTGATAACTATGTTCTTGAGTGGGTTCTTTTTTTTTTTTTACAGAAAAGCCGTTCTGCATGGACATTCATTGAAGCCCTCATTGTTTTTTAATGGTTATGAGCGTTTAGGGGTTACAATAATGTAAGTCTAGGTTGCTTTATATAAAAGGTATGTCCAGAAATATTGATGTCACTGTCTAAGCAGAGGGATCTGGCTTCTTTAGACGCTGTCTTCTTAAAACTGAATAAATATTTAAAAAGAGCCAAATGAGCCAGTCTTTTGAACGGATCTTTTCAAAGAACGGATCACAAAGATGCAGATCCCATTAAAGAGCCATAAATCCCATCTCTAATCTGCGCTCAGATATCGCACGGGTCATCCAGGTACGCTGGCATTGTCTCTAGAGGAAATGTCGGTGGAGAGGTGGTGTTTAAAAAGGGTGTGGTTAATCGGAAACCTCGGGTTAACCAAGAACATAACCTGAGACGAGCAGGTTTGAGATGCAGCGTAAGTTGCCATGGCAGCATACCTCGGTTTGAACATAGCCAACTTTCGTAGTGTGGGTTAATCGGGAAGTTACGCTGCACGTGATCAAGTTACTCTCGAAGTTACCCTGGTAAGCCAGAAAACCCGCTTCGTAGTACAGGGCCCTGGTAAAAAGAGACAAAAAACTTGACAAAAACACAAGACAGGTAAGGACAGAAACGCTAGAGCAAAAAAACATGAACAAGAAAAATAAGCTAGAGAGAAAAACCATGAAACGCAATGAGGCACAGAAACAGCTAGAGTAGCAAAACAAGACATTCTGGCAAAGTCAGAGTCTGAGAACAGCTTTTAAATATGCAGCGGTGAAAACCAGGAAGTGAGTTCAGGTGAGATGGAATTCCTGTCCCGGAACCGGATCGGCACTGGCGTGGCATATCCATAATCTCTGGAGTGGATGTCCGGGGCAGAGCATGCCACTTAATTTTATGCACACGTGTCTGTCTCATCTCTGCTGCTCTCTGATATATAAAATTATATCACTGATATATAAAATAAATTATTTTATATTCAATAGAACCACTTCCACCCACAACATTCATTACTCCTTGTGGGTTGCCATAATTGTACAGTACCACAGTGAGTTCAAATTGAATTCAGTGTTTTATGGTGCACACCTGGATGTTTTTCTGTTAACAAAAGCATGGATGGATGTTTTTTTGTGCTTAAACTGTTGTTTCTGTCTTCAGTTAGGTTATCCAATGATATAACCATACATAAAACAAACCTGAAATAGTTATGATCTTGCGAGTGTGAAAGCACAGCAGTAAACGATGCAATGTTCACTAGTAAGTCATAAGTCTTCATGAAATAGTTACTGATTAATCCAAAATGTAACATACATATGATCTAACAATGATATATGACATCCGTTCATGTTTGGCGCTCAGTGGTTTTGACCTTTTTATTACTTCAAATGTTCAAATGTCATGGAATTGATGTAAACAGACAGTTTTAATCAGTTTTCTACACTGCATTTCTGTAGTTTTCTATAGATGACTTGTAATCACGTGATCAAAATGTGCTACGTCATGAGCGTCCACCATGATGGTGGATATACAAAGTAACTAGGATGGCAGCCGCTGAAAGCGTGCCTGTAAACAGTGCTGAATTTTCTCAGTATTACCACGATTTGAGCGGTTGAGCGAAGATTTGACACAAATAGAAGATAGATATGTGTGGGTTTTGATCCATATTATTTAAAAAGTCAGACTTTTCTGAAGATAAGATGCTTCTACCGACCATCGAGTACCTAGATATCGTGTTCTATCTGGTTTGGCTGCCAAAGAATCAAGTCCGACCTTGGACGAAACACAGCCCATTTTCTGAGTGGGTGCCCAGTCTGGATTGTTTCTATTGTATAATTTTGCTGATGCTCCTAGAAGCAAAATAGTAATACACGTGTTAAAATTATAACCACGACCGAGTGAACCATGACAAGAGAACACTCATTTTATAGCAAAATTCTAACAACACCAAAGACAGTTCTCCCATGATATTATTGAGAAAGCTTCTGATTCTCACATAAGATAAAATGATTACTGCAAACATGAGCTGTTTTGGTTTTAGCCTCTGTTAGATCAGCTGTGCCGATGTTGTTCAGCCGTGCTCGTCTCCTCTCCGTTCTAAGCTTCAGAGTTTCCTCGCCCTCTTTCCGAATCAGGGACGGAATTCTAAAAAATCGGAACATGCCACGGTCACGAGTACTGTTGTGACCACAACCATATACAGCACAAAGATATGGCATCGCTAAAAGAACGCTTAAAGCAGTGGAAAAACAGAAAATTGTGCATGCATGACTATGTTTTGTATGGAATGTCGCTTGACCCCGCATTTGTATCTCAACCAGCATGGCCAACATCCGGGTTTCTATTTTGTTTTCACGTCACTTACAGTATGAGTCAAGGATAGTTCTTCACTGTGTTTCAGCAAGGACAAATTTGGTTGCATGCTTTTAATAGGGGTGTAATGTAATGTCACTATCTGTATCTGTTTAGTGCTCTGAATATCTGGAAAGGGTTGTTGTTGTTATTGTTCTTGCTCTTGTATGAACCCATCTACTCTGCCTTGGAGATACTGGAAAACCCAGTGGTAGAAATTCCAGCGCTGTCAGGATGGTCTGTGAATTCTGTCTCTGACAGATTCTCAACTTCAGCTACATCACTCACGTTCATGTGCATAGGATTGTTTTTTTTGTTTTTTTTGGGGGGGGGGGGTTAAATCCCACTCACACAGTTATTATTTTTGTTTGTACCTGTCTATGATATTTTCTGACAAGTTTAGTTTGTTCTGTTTCCCAAAATATAAACAGACCAGTAGCATACATGAAACCAATGCAACCCTGACCAGGCAGTTACTAAGGATGAGTGAATGAATGCTGTATATTCATGTTAATGAATATGGTCTTTGACTGTCCCATGAGCTTCATTTGTTCATTCATTCATTCATTCTTTTAACTACTTACTTGTTTGCAGGTTCAATTTATATAGCAGCTTTGTAAAACCCAAAGCCACTCATTATTACCCTCCCCCTCCAATCTTTTCCCTTTGTCTGTCCCTCTCTGAGTTACATGTCGATCCTGAGATACCAGTAAGATGCTGACCTCTTCTGCTCCTCGGACCTGCCTGATCCATCCTGATGCCCTACATCTGGCTGGAGTCTCATCACATCGCTCCTGTGGAGGACAGCCCCATATACGTAGATGGTTGAAAGTTGCACTTGGAAGACGCTCTGGACACTTACAGTAATGCTTTTATGGCTGAGGACTACAGTTGACTTGCTAACTCTAGGACTGCAGTTGTCATGAACAGTTTTGCACTCAAGTTTCCATCAGTGAATAGTTTATAACTTCAACAAAACAGACTTCATGTTAAAACTAGAATGATTTAGTTTCCTGTTTTCCCAGTTATACTTTGTGACTATATAGGATACAGTTATAGAAGTGAGTTATTTATAATCACGTTATCTGTTATCACCCAAATGAGGATGGGTTCCCTTTTGAGTCTGGTTCCTCTCAAGGTTTCTTCCTCATGTCGTCTGAGGGAGTTTTTCCTTGCCACCATTGCCACAGGCGTGCTCATTGGGGATAGATTAGGGATAAAATTAGCTCATGTTTAAAATCTTTCATTTTCTGTAAAGCTGCTTTGCGACAATGTCTGTTATTAAAAGCGCTACAAAAATAAACTGGACTTGACTATCATTGCATATCAGACTGCTAGCATTAAGGTCTACTCTCGGGTGGCACGGTGGTGTAGTGGTTAGCATGGTTGCCTCACAGCAAGAAGGTTCTGGGTTTGAACCCAGCGGCTGGCAAGGGACTTTCTGTGTGGAGTTTGCATGTTGTCTGCGTGGGTTTCCTCCAGGTGCTCCGGTTTCCCCCACAATCCAAAGACATGCAGGTTAGGTTAATATGGGATGGCCTTGGGCTGAGGTGCCCTTGAGCGAGGCACCTAACTCCCAACTGCTCCCCAGGTGCTGTTAGCATGGCTGCCCACTGCTCTGGGTATGTGTGTGTGCTCATTGCTCGCATGTGTGTATGTTCACTGCTTTAGATGGGTTAAATGCAGAGAGGAAATTTCACAAGTGTGTGATGAATAAAGTTGTGCTTTCTTTCTTTTTTACTCTCAACCAGTGCCCTGTGAACCTTTTTTTGCGAAAAAAAACCCCACCAAATATTATCTATTAATTCTACATACTGTATTTGTATCCAATCCCTAGTCCTTACTAACAGTGGATTTGAGAGCAGTGATCCTCCTTCCTTCATATCCTGCTGCTTAGCTGTATTGGGAGGAAAGAGAGCAGCACATTGACAGGGCACTCTCGGGAGCTGCCTATATCACCTTTGCCAGGAAATGCCACAGATTAGTACAGTTATCCTCTAATCCAGTGGGCCATCAGTGCTTTCATACACTCTGCTGGAGAGTCTACTGTTATTCTCTGAACAGACAAGTGGGTTTCTGTACAGGCAATATACTGAGGGAGTTTATTATTTCATTTGGCAAAAGAATTAAGGCTGATAAGTTAATACAGTTTGATGCATTGTGTAGGTTTATGTAGGATTCATTGACTAATCTGTGGCCTTTTTAAAATAGACACAAACTTTTTTCCTGTTTTAAAATGTGTTGCAAATTCAACGATTCTCAAAAGTGGTCCAGTGGGTAGACCCAGGCAATGAACTGCACTCGGTAGAGCGTATACCTCCGCAAGCCACATATTATCAATATTAAAATCAAATAACTTGAAACTAGGATAATACTAAAACTGTACACCAAATTTCATCCAAATCTGTTCACTACTTTTTGAGTTACATTGGGAACAACCAAAAAAAAAAAAATCCTGGCTCTGCATATATATCTGGATTTGTATCAAAATCTAATCAATTGTTCCTTGGCCCATGGCCCACATTTCCTCAAAATTTCATCAAAATCTGTTCACTACATTTTGAGTTACATTGGGAACAAGCAAACAAACAAACAGAGGCAAAAACATAACCTCCTCCAACAAACTTGGCAGAGGTAACAACACATGCTTGTGGTATCACTATTTATGGTAACACAATTTGCATCATATTTTGGAACTACACAATTGACCAGATCATTAGGTATTCAATCATCACCCAATCACGTTGTATATTATTAACATACCCTTACATTTAAAATACTGATAAAATACCTGGTTGCATTAATAATAATACAAAATATGTCACCCTTAACTGGACACACAGGTGTGTCTTGGCTTAGAAACAATGTTGGTTTGAACACTTGATTTGGAGGGTGTCCAATTATAGGACACTATCCCTATTATGGATAAGAATTTTTATAACATAAATAGACACTTTAAATGTAAACAATGGGGAATGGGGGGAAAAGAACGAAAAAGAAAAGTAAATGTTATTCTTACTGTCAGTAACAGCATTGAGAACACAAGCTTGGAACAGCCTCCAAACATGGCAGCTCCGGACTACAACACTCAAGAGTCACAGCACTCTCTGTCACCTGATTACTAATTGCACCTGTCTCTTGTTCCTCAGCAATCACCTCGCCTGCTTAAGCCAAGCTCTCACACACTCATGTCACGAAGTATTGTTTAGTGTTTCCATGCCTAACTTTACCGAGCCATTTACTTTCTGCCTGACTTCCCATGTTTAGACTGTTATCTACCGTATGTTCAGTCCCTGACCTTGCTCTATTGTTTTCTCTGCGTTATCCTGTTTGCTGATTGAACGACCCCTGCCCGTTATGCTGACTATGATTCCTGCTCTTCGTTTTGGCTCAGTCTGCAGTTTGCTTCTCCCCACTCCTGCATCTGTAAGTGCCTGCAGCCTGACACTTACCAGGTAATAAGTAAGAAATACTGGTGGTGCTGGAAAGTATTCAGCAACAGGGTGGTGTAATGTGTCCTGACATGAATAGCATATCCCAAAGTGTTTTATTCTTCTTAAAACACAGCATTTATGTCATACTTCTTATCAATTTATAATTGTTTAACGATGTGGTACCAGATAGTGCCTGTTTCAGTTGTTCCCTCATTTTCACATTTTCTCTTGTTGTTAATAAGACAGAAAACATTGCTTTTCTTCTTACAAGAAACCACAAGGCTAAACATCCTCCTGCCTGAAGACTTTACTGTGTCAGAAAACTTTTATTTCTGATGGTTACAAAGTGCTGACACCGGATACTCCTTTCAAAAATGCTAAATAAACATTTCCTCATATCCAACACATCACCATATCAATTAAATAACATTGTTTTATTCCACTTATTAGATTATAGGGTAATGATAATGTCTTGGTCCAAATACTATAAAATAAACGTGAAACTACTATCAGAGCTGCTGTAATGGAAAATCACCTTCTGTCTAACTGGATTTGAAAATGTGACAGTGTTTTTATTATTATTATTATTATTATTATTATTATCCCCCACCCAAACGAAGTTTGGTGGGGGATATAGAAACAGGATCTGTCTGTCTATCTGGCCACATTTTAATTTCTGGCCATATCTTTAAAACTACTGAAGATATCTTCATGAAACTTTGTATACATGTCAAGCAACATGTGAACTGGTGCCTTTTGCTATTTTGGATTTTTGAAAAAAAAATTTCAAATTTTTACATAGAAAATAGATTTTGACTTAGTTTCTAAGAGCAATGTTCGTTTCCGGAGCATATCCAAAACTATTCATGATATGGAATTGAAACTTGGTATACATGTTACCAAATGTGAGAAATTTAAATTTTTGCCTCACCTGGACCAAAGGTCTGGTGGGCTTATGCCATGGGCTGCTGAGGTTAGTGTAAAGAGGTAGGGTTTTTTTTCCTGCAGCAGAACTTGAAAAATGTGACAAATAATATCTTGAAACTTGGTATATAGGGTGGGAGATATAGAAGACTCTGTTGTTGTTGTTGTTGTTGTTGTTATTATTATTATCCATCCATTATCTGTAGCTGCTTATCCTGTTCTACACGGTCGCAGGCAAGCTGGAGCCTATCCCAGCTGACTATGGGTGAGAGGCGGGGTACACCCTGGACAAGTCGCCAAGTTATCACAGGGCTGACACAGAGACAAACAACCATTCACACCTACGGTCAATTTAAAGCCACCGATTAACCTAACCTGCATGTCTTTAGACTGTGGGGGAAACGGAGCACCCAGAGAAAACCCATGCAGACATGGGGAGAACATGCAAACTCCACACAGAAAGGCCCTCGCTGGCCATTGGGCTCAAACCCAGGACCTTTTTGCTGTGAGGCGATAGTGCTAACCACTACACCACCGTGCCGCCACATTATTATTAGTAGTAGTATTAGTATTTATATAACAGTGTATTTGTAGAACCTTTTGTTTTCCCATGATCAGGCTCTTGGAAGTGGACACACCTTCATTTCGATTTCATTGATCATGTTCCTACAAATGGACTCCTTGCAGCAGTACAGTGAGCTTTTATTGTTTTCATTGAGAAGGCACTCAGGCATACTCACACACACTTGATTGAACAGGCATTTGGCCAGGTCATTTAGAGTGGCCAGCGGGTTGGGGGGAAGATCGAATTCAGAGCCAAGCAGTGAACAAAGGAAGGCTAATGATGGCACAGGACAACTAGCTCTGAAACAAACATGCACAGTTAATCATCATTTCACACACTCTTGAAATTCAGTGTTTTATTTGCTAGCCACAGTTTTCGTGGATCCTGAGATTACCTGCTCAGCAGAGCCTGGCTGATATCGCATAAACCTTTCAGCACACATCCAACAGCTCAAACAGAGGCAAAGAGCACACCTTTGCTGTGGCTCTCCTATGACGAGGTGCTGTTGCCATGGCAACAGCCTCCCTATACCCCATGGAGAGGTTCCCACGGCTGCCTGTTTCACAGTAACCGTAATAAAAGGCACATATTTGTTCAGTCAAATTTCAGCGTGATGACCACAAGGCTGATCCCAGTCAGTCACCAAGCACAGACAATCGACATCCTAGGAAAAGCTGCAAGAGTGATGTTCTACGCTTTCAGAAATGGCTGCTTTGTACCTGTGTCTTTGTGCAAGCATTACATAAATCTGTCCCAAGCCTGTCGAGCCATTCTGTAAAGATCAGTGATGACACACTATGACTTGATAGGGCATGGCATTCACTTTCACATTTGCATATTTTCAGGGGAGCAATGAAGACATCAAATGTCAGATAAATGTCAAAATGCTATAAAATATTCAGCCTTTAAATCATTCATTTGAAGATGAATGAGAAGCACTGGCTCTGTTGTATCAACTCCTGCAGTAGAATATCATTACCCATAAAGCATTCATGACTATTTTTAACAACTGAAACATGAAAACAGGGGCCTACAATTTTTGCAAACACAATAGCTGTACAAACTCAGAAATATTACTTGGGACAGATGACCTGATTTCTGAAAGAGGAACAGATGTAAGAACCAAAAATAATTTTCTTGCATGTAAGAGACAGGTTATAGAATGTAACTATTATTATTATTATTATTATTGATTCTAAAATTGTAGTGGTTAGCGCTGTCGCCTCACAGCAAGAAGGTCCTGGGTTCGAGCCCCAGGGCCGGCGAGGGCCTTTCTGTGTGGAGTTTGCATATTCTCCCCGTGTCCGCGTGGGTTTTCTCCGGGTGCTCCGGTTTCTCCCACAGTCCAAAGACATGCAGGTTAGGTTAACTGGTGACTCTAAATTGACCGTAGGTGTGAATGTGAGTGTGAATGGTTGTCTGTGTCTGTGTCAGCCCTGTGATGACCTGGCGACTTGTCCAGGGTGTACCCCGCCTTTCGCCCATAGTCAGCTGGGATAGGCTCCAGCTTGCCTGCGACCCTGTAGAAGGATAAAGCGGCTAGAGATAATGAGATGAGATGAGATTCTAAAATTTTTCTACAGAGCATCACATCACACCCTGGATTTCTATAAGCTTTGGAACTCTTGTGGTGTGATTTTCACGCTCGTGTGTGCACACAGCAGGGCAGCATGGTATGGGGTAGAGCAGAGCATTTGGGAGCTTTTCCACTGAGTCATCCCCTAGAGAGAAGCTCACAAGTTTGTCTCCATGAGGCTTCATTAGGCATCCACAGCTGATGATAAGAACTGTGTTTGGTGGTGAAGCTGTATAATGATCAGACTGTTTGGTGCACCATCTACTCTGTATTCAGTCATTTGCCAAGTCTTTAATACTTAGAGACATACATGTAAAAGTGGGGAATAAATAAAAGTGGAGAAAATATACACTTCATTTGTGCAAGATATTATTTTAAAAAAAAAAAAAGATCCTTGAAGGATTTGGCAACTTGTCCAGGGTGTACCTCACCTCTTGCCCATAGTCAGCTGGGATAGGCTCCAGCTTGCCCATGACCCTGCACAGGATAAGCAGTTAGAGATAATGGATGGATGGATATCCTTGAAGGTTGCACTTCTATATTAAATTCTGCAACATTAACCACTTAAATACTATTTAAATTGGAATAGTTTTACATGGGGGGGGTAGTAATGTAATTATTACGATAGTATCTCTGGGAATTTTCATCCCATGCATTCACACATCTGAAAAGTTTCCACAGTTACCAACTGCCAATATGTATCTTGTCTAAATTGACATGCTGGTAAAGATTTTGTTACATCCTATTAGAAAAGAGGTTTTGTACTTTGCATTTACACTCTTTTATACTGCCATCAAAATCAAAATTCATTGTAAACACTGACCAAGTATAAAACACAGGACAATAAAATATAGACAACGTTTAAAAGGCCTTCTGTGTATTTTAGGTAAGTTATTGTAGGGGTTGTAAGCAAGTTATCGGGAAAGCCATGGCCTAATGGTTAGAGAAGCAACTTTGGGACCAAAAGGTCACCAGTTTGAGTCCCTGGACCAGCAGGAATGGCTGAAGTGCCCTTGAGCAAGACACCCAACCGGCAACTGCTCCCCAGGCTGCTCTGGGTATGTTGTACGTCACTCTGGATAAGATCGTCTGCTAAATGCCATTTGTTATTGAGCCTACATACATCTTATGGTCATGTGACCTACTAATGCTCAATCTTAACTTGTGTGACCACACACACTACAACAAAACAATCCATTTCCCTTAAAATGAGGTGTACAGTATGTAGTATGTATGGACTTTTTAGTGCAACAGCAATCTCTGTGATTTACTACAATCTCTGTGATTTTACTCCTGCAACTTTACTTAACAGACATATGTCCAGAAATCATATTCCATCTTTTGACCCCCAAGACCTAACTTGATCTGTGGTGGGTTTCCCAAAAGCCTCTTAACGCTAAGAGCATCTTAACTAGGAGAGAGAGCATTCATTGTGTTGCTTGCTCTCCCATTTAAAGATGATCTTTTTGTGCTGCGATGTTTTTTGGGAAACTCAGGCCTGATCTGAGCCAGACTTGTATTCACACACCCTTGTAACTTAAGACATTTCCCTATTATTTTCAATGTAGTTGTTGAAAGATCCATAGTAACAACATAATGTTTTTTAAGATGAATAACTGAACAAGGAATTAACATGTATGGTATCTACTGAGAATATCAACATACGTAACTACAAAAGTAGTCGTGTGATGTACAATAAATACAGTATACAGTACCAGTCAAAAGTTTGTACACCTTCTAATTCAATGTTTTTATTTAATTTTATTAATTAAAAGATGCTTCATGTTTTAAAGTAATGATGGATGTTGTTTCTCTTTACTTAGTTGAGCGGTTCTTGACATAATATGGATTACTACAGTTGTGGTGTAGAATAGGGCTATTTACTGCATTTTTGTGGCTACTGCCTCATATAGAGGTGCTAGCCACTATGTCATTATGCTATAAGAATGTAAGAGTGTAACAGTCGTGCACTGCGCATGCGCATACACGTATTCCAATTAAAATGGCTGGCGAATGTATACAATTCGGTTCACCATTCAAAATAAATGGACTAGACGAAAGAAATCGCTTTCAGACATGTTTATGATTATTACCGAGGGAAAGTGTGTTCTTATTTTAAAATGTACTCCAGGTTGTCCACCTTTCCTCGTCTTCTTTGGCCAGTGGTCCCATGTGTGATGTAGATGTGACGCACTTCCGAGTTGTTACAGGAAGTTGTCGAAAAGAGTATTGAGACCACTGAGCTCTAGTGCTGGGCCTTTTCCGGGAAATAAGAGTTTCGGTCATGGCGACAGTATGTGTATGTCAGCCTCAGTTTGGAGGTTTCAGTTTCAAAAACTGTAAGAGGTAAGAGTAAAATAATATAAAGTACTGTACAGACACTCTGTATATTTTACTTCTGTTTTTTTTTTTTTAAATTGTTCATTTTTGGATTACGCTTCATTTTTGTGGCTACTGCCTCACAGAGTAAATATATATGCTATATTTACTGTATGGACATGGTATCAGGAAACAATTTTATTTATAAGCAGTAGCCACATGTACCCATAGGGTACCTATTTTTATTATTTACTGTTTGATCTCAAACGCATTAAGAAGGCAAGAAATTGCACTAATTAACTTTTGACAAGGCACATCTGTTAATTGAAAAGCATTCCAGGTGACTACCTCATGAAGCTGCTTAAGATAATGCCATTAGTGTGCAAAGCATCATCAAGGTAAACTTGAAGGTAAACGGTGGCTACTTTGAAAAATCTAAAATATGAAACGTAATTTGTTTTTTAACACTTTTTTTTCTTTACCACACAATTCCATATACGTATGTCCCAGATGTTATTTCATAGTTTTGATGTCATCAGTATTGTTCTACAGTGTAGAAAATAGTCCAAATACAGAAAAACCTATGAATGAGTAGGGGTGTACAAACTTTTGACTGGTACTGTGTATTTGTCAGTGATAATGCTTCACCTAGTACAGGATGTAAAACACTTTAACATATTTGAACATTAATGCTGTCATGAACCTACCTCATATCATGCCGTTCATATTTAATTTATTGATGTTCCGTGTCTGTTCACCTTATTTGCCACATACTCTGGTCATTTTTGCTTTTCACTTTAACGTGCTGGAATGTAATTATAACTCTGGCCTGATCACTGACAGGTGTTTTTAAAAAATGAGTGCAAGCACAGTTGAAAGACTGCAGAATGGACAGAAGCCTCAAATCTTGGCAAGGTGAAGGGCTGTAATTTAATGGAGGATGACAGCTGATTGTGTGTGGCTGAACATCAGGTGGGGTGATTTTAATGAGCCCTGATTACAGAGCCTGCTTTCCTGTCCTAATCTGTCCTCCTGAGCTGAGCATGCCTGTCGAAAGCACAAAGGCCTCAGGCAGACGCTTTACAGTAACCTTTATTACCGCAGCAGCGCAAGCTCTAAGCATGGATGTGTGCAGAGAATAATATCTTGTACAAATGAAGTCTAATCTTCTCATGTTGCATATTACACTGCAACCTTTTTTCATTATTTTTTTTTTAATATCTATATACTCGGAAAGCTCTTAGCAATTTGTGACACAGGGCGTAAGCAAACACATTTTCCATAAGGCACTGAATCAAAGATGGGCAAAATGGGTCATAGTTTACCCCATTCTGCTGCTGCAGGATGAAAGCGGCTGCTTCAAAGCCATTTGTATGGAGGAGCGGCACTTTATTTCTGGAGGGGGAAAGAAATGCAACACCATCACCATGGCAACTAGCCCAAGATGAAGACATTTTGAAATGGTGATAAAACATTAAACACAGAATTCAGCAAATACAATTATCAAGATGGTAACTGACAATAGAGGCGAGTGAAAGGATGGTTCTTAATATTTTCAAGTATTTCGCAAAGTCAGATGCTTTGCCCAAAGATGCCATTTCCTGGGACTAATGTCTCCTCATAGAATCGTGCTTTCATTAGAGCATCGCTCTGGAGTTGTGTACAGCATACTGCGAATGAAGCTGATTTCCTTTGTCTTTCAGAAGACCTTGAGAAGGAGGCAGCTGATTTTTAGTAGAGATTTTTCTTTGTGGATGGCCTCAATCAGCCAAAGCACTATGTAGTCCCCAGAAACAGTCCTGAGAATTACCATGCATCTGCAAGACTCACCAGGAATCACACTAAGCCCAGACAAAAGAAAGACAAGATTGTTCACACAATTCCTTCATGTGACACAACATCCTCGGTGGAGCCTGTGGAGAGAGAATGGCTATGCATAAATACTGAAACAGGAGAATACTACAGGAGAATACATCATCAGTCTATAATATAATGTCTCAGGCACTAGATATACTCGAAAGTACTAGATATGTTTTTGTTGTTGTTTGTTAAAAAAAAGTGATGTGATAATGTACAGTATGTATAATATTTTAATATATGTTTTAACTTAGATAATATATTTTAAGTGATAATGTATGATGGTACAAAGGGTTTTTAAGCACACGGTGTTTTTCATGGAAAATCAGTACAATATTTCAGTCTGATAGCTGCATCTGAATCATACAGACGATGTATAATGTTGTAATGAATCATACCTACAATGTTAGGTGAATAACAGTTATTGTTAATTATTATATAGAATAACTGTTTTATTCTGTCCACATTCACTGGATTTTGAGAAACAGAGCATTTTTATTTTGTGCAAATTTGATAAATAGAAACTTTATACAAAACGTCCGACAAAATCATTTCCGCTTAGAATGTAAACAAACCGGCGAAATGACAGGAGCAATTTGTGAAAAATGCAATAATAATAATAACTCTTGAAAAATAAAAAAGAGACTTTTAGTCCATGTTTTGTTGCTTTTTTTTTTTTTGTATTTTTGGTGTTTTGTTTTTGAGCAGAGTTTTTATTTCGTCCTCAGTTGGTTCAGCAACACGCTCCACCATTTTGTTTTTCTCTACTCATGGTATATGAGCTGATAGCCTAGTAGTAGAATAGCCAATCAGAGCATGTGATTGCTCATATCCGTGAATGTGGATAGAACAATATCATGATATATCATCTCATCTCATTATCTCTAGCCGCTTTATCCTTCTACAGGGTCGCAGGCAAGCTGGAGCCTATCCCAGCTGACTACGGGCGAAAGGCGGGGTACACCCTGGACAAGTCGCCAGGTCATCATAGGGATGACACATAGACGCAGACAACCATTCACAATCACATTCACACCTACGGTCAATTTAGAGTCACCAGTTAACCTAACCTGCATGTCTTTGGACTGTGAGGGAAACCGGAGCACCCGGAGGAAACCCACGCGGACACGGGGAGGACATGCAAACTCCACACAGAAAGGCCCTCGCTGGCCACAGGGCTCGAACCCGGACCTTCTTGCTGTGAGGCAACAGCGCTAACCACTACACCACCGTGCCGCCCTGATGTATCATTAAATTTTATATATAATTCAAGTAAAGGAAGCCATGGCCTAATGGTTAGAGAAGCAGCTTTGGGACCAAAAGGTTGCTGGTTTGATTCCCTGGATCAGCAGGAATGGCTGAAGTGCCCTTGAGCAAGGCACCTAACCCCTGACTGCTCCCCAGGCTGTTCTGGGTATGTTGTATGGTGCTCTGGATAGGAGCATCTGCTAAATTCCATTAACATAATGTAAGTAGATGATTAAATAATGAGATCAATTTCTTAACATCACTACATAAAATCTAATTCATGTAAATTAGATTGATTGTTTTGATCCATTTTATTATTTTACGAACTGCAGAGCTGTTTTCCAAAGATCAACTTTATGGCCAGTAAGAGAATCATTAACTGTATTACTGATTCATTTAGCAGCGCAAAAATATCCAACAATAAAAAACCCAAACAGTTTTTGTTGTTATTTGTTTAATCTTCTGTAAACATTTAATTGCAGGTAACTTGATCATAATATTTTATAATCCCTTCAGAATTTGCCCTGTGCTTATCTAAATGGTGAAAAGGTGAACTTGTGGGCATATATTATGAGCTCATGTACTCAGTTACAGTTGTGGTCAGAAGTTTGCATACAGTGATATGAATGTCATCTTGGATATGAATGTCATGGCAATATTTGGGCTTTCAATGATTTCTCTGAACTGTTCTTTTTCTTTCGCAAAATGATTGTACAGCATACATCTTTTAAAAAAAAACTAGAATTTGGTGCACAATTTTCTTTGTGTTTTCTGAAACCAACTCAGGATCAAAATTATACATACTGTACAGGGTAAAAAATATACATACTGTACAGCACACCTAATATTTGGGTAAAATGTCTCTTCGCAAGCTTCACCTTGACCAAACATTTTTGTTTACCATGAACAAGCTTCTGGCAGAGTTCTGGTTGGATATTTCACGACTCTTCATGGTAGAATTGGTAGAGTTCAATTAATTTTTTTTTTCTTGGCATGGACTCAACTTATGAGCATGGTCCATATATTTTCAATAAGGTTGAAGCCAGGACTTGTTTTAAGCTTAATATTAGCCTGCTTTCTCCTCCACAACCAGCTCTGATGTGTGTTTGGGTTCATTGTCCTGTTGTGACTCCCAATCATGTTCAAGTTTCCAATGGTTTGAGGTTATGCTGAAGAATTCTGAGGTAGTCCTCCTTCATTATTCCATCCACTTTGTGCAATAAGCCAGTTCCACTGGCAGCAAAACAGCCCCAGAGCATGATGCTGCTACCACCAGCTGGTACAGTGTCCCTCTGTACATGGTGGTCATTGTGGCCAAACAACTCAATCTTTGTCTCAGCTGACCATACAGCTTTCCTCCAGAAGGCTTTTTCTTTGTCCATGTGGTCAGCTGCAAGCTTGAAGGTGTCAATTTTGGAGCAGGGGGTTATTTCTTGGATAGCAGCCTCTTAGTCCATAGTGATATAAAACTCACTGAAATGTAGACAGTGATCCATCAGCTTCCAGTTCATGGCAGGGCTGTGCCATGGTGGTTCCCAGGTTGTTCCTGACCATCCGAACCAATTTCCTTTCAGGTGTGGGTTTTCTTGAAGCAAAGTGGCTTGGCAAAGTGACTACACCTCCCAGTAACTTACAATTGTTTGAACTGATCTTGAGATCTGCACTTGTTTAGAAATGGCTCTAAGAGACATTCCTGAGTTGTGTATATCTGCGATCCTCTTTCTCAGATCTGCACTGAGCTCCTTGGATTTTCCCATTTTACTGTGTGTTGGTCAATCCAATGAGTGCTGTAAACAAACCCTTTTTATAAAGGCACAGAGAATCTACCAGCTGTAGTCAATCATGATCACTAACAGGAACTTAAGAGACCTCAGCCTTGGCAAGATAAGAGACATTTTGGAAGTCTCAGCACCTCTGAATTAATAATCTAAGTGAGTGCATGTAAATGTTTGACCCTGTATGTATACTTTTGACCCTGTGTTGATTTCAGAAACCCCAAAGAAAATTGTGCACCAAATTCTAGTTTGTTTGTTTTAAGATGTATGTTGTACAGTCATTCTGCCACAGTAAAAGAACAGTTCAGAGAAATCACTGAAAGCCCAAATATTTTCATGACATTCATATCCAAGATGACATTCACGTCACTGTATGTAAATTTCTGACCACAAATGTAAGTAAATTATGTGAACAATTTTATAATCCAGAATTCTGACTTTCGCTTGAGAAGCTGATACTTTTTGTCATTAGATACGGTCATATGAGGAATGTTATTCTTACATTGTTGCACTATTTGCTCACACAGTCTTTCACAGAGTAGTGAACCCCTCCCCATCTTTACTTCTGAGAGACTCCGCCTCTCTGGAATGCTCTTTTTATGCTCAATCATGGTACTGACCTGTTGCCAATTAGCCAAGTCAAGTTTGTTTGTATAGCGCTTTTAACAATAGACATTGTCCCAAACAGCTTTACAGAATCTGAATGACCCAAGACATGAGCCAATTTTATCCCTAATCTATCCCCAATGAGCAAGCCTGTGGTGACGGTGGCAAGGAAAAACTCCCCCAGACGATACGAGGAAGAAACCTTGAGAGGAACCAGACCCAAAAGGGAACCCATCCTCACCTGGGCAACAACAGACCTTCTTTGTCTCTTTGCAGAGCATTTGGGGGAGATCAGCTTGCCACTGAAGGTGCCCTTCAGCTTAACAAGCCCATCATGAAGGGGATGGTAACGTAGGTGTTGTTTGGAATGCTCACCGACTTGTTAAGCATCCTTCTCTCCACCATGACCCCCAGCAAGTCCAGCCACATATGACTATAACATTAACAGTTTTAACATGAAGTCAGTTTCATTGATGTTATAACTCTTCATTAATGGAAACAATTAACCGAATTAGGTTTTATTATTTGTTTGTTTTTGTTTTTTGTTTTTTTTTACATTACACAACTTTTCCAGGCTTTTGTTGTCCAAACTTTGTTAAACATGTTGCTGGCACTAAATTCAAAACGAGCATATATTTTTCAAACAAAACAAGAGGATTTCAACATTTTCAACAGGTTTCAACATTTGATACATTGCATTTATACTATTTTCAATAAAAGATAAGGCTTCCATGATTTTCAAATCATCACATTCTGGTTTTGTTTATGTAACCCAGGTGTTACTGAGGGTTTTTTTTTTTTTGTTTCTGTTATTTTCATATTCTGTTAAGACAGCAATGGTCTTACATAATTCATAACTCCTGTAGGATACAG
Organism: Neoarius graeffei; assembly: GCF_027579695.1. Classification (NCBI taxonomy): domain Eukaryota; kingdom Metazoa; phylum Chordata; class Actinopteri; order Siluriformes; family Ariidae; genus Neoarius; species Neoarius graeffei. Next base: position 61,924,812 of record NC_083582.1, on the reverse strand, counting down.
TTTGTTTATTGTCATGTGCTATCCCTTTACAAATGTTACAGGGATTTTCTTTACCCGTAATTGACTTAAAAGAGCAAGAAACAAAAGAGAGACGAAATTATTATAAGTGTGCTGTACAGCCCTGTGGTATGAGTTAAAACTGTGATGCATGCGTAGGGGCATTCTGATTGGTTGGGAACATGCTGGACTAGCTGGGGAGAGGGGGGAGTTAAAAACTTGGAGAGAGTTCGTCCATTTTGTGTACTGACTCAGAGGACGGCAGCAAGTTTTCCTCTGTTGAGTAAATATGTAGCAGTCGGGGACTGTGTCCTTAAGTAAAGCGACGGGACTAGTAATGCAATAGATCTTCCGTTAGTGCCACAGAGCATTAGTTTTCGTTTACTAGTTTGCTGGGTGATTTGGAATCGTCCCAGTGCAAGTAGCAGGTCAAAAGTTAGACCCTCTGCTAATCACAGCACTTAGCTACTCAGTTAGCGCCCTGGTTTCCGTACAACCAGCGGTTCCACTGAGGTAGCCAGCGCGGGAGCACCGCTACCTGGATAGCGCCCTGGTGACCGGGAAAGCCAGAGGTTCCTCCAGCGACGAGGGAGGAAGGACGTCAGCCGTCTCCCTTTGCATCCTGTGCGGCGTGCACCGGACTTGCTATGTTGGTTCGCCAGGGAAGACTGGGACCGCGGTACCGTGAGTAAAGGACATTGTTACCCAAAAGGAAGAGACATTTAACAGGCCTGCACCGTTTTATTTTGGGGGTATTTCCTTTCATATGCCGGCTATTTTGTTCAGTAACTGCGCAGTTGTTGTGAATCTTTTGTTTTGAGTGTGGCCACACATTTTCTGTCAGTTTCATATGTAAATCGCCCTAGGTGGCTAAAGAGTATTTTTTTTGGTGCTGTTGGGGAAATCTGGGGATAACTATGCGTGGGTTATGTTGAAATGTATGAGACCTGTTGCTGTGTGACTGCCGCGGTTTGTCAGGAGAGGGATTTTTTTTTTTTTTTTTGTAGCTAAAACGGGAGTAACCGTGTTGAGGAGTAGAAGCGGCGTTTAAGGGACCAAGCCCATGCTACTTAATTTTCATTACTAGAGCAGTCATTATTCTACTGGTAAATTACATGTTGTGTGTGTTTTTGTGTGTTTAAAATAAATGTTTCCTTTACAATATATTTACTTGTATCTTGACCACTCACTGAATAGTTCCATATTTTGAAGTATAGTTATAGAGTGAACCCCACTACCCTTAAGTGATCATAGGACATGATTTGGGTTACATAAAATGGCGACGAGGATGGGATTAATTTAAATATTTCAGTGAGTGGAGTAGTGTGTAGACTAAAATAATTCAAGCCAAGCCAAAGTAGTAGTTTTGCAAACTTTATTACAGTAACAATGTCATTTCTGCTGAACTGGTGCAAGGGAGAAGGGGTAGACCCAACTCATGCATTAATAGTCAAAAATGTCCCTAAAGATGCCCGTAATGAAAGTATTGAGGACGATCTTAACGCTATTAAGTGTCTTGGTCGCGTCAAAGTGAAAGGGCGGATGTTTGATCCCGAAACTCAGGGCCTTATGGTGCTATGTGTATGTAGCGAGGCCGTGAATGGCGATGCAATTCCCCCAGAAGTGAGGCCGGAAGAGGGAGACCCATGGCCATTAAGCATACTCATTGACTCGAGTGCTACACCCGTGGGCGCCTCTGACGCCCCCACAACTAAGCCTACTGACTCGGATGCAGGAGTAGAGGTCACCCCTGGCGCCCCCAGTCCCAGTGATCCACAGTTTACTGCCCTTTTAAAAACAGTGGGGGATATACTGGAGAAAGTCCCCAGGCCAATGGCCCCAGAGAATACAGCTTTCCGAAGATTGCGTCCCTTTTCTGGGACTGCACCTACCCCAAATGGAGAAGAGAACCTAGATACTTGGCTTATGCAGGCCCGCTTAATGGTTGATGAGTGTGAATGTTCAGCCAGCGAAAAGCGCAAACGAATTATTGAAAGTCTCAAGGGTCCAGCACTTGAAATTGCCCAGGCCGTTAGGTCCAGCGACCCCCAAGCCACTCCCCAAGATTATCTTGGAGCTTTGGAACAAGCTTTTGGTTCTTCTGAGTCGGGGGAAGATCTATACTTTGCTTTCCGGGCGCTACGACAACATTCAGGGGAGCGACTCTCTGACTTTTTGCGCCGAATTGAACATGCCTTGACTAAAGTAGTGTTCAGAGGCGGGGTGATTGCATCTCAAAGAGATCGTATAAGAGTTGAGCAACTCCTACGAGGGGCTGTGGAATCTGATTTGATGCTGGTGCAGCTGAGGCTTCGTGAACGCAAAGAGAAGCCTCCGTCCTTTTTGCAATTATTAAAAGAGATAAGGGAAGAAGAAGACCAGCAAGCCGTGCGGCAAAGGCCTGGCCCCTCAGTTACCAAGACCACCGTGAGGCAAGTGCGAGCTACTGAGGACGAGCTTAAGCTCCAGGATGCTTCTAAGCTAAAGCAAGAGATCGACAACCTTAAAGTCCTTGTAGCAAAGTTGTCTGCCAAAGACTCTGCCCCCAGCCCTCCGGTCAAGGAATCTGAAGCCCTGTTAGCGCCCCGACATGATGTAGTAAGCCATGAGCAGGAAGTGCACATGTTACAACGTCAAGTAAGTGATTTGCAACACCAGATACAGATAATGGCTGTGAGCCAGCGCCCTCCTAACCCTAGAGAATGGGAGCCCCGAGATACCAAGGAGAACAATAATCGACGAGTAACAAGCCACAGCAAAAGTTCACAATCAGAGGGATCAGGAGAGTATTTTTGTTACCGATGTGGTGAGGATGGCCATGTAGCAACGCGCTGCGATGCACCCGAGGATTCAGGGAGAGTCATCACTCGCTTGATTCGATCATTGAAAAAACAAAAAGATGGCCGACAAGAGGCCTCCTCCAGCCGGGCAGGAGCCACCGACACTCATGTAAAGCACATGTCGAGTCGCAGTGATGTACTTACTTCGCCATCGGCAGTGTTACCGGATGGGTTAGTTGGAAGGCCTTCTGTAAGTAAGATCATTGTCGAGGGAAATGAGTGTAGTGCACTCATGGATAGTGGCTCTACGGTCACCCTAATTTTTGAGAAGTGGTATAATGAGAATCTTTCCCACATCCAAATCCAGCCCATTTCCAGTCTGTGCATTTGGGGCTTGAGTGAGTCCAGCTATCCATACAAAGGTTATGTGGCCGTTAATGTGAAGTTCCCCGAGGATGGGCCCAGTGAAAAGCCTCGAACGGTACTGGCCTTGGTATGTCCTGATCCCAAAGGACCAGACCAGGTACCATTGATCATTGGCACTAATGCTAGGGGCTTCCACCACGAACCAGTGTCTTCCCAAAGGGCCTCAACCCCACAGCAGGCCTCGTCCTGGAGAATTGATACCAGTATGGTGGGGCCACTGACCGAACATAGGGTTGGCCAGGTGACATGGACTGGACCCGGACCGCTTAAGTTGACCCCAGGAGAAGCCCGCATTGCAGTAGGTAGGGCCTCCATCTACACACCTGAAGCTCCTGGAATATTGGTCCTTGACAACCCTACCACCCTGCCACAGGGAGTCGCATCACCCCCCTGTGTGGTCCTTCCAAAAAACCTGGATAAGAATCATTGTGCTGTGCTGCTACAAAATGTGTCCCTAAAAGAACGGTGCATACCAAAGGGTACGGTCATTGCTCAAATACATACTGCTGACGTTGTGACAGAGTTAGTTCAGGGTCCTCCCTCCACTAGTAGCCTATGTCCTGACTTATTCGACTTTGGTACTTCCCCTTTACCAGCAACCTGGAAAAATAGGTTGGCGCAGAAATTGTCAGAACGGACAAGAGTTTTTTCAGTTGATGAGTGGGATGTGGGGCTAGCAAGGGGGGTGGAACATGAGATTCGACTCAATGACCCAAAACCATTTCGTGAGCGATCCAGACGTCTCACGCCCGCAGATATTGATGATGTGAGGCGCCACTTACAAGAGTTGTTGGCGGCAGGGATAATCAAAGAATCTCGTAGTCCCTACGCCTCCCCTATCGTGGTGGCAAGGAAGAAAAGTGGCAAGATCAGAATGTGCATCGATTATCGCACTCTCAATTCGCGGACCATCCCAGACCAGTATACTGTGCCGCGTATAGACGATGCTTTGGACTGTATGACGGGCAGTCGATGGTTTTCAGTGCTAGACCTGCGAAGCGGGTATTATCAAATTCCGATGCTGGAGGACGATAAAGAGAAGACGGCGTTCATTTGCCCCCTAGGCTTTTACCAATTTGAGAGGATGCCTCAGGGCATCACTGGGGCCCCTGCAACTTTCCAAAGATTGATGGAACGAGTTGTAGGGGACATGAACCTGTTACAGTGTATTGTTTACCTAGATGACATTATCATTTTTAGCCGCACCCTGGAGGAACATGAGGAGCGCCTCCTTAAAGTCCTTGATCGGCTGGAGGAGTTTGGCTTAAAAGTGTCCGTTGACAAATGTCAGTTTTGCCAGACTCAAGTCAAGTACGTGGGACATATTGTGTCTGCCGACGGTGTGTCCACGGATCCCGACAAGCTTCAGGCTGTAGCACAGTGGCCACTGCCGACTAGCCTCAAGGCCTTGCAGTCCTTCTTGGGCTTTTGCGGCTATTATAGGCGTTTTATTGCCCATTACTCTGCCATAGTTCGTCCACTCACTGACTTGACCAGGGGCTATGCCCCTCCCCAGAGAGGGCGCCCGCCAAAGTCCAACCAAAAACAACCCTATTTAAATAGGTCTGAGCCTTTCGGGGACCGGTGGACTGCTGAGTGTACTGAGGCTTTCACAAAGATAAAGAACTGCCTGACAAATGCCCCCGTGCTTGCCTTTGCCGACCCCAGTAAGCCTTACATACTACACGTAGATGCAAGTTTTGATGGATTGGGGGCTGTGCTAAATCAAGAGTACCCCGACGGGTTACGCCCGGTAGCTTTCGCCAGCCGGAAACTCAGTGCCTCTGAGAGAAACTACCCAGTCCACCAGTTGGAGTTTTTAGCGTTAAAGTGGGCGGTAGTCGACAAATTTCATGATTATCTCTACGGTGCCCAATTTACCGTTAGAACTGACAACAACCCATTAACGTATGTGTTGTCTTCTGCCAAACTGAATGCTTGTGGGCACAGATGGTTAGCAGCCTTAGCCACATACAATTTTGGAATTCAGTACAGACCTGGACGTGAAAACACTGATGCAGACCTCTTATCAAGAAAGGAAGAAGGTGTAGAGGAAGAAGTTGTAGATGATAAAGGGTGGATACCGCCCTCCGGGGTGAAAGCAGTCTGCAAAAGTGTCAGTTTGTCCCATCTCACTGGAACTACCCCACGAGGGGTTGACCAACTGGGTGCTTCTCCCCATTGCATTCCTCCTGCTTATGTATACCCTACTTGGGTTAGTGCTACGTCATTGGAACCGCTGAGTGTAAACGACTTACAGTTAGCTCAAGATCAAGATGTTTCCATTAGTAAGGTGAAACAAGCTTTGGCACACGGCCGCCGCCCCTATGTCCCCTTACGTGATGATGCTGAGGCTCACTTATTACTGAGACAGTGGCCCCGGTTAGTTCAACGGAGTGGAGTCCTGTACAGGACTGTCAGTAAGAGGTTAGGGAAAGAGATACTCCAGCTTGTCCTCCCAATGCAGTTTCGCCCCCAGGTTTTGAAAGCATTGCATGACGATGGGGGCCATTTGGGCATCGAGCGCATTATTGAGCTTGCACGAGACCGATTTTATTGGCCCAAGATGGCTGCTGACATTGCCAATTACATATATGACTGCGGGAGATGTGTGGCGCACAAATCTCAGCCCCACCGAACCGCTCCTCTTCACCAAATGACCAGTAAGGGCCCACTTGATTTAGTTTGTATCGACTTTCTGTCCATGGAGCCTGATTCTCGTGGTATTGCAAATGTTTTGGTTGTCACAGACCATTATACCCGATACGCTCAGGCTTATCCCACGAGAGATCAGAAAGCCCCAACAGTAGCTAAAGTCTTGCTGGAAAAATTCTTTGTCCATTATGGACTACCCGCCCGAATCCATTCCGACCAGGGCCGTGATTTTGAGAGTAGACTGATCAAGGAACTGCTTACGATACTGGGTATCAAAAAATCAAGAACAACGCCCTATCACCCTCAAGGTGACCCACAGCCCGAACGCTTTAACCGGACTTTGTTGTCAATGTTGGGTACACTGGACCCAGTGAAGAAGAGGTGCTGGAGTCAGCAAATTGCCGCAATGGTGCATGCTTACAATTGTTCCAAAAGCGATGCCACAGGCTACTCCCCGTACTTCCTTATGTTCGGGAGGGAAGCACGACTACCAGTGGACCTATGTTTCGGTGCAGTGCAGGATGGGCAAGAGGAAAAGTCTCACCAAAGATATGTGGAGACCCTTAGGAACGACCTGAAAGACGCTTATGAACTGGCTGTGCAGGCAGCCGACAAGAGTCACCAACGCAACAAGCAGGCCTACGATCGGAGAGTTCGCTCCCACTTGTTAGACGTAGGCGACAGAGTACTTGTCCGTGCATTTGGAGGCACTGGCAAACAAAAACTGAAGGATAAATGGAACTCTGTCCCCTATGTAGTCAAAGAAAAGTTGCCAAACCTTCCTGTGTACCGAGTAAAACCCGAACAGGGGGCAGGAGTGGTGAAAACTCTGCACCGAGACCACCTGCTACCAGTAAGCCCCCTTGTAAGGTTATCCGAAGGTTCTGAGGAAGCTATACCAACAGTCCAGCGTGTGCCTAGAACACGGCAGCAGAGTTGAACACATTCCCAACAAGTGGGGCCCGCTGGTAGTGGTTCCGACTCTGAGGATGATGAGTATGTGTATGCCCCTGCATCGGTGACCAGCTATGCTCCTTACCCAGGCCCTGATGGGTCTATACTGTCTGTGAGTAAGGGTGGTGAAGTGGGTACAGGCATACCTGAGGACCCTGATAATGTTGAGGGGATTATTCAGGAGGATAATGATGACTTGCGATTAGACCTGGGAGACCTTGTTGATCCAGGGGAGGGTGAAGACTGTAACCTCTCTGTAGGGAGTGGTGCTGAGATACTAGGTACTCCCCAATTGCAAAGCGCTGGGTCCCTAGGAGAGGTTGACAGTCTCTCTGATTTGGGGAGCCGGGAATCGGCGGAAGACGTTGCCCCTCGAGAGAGACGAATAGTCAAACCGGTGATCCGTTTCACCTATGATGAACTAGGGAAACCTTCTGACCATCCCTTGGTCATACAGCATAAAGGGATGAAAATATGTATATCCCAGGATGGGGAGTTGACTAAAGAGGGTCAGGTGGTTAAATGCTTAACTATTAGTATCTTACCTGGTGCCAGTTGCTAGTTCAGTCGGATGAGGACATCCAGACCTTTAGAAAGGGGGAAGTGTAACCCAGGTGTTACTGAGGGTTTTTTGTTTGTTTGTTTCTGTTATTTTCATATTCTGTTAAGACAGCAATGGTCTTACATAATTCATAACTCCTGTAGGATACAGTTTGTTTATTGTCATGTGCTATCCCTTTACAAATGTTACAGGGATTTTCTTTACCCGTAATTGACTTAAAAGAGCAAGAAACAAAAGAGAGACGAAATTATTATAAGTGTGCTGTACAGCCCTGTGGTATGAGTTAAAACTGTGATGCATGCGTAGGGGCATTCTGATTGGTTGGGAACATGCTGGACTAGCTGGGGAGAGGGGGGAGTTAAAAACTTGGAGAGAGTTCGTCCATTTTGTGTACTGACTCAGAGGACGGCAGCAAGTTTTCCTCTGTTGAGTAAATATGTAGCAGTCGGGGACTGTGTCCTTAAGTAAAGCGACGGGACTAGTAATGCAATAGATCTTCCGTTAGTGCCACAGAGCATTAGTTTTCGTTTACTAGTTTGCTGGGTGATTTGGAATCGTCCCAGTGCAAGTAGCAGGTCAAAAGTTAGACCCTCTGCTAATCACAGCACTTAGCTACTCAGTTAGCGCCCTGGTTTCCGTACAACCAGCGGTTCCACTGAGGTAGCCAGCGCGGGAGCACCGCTACCTGGATAGCGCCCTGGTGACCGGGAAAGCCAGAGGTTCCTCCAGCGACGAGGGAGGAAGGACGTCAGCCGTCTCCCTTTGCATCCTGTGCGGCGTGCACCGGACTTGCTATGTTGGTTCGCCAGGGAAGACTGGGACCGCGGTACCGTGAGTAAAGGACATTGTTACCCAAAAGGAAGAGACATTTAACAGGCCTGCACCGTTTTATTTTGGGGGTATTTCCTTTCATATGCCGGCTATTTTGTTCAGTAACTGCGCAGTTGTTGTGAATCTTTTGTTTTGAGTGTGGCCACACATTTTCTGTCAGTTTCATATGTAAATCGCCCTAGGTGGCTAAAGAGTATTTTTTTTGGTGCTGTTGGGGAAATCTGGGGATAACTATGCGTGGGTTATGTTGAAATGTATGAGACCTGTTGCTGTGTGACTGCCGCGGTTTGTCAGGAGAGGGATTTTTTTTTTTTTTTTTGTAGCTAAAACGGGAGTAACCGTGTTGAGGAGTAGAAGCGGCGTTTAAGGGACCAAGCCCATGCTACTTAATTTTCATTACTAGAGCAGTCATTATTCTACTGGTAAATTACATGTTGTGTGTGTTTTTGTGTGTTTAAAATAAATGTTTCCTTTACAATATATTTACTTGTATCTTGACCACTCACTGAATAGTTCCATATTTTGAAGTATAGTTATAGAGTGAACCCCACTACCCTTAAGTGATCATAGGACATGATTTGGGTTACATTTACATTTTACAGAGTCCCAACTTTTATGGAATTGGGGTTGTACATTGTGCATAATAACAATAATAATAAATGATAGTGCAATTCTTTTCCAGATATCTGTGAAGAGAGAGATAGATGGAAAAGTGTTACTGTCTTTTGTGCAATGGTTATGTATGAAGGGGAACAGCATAGGACATCAAGCATCAGTCTAATCCCATGTTGTGGCAAAGAGAGGAGGAATTGTAAAGTTTGATGGCCACTGCCAGAAATGACCTTCTTTGTCTCTTTGCAGAGCATTTGGGGGAGATCAGCTTGCCACTGAAGGTGCCCTTCAGCTTAACAAGCCCATCATGAAGGGGATGGTAACGTAGGTGTTGTTTGGAATGCTCACCGACTTGTTAAGCATCCTTCTCTCCACCATGGCCCCCAGTAAGTCCAGCCACATATGACAGAGTTAGCTTTCCTAATAAGCTTGTTCGGATCCCCAGGCTTGATGAAGACCAACAACAGACCAACGACCAAACCTTTTCCCAGTAGCCTGTTGACCAAGACTTGTTTTGTCTTGTTTCCTCATGACTAATTAATTCAAATAAATTTTAATGACAGGATGCCATGACTATAACATTTTGCTCTGAAAAGTTTAGTGTCGGGCGGCACGGTGGTGTAGTGGTTAGTGCTGTCGCCTCACAGCAAGAAGGTCCTGGGTTCGAGCCCCATGGCCGGCGAGGGCCTTTCTGTGTGGAGTTTGCATGTTCTCCCCGTGTCCACATGGGTTTCCTCCGAGTGCTCCGGTTTCCCCCACAGTCCAAAGACATGCAGGTTAGGTTAACTGGTGACTCTAAATTGACCGTAGGTGTGAATGTGAGTGTGAATGGTTGTCTGTGTGTCAGCCCTGTGGTGACCTGGCGACTTGTCCAGGGTGTACCCCGCCTTTCGCCCATAGTCAGCTGGGATAGGCTCCAGCTTGCCTGCAACCCTGTAGAAGGATAAAGCGGCTAGAGATAATGAGATGAGATGAAGTTTAGTGTCATGGTGTTCAAAAATGTGGAACTCAGCACACAAAACTGTGAACAGCCAAATCAGATTGAAACCTTCAAAATGCTGAAGCTCCTTACCAGAAAAGTGTGGGTTGAGCACCTGAGGCTGAAAATTTATCCATAACAACATGATATGATCATATAGCAAAGTTAAACTACTGGTGGTGTGAAAAGGAAGAACTGTTTATTAAATAATACAGCACTGTTATGCAGAATGTTAATCTTAAATAACCCAGTCAACTGGAAAATAAATGGGGCTTCAAGTCCAAACCTCCAGCCGAGCCTATAATGGGCATTCTCAAACAGCAGTGTGGTGTCATACAGTACGTCAACAAACAGAGCAAAGAATGAGCCAGGGTTGGAGTTCACTAATAGCATAGCACATGTATTAACAGTGCAGTCATGTAGTGTGATTGAGGACCTTATTGGAGCTTTAGTTGTTGGTGGTATTAGTTCTCTTATGGGGGCTGCGTTCATCACTCCTCAGTCAACCTCACAGGTAAACAAAGACAGCATGGTAATCACTCTATTCCTGTTTCCCATCGATCCAGCTAGATGGTCAATAATCATATTAGGAGATAGTAATTGTGGCAGTATGAGCTCTATAATACCCATGGCCATTCAATGAGGCATATCACAAATATATTAGGATTAAAGAAAGATTAATAAATTATTTTTATTGCATTTGTTGCCCATAGGGAAAGTTGACTTTCTCTTTATTTTCTAATTCATGGAAAGGAAATGAATTGGTGCTTTCCTTTGGGGTGGCATTTCAGTTGATGTGTTTTCTGTTAATCTACTCAGTGACATATATCAAGGTATATCAAGATACCGTAGAGTGCAAAAGTCTTAGGCACTCTTTTTTTTTTTCATGCAAACTTTGTTATAGATTTCTGTTTTATGACTTCAGCATTATCGAGTCAGTACAAAAACCTTTGAGTCCAAACACTCATTTTCCAGCAAAAAAATAAATGTTACAGAAAAAAATGTTTGTATCTGAGCAGCATATTACATAAGAGAGCACTTTTCAGATTAAATAAGAAAACATAATGAAGAGGCGGCACGGTGGTGTAGTGGTTAGAGCTGTCGCCTCACAGCAAGAACGTCCGGGTTCAAGCCCCGTGGCCGGCGAGGGCCTTTCTGTGTGGAGTTTGCATGTTCTCCCTGTGTCCGTGTGGGTTTCCTCTGGGTGCTCCGGTTTCCCCCACAGTCCAAAGACATGCAGGTTAGGTTAACTGGTGACTCTAAATTGACCGTAGATGTGAGTGTGAATGGTTGTCTGTGTCTATGTGTCAGCCCTGTGATGACCTGACGACTTGTCCAGGGTGTACCCCGCCTTTCACCCGTAGTCAGCTGGGATAGGCTCCGGCTTGCCTGCGACCCTGTAGAACAGGATAAAGTGGCTAGAGATAATGAGATGAGATCATTATGAAGGCTACTGGGTTTTTGGTGTAAAATTAAGAAGCAAGTGTGACAGTCAAAGTGTCCAGAAGAACTGTGGCTGGTTCTGTAAGATGCTCAGTAAAACCTACAGCTCATTTCCTTATAAAACTGCACTTATTGTACCTGAGACTACTAATATATATATATATATATATATATATATATATATATATATATATATATATATATATATATATATATATATAATATTTTTTTTTTTTTTTTAAACAAAGGGTCGTCTCACACCAAATATTGACTTTGTTTCATTTATTATGGCTTACTGCTGTTTATAGTTTTTGTTTGTTTGTTTTTTAATGTTGAAACATTTCATTTCATTATTTTTTTAAGCCATTTTTGGTCTCCAGCATTTCTTTCCATGTGCCTAAGACTTTTGCACAGAACTGGATATCAAAGAAAGTTCTCCGAAAACAGGTCCTTGATGTTTCCACAAAGTTGATTGTTTTCCAAAAACAGCACACTCCAGTCTGTTTGATACAGTCTTGTACAACAGCATTTTTACACAGCACAATTCTTAATGCATTAATGAATAAGTATACATGAATGATATCTGTGAAGATACTCAGTCATCCAGGTACATAGTAATCTGTGGTTGGTAGAAGAGAGCAACTGGACTTGCTTGAAAAGTCTTGAAGACGTTTCGCCTCTCATCTGAAAGGCATCCTCAATTCTGAACTGAGGATGCCTTTCAGATGAGAGGCGAAGCGTCTTCAAGACTTTTCAAGCAAGTCCAGTTGCTCTCTTCTACCAACCACAGATTACTATGTACCTGGATGACTGAGTATCTTCACAGATATGTTTCTACGCACTTTGGGATGAGTTCCCTTCGACTGGTGCGGGAGTATGAGAGGACTTCCAGAAAACTGGCAGACATCTTAGCCAGAGAGGATCATTCATTTTTGTCAACCTGGAACGACCATCACTGAACAGAGGTGGGTGTCTATGACCATCTATCAGCCACCTACAATGCAGCCATCAGCATTCTGATTCGGATTCCATGATGATCCATGAGAGGATAAATACTTGATACTCCCTATTAGACAGACAGAACTGAGGATGCCTTTCAGATGAGAGGCGAAACGTCAGGACTTTTCAAGCAAGTCCAGTTGCTCTCTTCTACCAACCACATATTCATGAATGACTTTTTAACCATTGACATTTCCATTTGAGGAAGGTTAGTTGAGGAATATCTGCCAAACAAGTTAGTTACTGTTATTACTTATGTCATAGCAGCTATAAAAAAATAATTTCCTCAACAGCCTCTCTTATTTCTCTATCAAGTTAATAATGCAGTTATAAACAGGAAACTGGTTCTCTGTGCTAAAGACTCTCCCCTGGCTGAAAATTTGCTGAATTTGTTCCCATAAATATCTCTTTACTTCACCATAACAATAACGATCCTTTGTTAAACAACACATTTGTTTAAATTCATTTTTTAGTTTTTCCATTATGTGGAGCATAATTTAAGTCCCAGAGAGTTAGTTGTTACTATCCATCCATTATCCGTAGCCACTTATCCCGTGTAGGGTCACAGCTGACTATGGATGAGAGGCAGGGTACACCCTGGACAAGGCTGACACATGGAGACAAACAACCATTCACACCTACAGTCAATTTAGAGCTACCAATTAGCCTAACCTGCATGTCTTTGGACTGTGGGGGAAACCGGAGCACCCAGAGGAAACCCACACAGGACACAGGGAGAACATGAAAGGCCCCTATCGGTCACTGGGCTCGAGCCCAGAACCTTTTTGCTGTGAGGCGACAGTGCTAACCACTACACCACCATGCCGCCCTAGTACTGTCAGAGCTGGTGTTATAAAACGAATCAACACTTTCTGACCAATCAGATTTGAGAGTTCAATAGCACTGTGGCATAACAAACTGAGTTTCATAAACCTACTGTAATACATACAGAATGTCTGGATCTCCTGATTGGAAATCAAGATTCAAAAAGTTCTTCCACAGTCATTTTGCTTCCTTAACTGCTCAAAAAAGGATTTCATGTCCCAAAGGACCATTCTTCCACAAGATGTTATTTTTGTTCCAATTTCAAAGGCTTGCAGTTAAAGTTTATGAAGGGTTGAAAATGGATAATTAGCATTTAAATGATCTGACGCTCCTCTTTTTGCCCAAAAGCAGCTGCCTTCTCTTTGACGTTCTTATGTCAGATTGTACTCCACTCTGTTTAAGCTAGGGAAGATAAGTCAGATACTTAAGTTTTTTTGTTGGGAAAGTGTGTGTGTGTGTGGGGGGGTGCTTCTTGGGTGTCCAGGGTCATTTTTATGGACTTAACACTGGAGGCATGCAGTGGTGTGAAATAAACATTGATAAGAAACTCAGACTGTTTAAACAATGAGTTCAAATTTGAGGTTGAATCTGCTGCTAGGCTCTGGGAGAAAGAGCAAATGAATATAATCTGAGGTAGGTCACTGTCAAAGTCAAGCAACTGTGGACAGAAATTCTTGTATGCAAACATTGTGTTGTACAAATTGTCTTGTACAATGTGATGTGTTCTTAGTAACAGGGCAGAGGATTGTATTTTAAAAGCTGAAGATGTCATGAGTCTGGAGTACACTACTCTCATCTAATACTCCAGAGAGCATGAAGAAAATTGGTCCAATTTTCATTAGATGCTTCCTTTGACACTTTTTGAAAAGACAAATGCAGATACCAAAAAAGGAACAGCACAAAAATGAGAGGATAGTTGGGTTGAAAAAATAGCTTTCAGGGCTAGGTTGTAATTGCAGGCACTGCTCTGGCGACCTTTCTGGTGCAATCTCCTCCATCTCCTCCATCCTGCTTGGCTCTGTGCTGCAGTGATTAACAGAATGTCCAGGTGATTGACTGCAGTCATTATTTAAAGGGACGGTTACCTCAACAGGGTATTACAGATTTCTCTCAATCAGCAACTTCTTCACATATTCAGTTAGTCGGCACCTGGAACCCATATGTGAGATCAGTATCAACCCAAACCAATTATTTGTGCTAATTTAGTCCTATAAGTAATGAAGAACATGAGAGCTCAGCTAACTCTGTACTGAATTAGTACAATATTTAAGTCATATAGACAGATTGCATGAATAATTTATATTATTGGGAGAGTTCTAATTTTCTGTTATCTACACAAAAAAGAAAAGTGCACTGGCTAATATATCCTACATTCTTAAACAATGGGTTGTGAGGGGTTTGTGATAGTCAAGAGTTCTTATTCACCTATTTATGTGGAACTCTCTATTAAAGGCAGGTTTCCAGTAAGGGTTCTCCTAGAAGGACAAGCAAATGTAACTTTTTTCTAAGACTGAAAACTTTTGTTTGAAGACTTACTTTTCACAACTTATATACATGTATATTACAATTACATTACTTTTGTAATTAGTTTAATACCTTCTGAAAAAGTCTGGTTTCATTTTTTTTTATTTTATGACCTCAGTAAGGTTTTAAAGAGGGTTTTTTTAAGTTAATAAAAGGGTACTCTGGTGGTGGTGGGGGTCCAAACTTTTTGCCATATTATCATTGATTCAATGTTTGGTTTGTCGGACATGAAGTGGGCACACTGTCTGAGCTGGTGTTCTTGTCATCTAGGTTTGAGAAGATGGCTTTCACAAAACAGGAGGAAGGGAGAATGGACTCCTGGCCCTGGTTTGATGTTTTTTAACCTCTTGTCCATATTGAGGTATATGCCATATCATCACAGTGGTTCAGCTTAGGCTTGTGCCCTTTCCCTTTATGTACCGAAATATCTCCAGATTCCTTGAATCATTTAATAATATGTCCTGTAGTTGGTGATGTATCCAAATCCCTTCCTATGTTTCTTTGAGGAACTTTGTTTTTAAACATTCCAGTAATTCCCCATGCATTTGTTGACAAACCGGAGATCCTCGGCCCATCTTTGCTCCTCAGAGGCCTTTCCTGGATACTGACTGTGTACCAAATCATGATTACAATCACCTGTTGACATTACTGGTTTCAAATCACATCATTATTTAATTGTTTTACCTCATTACTTGCCCTAAATTGTCCCATCCCTACTTTTTTGGAATGTGTTACAGGCCTAAAATGCAGGAATGGACATATATTAACAAATGAAATGAAGTTGACCAGACAAAACATGAAATATATTGGGTTCATACTGCCTGCAATGAAATACAAGTCAAAGTAAATTTAGAAATCGGTCCTTTCTTTTTTATTTGCATTTTCCATACCACCCCAGTGTTTTTCTGATTTGGGATTGTGCTTTACTACTTTAACCAGTGCTGTCTTTAAAAATCCTGACTGATACATTTCATGAATGTTATTCCTCGGCAGGTATGAGCAAAACTACTGTGCCACAGCCTTTTACAGGATCTTGGAGATAAAATTTCATGATTTCCTTCCCTTCAGGAGCATGGTCAAAAACTCAGCAGAACATCTTAATGAAATGATTATAGGAGGAAAGAGGCTTGGTAAGATCAGGCTATGACACCCTGAGATTTACTTTGCAATGTGAATGCAGGACTGGAGTCCTGATCTACTGTGGGACTGTGATTGATTTGTAAACGGTATGTATGATCAGTAATCTGGAAATTGTGAATGTGACCATGAGTGTGGTACATGGGTATTATAGTCTGGGACAGCCATGACTGTAGGCTGCAGAGTATTATGGGAACCCACTGGGATGTGACACTCACATATGCAAGGGAAGACAAGGGGAGCTGTGAGGTGCCAGTGCTACCTACTGCATCACCATGCCTGCTATTATAATAATAATAAAATTTAAGGTTCTGTCTCCAAAGTCACAGACCTACTTGGTTTTGTAAGGGTCTGTCTGCTAGCCAATTATAGTCTGGGATGAATATGCAACACAGGCAGCCATGATCAATCAATATCCATGTTATATTTACACACTGACAGAAAAAGAGTAGATGTGAAGCCTCAGTATAACATGGAGAAATGTAGCTGTAGGTGTTTAATGTACACTGTGTACAAAAGAGGACTGGTCTGAACTTATAACGTGTAAACATTTTGACACATTAGAAATTCAGCACAAGAAAAACTAATATTATATCTAATGTCAGATAACAATATCATTCCATATTACCAACAATATCTCACTAATGTTACATGCAATGTGTGTAATAAACTCAACCTTCCAGTGCAACCTGGCCTGAAGGTCCATCCATCCATCCACCCAGCTTTATTTATAAAGCATTTTACAACCCCAGTGGACCAAAGTGCTGTACAGTAAAATAAATAAAAGACATAATAAATAAAAGAAATATATAAAATAAATTAAAAGTCATAAAAGAAGGATGACAACAACAGCCCTATAATAAAAACAAATAAAATAAAATCAACATCTCACGTGGTGTTAAAAGCCAAGGAGAAGAGATGGGTTTTAAGAAGAAATTTAAAAACAGTTAAAGAAAAGGCCTGTCTAATGTGCAAAGGCAGATTGTTCCACAGCTTAGGAGCTGCAACAGCAAAAGCACGGTCAGCTAACTGAGAATTTTTAAGACATGTGTGGGTGTGTTCATAAACTTGTGTTGTATGGTCGAATGTATTTTAATATGACTCCATTATTAAAAGTTGTAAAATGGAATTGTACTGTAAAATATCATATTTACAAACAAATTCATAAATTGAAAGTAAAAATATCTTACAGTTCAGAAAAACTTACTGAAAAGAATATATGATCAGTGGGCGGCACGGTGGTGTAGTGGTTAGCGCTGTCGCCTCACAGCAAGAAGGTCCGGGTTCGAGCCCCGTAGCCAGCGAGGGCCTTTCTGTGTGGAGTTTGCATGTTCTCCCCATGTCCACGTGGGTTTCCTCCGGGTGCTCCGGTTTCCCCCACAGTCCAAAGACATGCAGGTTAGGTTAACTGGTGACTCTAAATTGACCGTAGGTGTGAATGTGAATGGTTGTCTGTGTCTATGTGTCAGCCCTGTGATGACCTGGCGACTTGTCCAGGGTGTACCCCACCTTTCGCCTGTAGTCAGCTGGGATAGGCTCCAGCTTGCCTGCAACCCTGTAGAACAGGATAAAGTGGCTACAGATAATGAGATGAGATATATGATCATACTTATGATCTTAATGGGCTTAAACTTGCTTTTTTTCTTCTGATATATAGGCTAAGGGGTTGTGTAAG
The DNA here is from genome assembly GCF_027579695.1 of Neoarius graeffei. NCBI lineage: Eukaryota > Metazoa > Chordata > Actinopteri > Siluriformes > Ariidae > Neoarius > Neoarius graeffei. The sequence goes on along the minus strand of NC_083582.1, from coordinate 61,907,413 downwards.
GAGAACCAACTAGATAGAACCTGATAAAAACTAACAGTATTTGTGTTTAGAGAATTAAAATCCTCTTTATAATTGTCTCACAATAGTATAAATTTAACATAATCTTGAAATGTAGACGTTGATGAGGTACAGTATGTATTACAAAAATATCAAAACTTATTTCTCAAAACAGCTCTTCACCCAGATAGAACCCTTTAATACTGAGGTCTCAATTTGGTGAAACCTCCTCTGGGGAGAAAACAGTACTGAACCTCTTCCTGCAATGTCTGTAATGTCACAGTGGTATTTTATTTTATACAGTACCAGTCCAATACTGAAGGCATCAAAATTATGGATAACATATGGAGCATACTGTATATGGAATTATGTGGTCAATGGTTGGGATATATTTAGCAGCAAGAGAACAGTCAGTTCTCAAAGTCGATGTGTTGGAAGAAGGAAATAAATGGTCAAGTGTAAGGATCTGAGCGCCTTTGACAAGGGCCAAATTGTGATGGTAAGATGGCTGGGTCTGAGCATCTCCAAAATGGCGCATCTTCTGGGGTGTTCCCAGTAAGCAGTGGTTAGTACCTACCAAAAGTGGTCCAAGAAAGGACAAGCAGTGAACTGGAGACAGGGTCATAGGTGTCAAAGGCTCGTTCATTCACATGGGGCACGAAGGCTAGCCCATATGGTCCAATCCCACAGAAGAGCTACTGAAGCACAAACTGATGAAAAAGTTAATGCTGACACCTTTCTGTTCTGTTGTTTATTTTGGTCTACCTTTGGTTCAACTTCAACTTTTGAAAAGATGGCCTCACATTATCTTTAAGCACTCTTTGATATGATTCAAAATTCACAGTTGAATCAATGATCAGTCCCTGAGGAAGCGAAGTAACCCCAAAATATAACATTTCCACCTTCATGCTTCACAGTTGGTATGAGGTTCTCCTCCTGAAAAGCCGTCTTTGGTCTGTGCCACATGTGTATGCTTAAGAAAGGAAGCACAACTTTATTCATCACACACTTGTGAAATTCCTCTCTGCATTTAATCCATCTGAAGCAGCAAACACACACGAGCAATGAGCACACACCCAGAGCAGTGGGCAGCCATGCTAACAGCACCCAGGGAACAGTTGGGAGTTAGGTGCCTCGCTCAAGGACATCCCATATTAACCTAACCTGCATGTCTTTGGACTGTGGGGGAAACCAGAGCACCCAGAGGAAACCCACATAGACACAAGGAGAACATGCAAACTCCACACAGAAAGGCCCCCACCGGTTCTCGAACCCAGAACCTTCTTGCTGTAAGGCGACCATACTAACCACTTATACCACCCACGGTGTGGAGTTATTCCATATGAAATGAACCAAAATTCAGAAAAGTTGTTGCAGTGGTCTAATTTTTATTTCATCCATTCCTTGACTTATTTTAGTGGGAAATCCCACATGATATCCTCCTTTACCTTGTAGTCCATGTTTTATGAGCCTATAAAGATCTTTTTTTTTTTTTTTTTATTCTGCCTGCAATTTTTTTCTCAAGTTTACAGCTTTATTGCTCAAAAATTTCCTCAGATTCAGAGCTTCAGGATCCAAAATATATTAAAAGTACTTAATTATTAAATTAGAAAAAATAATCAGAGGAATAAACTTCTTCTGATGGAGTTCTAAAAAAAATGAACATAATTAACCAAGTCGTAGTTTCAAAATAGTTTTATTTTACCTTTAGATGAGCACTAAAGCACCAAAAATTATTTATTAAGAAAGAAATGCACCAGTATTAAATGTTTTATTAGTATGATAAATTAGACACACCCTCTGTCCTCTCAAGATACCTCTGAACATGTGCAGAATACTAAAATTCATGTTTTTCAAAAATAAATTACCACATGTGTACAAGGTTGCAGATACTTGTTACTTTAACTATGGAAGAACTGATACACTTTCTTTCACTGGCCACAAAATTGTTTTTGTTCACGGTTGTAGTTACTTCAGAATTAGTTTTGAAATATGTGTGTCCTTACAATTTAAAAATTTTAGTTTTACCTTGAAAAAATGAAATTTTGATGGTCAGTCCTTTTATTTGAGCCTCACAGCAGGCACTAAGGTGCTAAAGGTAACTTATATTGACTCAATTAAAAACTAGAGGTCCAACATTAAAGATTTAAAATATTATTGACACATTTATTTTCTTTAAAAGAAGGTCAAAGTGGCGGCACGGTGGTGTGGTGGTTAGCGCTGTCGCCTCACAGCAAGAAGGTCCGGGTTCGAGCCCCGTGGCCGGCGAGGGCCTTTCTGTGTGGAGTTTGCATGTTCTCCCCGTGTCCGCGTGGGTTTCCTCCGGGTGCTCCGGTTTCCCCCACAGTCCAAAGACATGCAGGTTAGGTTAACTGGTGACTCTAAATTGACCGTAGGTGTGAATGTGAGTGTGAATGGTTGTCTGTGTCTATGTGTCAGCCCTGTGATGACCTGGCGACTTGTCCAGGGTGTACCCCGCCTTTCGCCCGTAGTCAGCTAGGATAGGCTCCAGCTTGCCTGCGACCCTGTAGAAGGATAAAGCGGCTAGAGATAATGAGATGAGATGAGAAGGTCAAAGTGTGTGATTAAGGCATTTTTAGATTTTTTTAAAATGTTTTCAGACTGTAATAAAATGAAAAGGGGGGCTCACACCTGACAGTTTCATAATGATAAATTTACATCTATATACATTTGTCTGATCCTGGAGCTTTCAAGGTTATATCTCAAATACTTCTTGAAAAAAACAGGATTGAAAATAGCAAAAATGTACATGCGAGGATTTTTAAAAGGGGCTCAACTGTCCTTCAAAAATTTTTATTCTTGGAGCTAAGAGACATTCAAATCCAAAACTTTGGTTTTCCACATGAATTAAGTTTATCTACTCCAGAAAAAAAAAAAAACTCTGAGACGATGATGCACACCACATTGGTTGATTTGACATGGAATGGCCCTGTGGCCAAACAACTCTACCTTTGATTCGTCTGTCCAGATCATGTTATTCCAAAAGGCTTGGTCTTTGCCTATATGTTCATTGGCAAACTGTAGTCTTGCTTTAACATTCCTTTTGGATATTAAAGTTTTTTTTTTTTCCTGGCACACCTCTCATGCAGGTTAAATTTGTCCAGTCTCTTTCTGATTGTATATGTATGCAATTTCACACCAACACGCACATGCAAGAGTTACCTGGAGATCCAGTCATGAAATTTTGGGGTTCTTGGAGACGTCCTTCAGCATCAAACGGTCTGCTCTTGGGCTGAATTCGCTGAGGTGGCCAGTCCTGGAGAAATTGGCAGTTCTTAGAAATGTACCACTTGTAGATGATTTTCCTTACAGTGGAATGTTTTATTTCTAATAATTTAGAGATCTTTTTAAATCCCTTGCCAGATTCATAGGCATCCACAACTTTTTTTTTTCTGAGGTCCTTAGAGAGCGCTTTAGGTGTTAGCATGATGACACCATACACTTCAATAGCAAAGAGAGCAGCAGACCCTAAACGTCAGGTTTAAATAAGACAGGTTCCACCTGCACCTCCACCTGCAGGAGGCTCTAATCAATGGCTCCTAATCCGGAACACCTGATTATAATTTATGGACTTAAATGCATGATAAATGTAAGCGTGTCCTTACTTTACTTGACTGAGTTTTCTAATGATGGAAATTAATACAAAATGTCAATTTTATGTGTCGTTCGTTAGAGTATATTACCTTTATCTGTAGGCATTGTATCAAAGAGAGTGAAATGTTTGCTTGTTTAAAGGTTGAGAAAAGTCTACAATTTCCATGGGATTGACTTATTTTTTCACATGACTTTTTTTTTTTGTGTGTGTGTCAGTGTCAGGCTTGTAGTACTTGAGTCCAGGACTCGGACTTGAGTCAGACTCGTGCCTTAATTTTAAGGGCTCGTGACTCGACTTGGACTTGAGCACTGATGACTCTCAGACTTGGATTCGGACTCATAAATTGAAGACTCAGAATTTTTCTTTATTTTTTGTAATATGCCATAATAATTTGGCATAAGATATTTATGTCTACATTAATTTTGTACTAATTCCATGCAAGAGTGTCACGCCTGTGCGCCTTGGCGTGTGCATCAGATAGACTCTCAGGCGCGCTCCGGACAGCACGCGTGCAACAAGCGGATTCTCTCGCACATGCCGTAAACGACTCGCACCTGCACAGGATTAAGGCGCAATCAGCATGCCTATATAAAAACTATGAAAACACACTTACTTTGCGAAGTATTGAGTTGCGTTGCTGACACATTACCGAGCCTTATTTCCTTGTTTGGTTCCTGATCCCTGATTTCCTGTTTGTCATCTTTTGATTCTGCCGAGTCTACGATAGCCTGTTTGTTAAAGGACAACACACACCCACAACACAGTCTCTTTACACTCCTGCCGTCAGGGAGATGCTACTGGAGTGTCAAATCAAGGACTACAAGACTCACAAACAGTTTCTATCCACAGGCTACCAGGCTCCTGAACAATATAACACACTAAATACTGCACTCCCCATTCTCCAGCATCCCCACCGCAGCTACCTGTTTGCACAAAGCACAGAGTCACTTTACAGATTAACTCAGGATTTTCTGGCACTTCTTTTACCTGTTTAGTTTTACTACATTTACTACTTTTATTTTTTTTATTACTTCAGTTTTAGTTTTTACTTTAGGTTGGGGGTTTTTTTGTAGTTTTTTTTTTTTTTTTAGTTTTACTACATTTACTACTTTTATTACTTTTATTCCCTTTTTGAGCACCTTTTTGTCATGTGTTTTTTGTGTGTGTTATTGTGGGCGGCACGGTGGTGTAGTGGTTAACACTGTCGCCTCACAGCAAGAAGGTCCGGGTTTGAGCCCTGTGGCCGGCGAGGGCCTTTCTGTGCGGAGTTTGCATGTTCTCCCCGTGTCCGCGTGGGTTTCCTCCGGGTGCTCCGGTTTCCCCCACAGTCCAAAGACACGCAGGTTAGGTTAACTGGTGACTCTAAATTGACCGTAGGTGTGAATGTGAGTGTGAATGGTTGTCTGTGTCTATGTGTCAGCCCTGTGATGACCTGGCGATTTGTCCAGGGTGTACCCCGCCTTTCACCTGTAGTCAGCTGGGATAGGCTCCAGCTTGCCTGCGACCCTGTAGAACAGGATAAAGTGGCTAGAGATAATGAGATGAGATGTGTTATTGTTGTGTGTAAGGAGAGCAGCAAAGTAAGAATTTCACTGCATTGTCTGAACCTCGTCTCGTCTCGTCTCGTCTCGTCTTCTTCCGCTTTATCCGGGACCGGGTCGCGGAGGCAGCAGTCTAAGCAGGGAAGCCCAAACTTCCCTTTCCCCAGACACCTCGGCCAGCTCCTCGGGAAGAACACCGAGGCGTTCCCAGGCCAGCCGAGAGACATAGTCCCTCCAGCGTGTCCTGGGTCTTCCCCGGGGCCTCCTCCCGGGGGGACATGCCTGGAACACCTCCCCAGGGAGGCGTCCAGGAGGCATCCGAAAAAGATGCCCGAGCCACCTCAGCTGATTCCTCTCGATGTGGAGCAGCAGCGGCTCTACTCCGAGCTCCTCCCGAGTGACTGTGCTTCTCACCCTATCTCTAAGGGAGCGCCCAGCCACCCTGCGAAGGAAACTCATTTCGGCCGCTTGTATCCGCGATCTTGTCCTTTCGGTCATTACCCAAAGCTCATGACCATAGGTGAGAGTCGGAACGTAGATCGACCGGTAAATTGAGAGCTTCGCCTTTTGGCTCAGCTCCTTCTTCACCACGACGGACCGGTAAAGCGACCGCATCACTGCGGAGGCTGCACCGATCCGCCTGTCGATCTCACGCTCCATCCTTCCCTCACTCGTGAACAAGATCCCGAGATACTTAAACTCCTCCACTTGAGGCAGAACTTCTCCACCAACCTGGAGAGGGCAAGCCACCCTTTTCCGGTCGAGAACCATGGCCTCGGACTTGGAGGTGCTGATTCTCATCCCAGCCGCTTCACACTCGACTGCAAACCGCCCCAGTGCATGCTGAAGGTCCTGGTTTGAAGAAGCCAACAGGACAACATCATCCGCAAAAAGCAGAGATGAAATCCTGTGGTTCCCAAACAGGATTCCTTCTGGCCCCTGGCTGCGCCTAGAAATTCTGTCCATAAAAATTATGAACAGAACCGGTGACAAAGGGCAGCCCTGCCGGAGTCCAACATGCACTGGGAACAGGTCTGACTTACTGCCGGCAATGCGAACCAGACTCCTGCTCCGTTCGTACAGGGACCGGACAGCCCTTAGCAAAGAGCCCCGAACCCCATACTCCCGAAGCACCCCCCACAGAATACTACGGGGGACACGGTCGAATGCCTTCTCCAGATCCACAAAGCACATGTGGACTGGTTGGGCAAACTCCCATGAACCCTCGAGCACCCTATGAAGGGTATAGAGCTGGTCCAGTGTTCCGCGACCAGGACGAAAACCGCATTGTTCCTCCTGGATCCGAGGTTCGACTATTGGTCGAATTCTCCTCTCCAGTACCCTGGAGTAAACCTTCCCTGGGAGGCTGAGAAGTGTGATTCCCCTATAATTGGGGCACACTCTCCGGTCCCCTTTCTTAAAAAGAGGGACCACCACCCCAGTCTGCCACTCCAGAGGCACTGTCCCTGACCGCCACGCGATGTTGCAGAGGCGTGTCAACCAAGACAGCCCCACAACATCCAGAGACTTGAGATACTCAGGGCGGATCTCATCCACCCCCGGTGCCTTGCCACCGAGGAGCTTGCAAACCACCTCAGTGACTTCAGCTTGGGTAATGGACGAGTCCACCTCTGAGTCATCAGCCTCAGTCTCCTCAGTGGAAGACATGACGGTGGGATTGAGGAGATCCTCAAAGTATTCCTTCCACCGCCCGACAATGTCCCCAGTCGAGGTCAACAGCTCCCCACCCGCACTGTAAACAGTGTTGGCAGAGTACTGCTTCCCCCTCCTGAGGCGCCGGACGGTTTGCCAGAATTTCTTCGAGGCCGACCGATAGTCCTTCTCCATGGCCTCCCCGAACTCCTCCCAGTTCCGAGTTTTTGCTTCCGCAACTGCCTGAGCTGCAGCACGCCTGGCCTGCCGATACCCGTCAGCTGCCTCGGGAGTCCTGGAGGTTAACATGGCCCGATAGGACTCCTTCTTCAGCTTGACGGCATCCCTTACTTCTGGTGTCCACCATCGGGTTCGGGGATTGCCGCCACGACAGGCACCGGAGACCTTGCGGCCACAGCTCCGAACAGCTGCGTCCACAATGGAGGTAGAGAACATGGTCCACTCAGACTCAATGTCCCCCGCCTCCCTCGGAAGCTGGGAAAAGCTCTCCCGGAGGTGGGAGTTAAAGACCTCCCCGACAGAGTGCTCGGCCAGACGTTCCCAGCAGACCCTCACCATACGTTTGGGCCTGCCAGGTCTGTCCAGCTTCCTCCTCCGCCAGCGGATCCAACTCACCACCAGGTGGTGATCAGTTGACAGCTCAGCCCCTCTCTTCACCCGAGTGTCCAAGACATAGGGCCGGAGATCAGATGAAACGACTACAAAGTCTATCATTGACCTCCGACCTAAGGTGTCCTGGTGCCACGTGCACTTATGGACACCCCTATGCTCGAACATGGTGTTCGTTATGGACAAACCGTGACTAGCACAGAAGTCCAATAACAAAACACCACTCGGGTTCAGATCGGGGAGGCCGTTCCTCCCAACCACGCCCCTCCAGGTGTCACTGTCATCTCCCACGTGAGCATTGAAGTCCCCCAGTAACACAATGGAGTCCCCAGTCTGAGCACTCCTCAGTACCTCTCCCAGGGACTCCAAGAAGGCCGGATACTCTATACTGCTATTTGGGCCATAGGCACAAACAACAGCAAGAGCCCTCTCCCCAATCCGAAGGCGCAGCGAGGCGACCCTCTCGTTCACTGGGGTAAACTCCAACACATGGCGGCTGAGCTGGGGAGCTATAAGCAAGCCCACACCAGCCCGCCGCCGCTCACCACGGGCGACTCCAGAGAAGTGGAGAGTCCAGCCCCTCTCGAGGAGCTGGGTTCCAGAGCCCAAGCTGTGCGTGGAGGTGAGCCCGACTATCTCTAGCCGGTACCTCTCAACCTCCCGCACAAGCTCAGGCTCTTTCCCCCCCAGCGAAGTGACATTCCATGTCCCAACAGCCAGCCGCTGTGTCCGGGGATCAGGTCGTCGAGGCCCCTGCCTTCGACTGCCACCCAATCCACATTGCACCAGTCCCCTACTGCTACCTCTGTGGGTGGTGAACCCACAGGAGGTCGGGCCCACGTCACCTCTTCGGGCTGAGCCCGGCCGGGCCCCATGGGCAAAGGCCCGGCCACCAAGCGCTCGCATACGAGCCCCAACCCCGGGCCTGGCTCCAGGGTGGGGCCCCGGCTGCGTCATCCCGGGCGACGTCACGGTCCTCGGATTTCTCTCCATAGGGGTTTTGGTGAACTGCTCTTAGTCTGGCCTGTCACCTAGGACCTGTCTGCCTTGGGAAACCCTGACAGGGGCATAATGCCCCCGACAACATAGCTCCTAGGATCATTCAAGCACACAAACCCCTCCACCACAATAAGGTGGCAGTTCAAGGTTCTTGAATCTTGAGCCTCGCTCGACCTATTGCCTGTTTCACTGTTTTATGATTTTGCCTGCCGTTCTGGATTGCTTACCTGTCTTCACTTGTATTAATAAACACACCTTCTGCACTTACATCCATCTCCCAACCATCTCTGACAGAATACTTCACACTCCCTGACAAAGAGAATGCACATTCACCTGTTCATATGTCAAGTTCAGGAACAAACTAATGTTAATGGCGCTAAAACAGCCACCGTCACATGGTGCGGCCGGAGTCTTGTTCTCAGACTCGACTCGGATCAATGGTGGACTCGACTCGAAATTTTTTTAATGACTCAGACTTGAACACTGGGGACTCAAGACTGGACTCGGACTCGAGGTTTAGTGACTCAACTACAACACATCCTGGAATGGAGACAGGTGTGCTTTGTCAAAAGTTAATTAGTGGAATTACTTTCTTTTTTTAATGTGTTTGAGATCACCAAATAGTAAATAATACAAATACAGTAACTGGCCCTATTTAACAACTGTAGTAATCCACATTATGGAATTAGAAGGTGTGTCCAAACTTTTGACTGGTACTGTATATTTGCCATCAAACGTTTTTAAACAACATTTTAAAAATGTTGAATGCAATGGTCTTTTATTTTATACTAGTATGTTTGCCCTCAAAGTTTCTAAAACAACATTTTCCTATTGAAGCACTTGAACAGAGACATACTCATAACTACAGAAGCCATGCTCCATTGTACTTCGTTAAAATAGTTCATTTCTCCTGGCTAGTTCAGGCACACTCATATAAGCACATAATGGCCTGTTTGAAAGGTACCGGTGAGCAAACTCAATGACTGAGGAAACTCAAGACACATGGAATCACACAGGGATGTGCAAAAACATTAGCCTGGCAGTCAGCGTGAGCCGTGAAAGAGCGTGCTACTTCCATGCATTCTGTGGAAGTAATTAGTCCACTTCAAGTGAGGAGATTGAGGAATGTACCTTTACTCATGTAAGGGAACTACGTACACTTTATTTAAATAAGTACTTAAAACAGGGTTAGGGTTCTAAATTTACTTTGACTTGTATTTCATTGCAGACAGTATGAACCCAAGATATTTCATGTTTTGTCCGGTCAACTTCATTTAATTTATTAATATACATCCGTTCCTGCATTTCAGGCCTGCAACACATTCCAAAATAAGTTGGGACAGGGCAATTTATGGCTAGTAATGAGGTAAAACAATTAAATAATGATGTGATTTGAAACAGGTAATGTCAACAAGTGAATGTAATCAATGAAAAAGGTTGTACCAAATTGTATTTCACCCAAATTGTATCATCCTGACACCCTGTAAGCCAATTGGCCTGCCAGTTGCCAGCCCTTACAAGGCTGTCTGTGTCTATTGTGAGCACATTTCATCTACTGCCAGCTTGCTAGGCCTGTCGCAGCTTCCCCAGACAAATAACCACTCTCATACACACACAGGCAATTAAGAGTAGCCAGTTAACCTAACTGCATGCCTTTGGGAGAAACCCACTCAAACACGGGGAGAACACGCAAACTTCACACAGAAAGGCCTCCATCAGCCGTGAGGTTTGAGCCCAGAACCTTCTTGCTGTGAGGCAACAGTGATAACCACTACACCACCGTGCCACCTCCTACAGTCCAAAATACCATTAAATGAGTCAAGGAACCTGGAGGAATTTCAGTGCACAAGCTTAAGCTGAACACCCGTGATCTCCAATCCCTCAGATGGCACTGCATCAAAAACCATCATTCATCTATAGCTGATATAACCACATGGGCTTGGGATTATTTTGGCAAACCTTTGTCAAGCACTATAATACAGAGTTATATCCACAAATGCCAGTTAAAACTTTACTGTGCAAAAAGGATGCCTTATATTAACTGTGTTTAGAAGCACTGTCGACTTCTCTGGGCTTGGAGAATATCTGGGATGGACCATCACACAGTGGAAACGTGTATTATGGTCAGACAAATCAGTATTCCAGATTTTTTTTTTTTGTGTGGACACCATGTGCTCTGGACCAAAGACGAAAAGGACCATCCAGACTGATACCAGCAACAAGTCCAAAAGCCAGGGTCTGTCATGGTATGGGGTTGTGTCAGTGCCCTTGGTAAAGGTAACTTACACTTCTGTGATGGTAGCATTAATGCAGAAAAGTACATTGAGATTTTGGAGAAACATATGCTGCCTTTAAGACGACATCTTTCATCAAGACAATGCAAAACCACATTCTGCACAAAGTACAAAAACATGGCTGTGGAAGGAAAGGGTGCGGGTGCTGGACTGGTCTGCCTGCCTGCAGTCCTGACCTGTCCCCAATAGAGAATGAGTGGCTAATTTTGAAACAAAAATACAGTAAAGTCCCTGTACTCTTGCACACCTTAAGACCTGTTCATAGGAAGAATGGTAGAAAATAACACCTGAAAAGCTTCATCGCTTGGTGTGTTCATTCCCTGAAAGTCTTTTAAGTGTTGTGAGAAAGAATGGCAACATTACAAAGTGGTAAATGTTTTACCATCCCAATTTTTTTAAATGTGTTGCAAGAATCAAAATTAAAATGTGTTAATTTTTGAAAAAAAAAATTATGCATTAAAACATCAAATAATGTGCTGTTTTGAGTGCAACAGAGGTCAAAGATTAGTTACAAATCATTGTTTTCAGTTTTAATTTCAATTTCAACGTACCTTCCCAATTTTATTTTTTTATTTGGGGTTGGAGTTAAGCCCTGTGTCCGAAATCGCTCCCTACTCACTATATAGTGAGGACACCATTTTGTAGTGCTGTCTGAAACAATAGTGAGGATTATTACACTCTATATAGTGCACTCAAAGTATCCCACAGTGCATCAATAAAAGTAGTGTACAAGCAATGGTCACTAACCAAGCAATATAGCCCATCATGCATTGTGGTCACGCTGAAAGAAATCAAATTAAAAGTCTCAAATTTGATTTAATAAAAGGCAGCGGCAAAGAAGAAAGTATTCAGGCTTGATTAAAAAAAACTGAAAGATGCAGGTACTTTGTATTGATTAAATGTGGGAAATACGCTCAGTATAATATGTATTTATCACAAAAACACATGCATGTATTTATTATTTTGAAAACCCACCAGCCGACTGATCTGGCACATTTTAATTGTGCGACAGTAATGACGTAACTACCAGCACGACAGACCAGTGTCCGAAAGTGTTTTTTAATTTTACAAATGAGCTCACTATATAGTCCTCTATATAGTAATTCCCTATATAGTGAGTAGGGAGTAGTGAACGAATGAGCGATTTCGGACACAGGAAGGGATTAAAAGACAACTGTTTTCACCATTCATTCAGGTTTGTTGCCCATCTGGGTCTTTGTAAACAAAGAATTTGATGTAACTGGACCTTTAGTGGAGTACTTTCTGCTTATTTACACTACTATCTCTAAAGGTAAGGTTTAACCTGGCTGTACTGCTTTATATGCTGCCACAGTGAAATTCTTTTTGAAATCTTCTTAGATCATGGGTAAAGTAGGTAGCAGTCTACAGGCAGCAACCCATCAATAAATAGAAAAAAAGAAACCTAAAGACTAAAGACCTTCAGGTATCCCTTGAGTCCTCAGTGGTACATAGGCATAATAACAGTGCATTCAGGACACAGTGTCAAATGTTATTACTCATAAAAGTCCAACCTTCAGTGTCTCATCTCATCTCATCATCTGTAGCTGCTTTATCCTGTTCTACAGGGTCGCAGGCAAGCTGGAGCCCATCCCAGCTGACTACGGGCGAAAGGCGTGGTACACCCTGGACAAGTCGCCAGGTCATCACAAGGCTACCTTCGGCGTTTTCTGATTAAAAATATATTAAGCTATCATTTTGTCAGTCATTTTACCGATCACCCCTGCTAATATGAATGACTGACCTTAGTGAAATTAGCTCCGAAAAGGCTACACAACAACTCCATATCAGCTCTACAGTGGCCAAAGGGACGTGTTTTTTATATATATATATATATATATATATATATATATATATATATATATACACAAACTACAAAGTAATAATATTTCAGTACTGAAGATAGTGGCTGACTGTGTAACTTTGAAAATGTTACAAACGTTCCAGCTGTTGCATACGGTATCCAGTCATTTAGCACAAAAGACTTTTAGCACAAATCTAAAGTCCATCCATCCATCCATTATCTATCACCGCTTATCCTGTACAGGGTCGCAGGCAAGCTGGAGCCTATCCCAGCTGACTATGGGCTAGAGGCGGGGTACACCCTGGACAAGTCACCAGGTCATCACAGGGCTGACACATAGAGACAAACATCCATTCACACTCACATTCACACCTACGGTCAATTTAGAACCACCAATTAGCCTAACCTGCATGTCTTTGGACTGTGGGGGAAACCGGAGCACCTGGAGGAAACCCACGCAGACACAGGGAGAACATGCAAACTCCACACAGAAAGGCTGCTGGGCTCGAACCCAGAACCTTCTTGCTGTGAGGTGACAGTGCTAACCACTACACCACCGTGCCACCCCAAATCTAAAGTCCTTTCACACAATTCTCATTTCAATGTGGAATGGTCACAATAATCAAAATAAAATACTCTTCTTGATATAACAAGGGGTTTATTATGATTGTTTAGGGATGAGAAGCCGCCAAAGATTAAACTTTCATTTTCTGCTGCTCTGCATGTTATGGATCAATTGTTGACAAGTTATTCTTGAAACGTGGACTGAAAGTCCAATTCTTTATGTTTAGATATTTGTAGTTAAGTCATAAGAAACCTTGAATTGTAGGCACTTTCATAGATAACTTGACTGTCACTTCTGATCATATAACAAACTCCACTGACCGTCAATAATTTACACGTTTCCCAAAATAATTCACTGGGGGATTATGTCTCTTGCCCTGCCTGACAATGTGTGTTTTGCCGACTAAGAGTGAAATCTAATCCTAAAATCTTCCATCCATATCACTACAGTGACATGGCCGCTCTGACGGCTTCAGCCATCAAAGTGTCGAGGGAATGTTACAGTAGTGGTTTTCTGTTGCCTTCTACTGGGTTATTATAGAGGTTTTCTCCTCTCAGCCATTTACACACACGGACGATTTAGAGCCACCAATTAACCTAACCTGCATGTCTTTGGACTGTGGGGGAAACCAGAGCACCCAGAGGAAACCCATGCAGACACGGGGAGAACATGCAAACTCCACACAGAAAGGCCCCTGTCGGCCACTAGGCTCGAACCCAGAACCTTCTTGCTGTGAGGCGACAGTGCTAACCACTACCCCACCTCTAAAATCTGACTCAAAATTATTATTAAAAGTCCATTTGATATCACATTTAACTGTATTTGACTAATAACACCACAAATTGAAGCTGTCTACAGTAATGAGGCTACAGGTTAGGCTTGTCAGCAAAAAGAAGCTGACAAGAAACATGCACATGTCATCTAAGGTTTTTTTTTTTTTCTTTTAGCACCAAGGAAACAGTGCTAGCTTCATAACAGAGTGTGTGATGATGATGCCTGCAAGCACAAATCTCTACACCTCAAAAGCATCTTCTTCCATGTAGTCTTCAAAATCTTGCTGCATTTTCCTGGAATCAATGTTAATGATCATGTTGATCATTAAGTAAAACCATCTTAATCTACAGTCTAAAATTTTGAGCTTTGGGGATTGTTTCCAGGGGTGGTACAGTGGTGTAGTGGTTAGCACCATTGCCTCATAGCAAGAAGGTCCTGGGTTTGAGCTCAGTGGCCGATGGGGGCCTTTCTGCATGGAGCTTGCATGTTCTCCCTATGTCTGCATGGGCTTCCTCCAGGTACTCTGGTTTCCCTCAAAGACATGCAGGTTAGGTTAATTGGTGGCTCGAAATTGACCATGAGTGTGAATTGTTGTTTGTCTCTAGGTGTGTCAGCCCTGCGATGATCTGGCAACTTGTCCAGGGTGTACCCTGCCTCTCACCCATAGTCAGCTGGGATAGGCTCCAGCTTGCCTGCGACCCTGTAGAACAGGATAAGCGGCTACAGATAACGGATGGATGGAAGCTTAAATATTTCTCTTTCTTGCATTTCAAAGTCACAGCAATTAATAGTTAGTCTTATCTAAAATGTAAATAGCTTAATAAAATGACTGAAATGGCTGTAAATAGTAATAACTAGTAGTAATTGCCCGTGAACCTGATTTCCTCTGAACGGTGCTCTTCACAGGGGCTAAATTGCTCCCCGTGTCTCCTCAGTGATGGAGACTCAGCCCTAGCGGAAGTCTCCGGCGAGGAGCGCTGATTACGAGGTCCCATATAATCGAAACTATCAGGCGCATGGGGGAAGGGATTCCCTGCCAAGGCTGTGTGCAGTGTGTTAGCACGAGCATGTAGCCTGTGGGAAATGAATAGTGTGTTGATTAGCACTAATATCCTGTTTTGGAAAATGGAAAATGTTATCTTGGGCCTCTCTGGGGTGTCACCAATCCATGTGCAAAGTATGGAGTATATATGTCCAGCCGTGTCGATTTGCATAGGGTAGGGTGACCAGATTTCCCTAGTCTGAAACCGGGACACTTTTGCACGCGACCATGCTCGTGCACGCACACCTTTTTTTTTTTTACGTAAACGTGACACTCAGAGAGGTGCTCTTATCATTTTGTTGAAGCTCACATTTATCAACATCTCACATGAAATAAAACAAACAGGCATTTTGTTATCTAGTAGCATAGTGGTATACAGATCAGTTAAATTATGGTCAGACAACAGATTTTGTAATGGCTGAGAATAGGCCAGGCTATGTCCATAGGCCAAATTTAAACTGATTTATTCCACCTGTTTGTAAGAACACCAAGAAGAATGCAGATGCACATGTAGGCTATATCTCTAAAATTGTATGCACTATAGCATGAACTTAAAAAGTAGATATGTGACCTCAACATAGCCTAGGTCAGAATCAACCTTACTAACCATTCCTCACAACTGAATGAATAAAGCAAGATGATGTGTACAAAAGTGAACACTTTAATGGAAGGTGCAACAAGCTGTTCAACACAGCAATATGGCCAAACTGTCAGAATGGTATGTTAAACAGAAACAAAAAAGAGACAAGTGCTTTGAGAATGTACACTCAAACAAAACAGCAATAAAGGAGGAGAGGGGCGACAGCCCGAGGAAAGCCCCCACAGGAGCGCACATCATTTGCAACATAGGCTACCCAACTCAGTACAAGAACAAAGCACTTACAGTGTGTGCAGTAGGCTTCGTGCGCATTGTTCTGCACCTCTTGGAGGAAGGGGTAGGTGCCCTGTAAATCTTTGGAAAAGGTACATTTTCTTTTCGGCATAATTGCTGCGGCATTACTGCTGCTAGCTGCTAGACAAAGAACAATCGCGCCAGTTAATGTTTATTTTATTGTTGCATGGCAACACGTTCTGTTGTCTGGAATAATGTGGCTAAATAAAAACACCCATGCCACAGGGCCAGGGGGCAGTAACCAGGAAAGTTTGCGATTCCTGTCAATTCATCAAAATAGTAAATGCAGACATTTCTCCGCTAATGATTCCCACGCTGCTCAGTCGCAAACGTCGCGAGTGGCGAAAACCGGGACATATCCGTGTCCCGACAGACTTTTGTCAGGACTCGGGACACACAACCCCAAATCGGGACTGTCCCGGTAAAACCAGGACGTCTGGTCACCCTAGCGTAGGGGAACAGACAGAGAGACAGAGAGCCTTCCTTTAGTAGTATAGATTACTTCAACTGGTTTTATTTTGTGAATAAGTTAAAATAAAGAATAAACAAAGAAACATTAGTTTAATAATGCTTAGTCAATGGAAAAATGGCCTTTCTAAAATGTTTCTTTAAATTCTTGTAAATTTCAATTGACTTTTCATTATCAAATTACCAAATTGTAAATAATAATATAATATACTTTAAGCTTACCACTTTAAGAAAGACATTTATAAAACAAACCTGGAAGTCGACTGTGGCTGAACTGGTGTACGGTGTTAACTTGTTTGGAGGGAGGACTGGTAACTAACATATGGGCGACATCAAACAGTCAAGTCAAGTCAAGTTTATTTGTATAGTGCTTTTAACAATAAACATTGTCGCAAAGCAGCTTTACAGAATTTGAAAGACTTAGAATATGAGCTAATTTTATCCCTAATCAATCCCCAATGAGCACGCCTGTGGCGACGGTGGCAAGGAAAAACTCCCCCAGACGACATGAGGAAGAAACAGGGTGGTTTCAAGATGACGGAGTAGTGAAACACAATCGCTCGTACACAATTCGATCGGAATCTCAGCAACTTCCATTAAAAAAAATCCATCAAACATCTTTAAACATGATCAGTAGGTCTCATCTCATCATCTCTAGCCGCTTTATCCTTCTACAGGGTCGCAGGCAAGCTGGAGCCTATCCCAGCTGACTACGGGCGAAAGGCGGGGTACACCCTGGACAAGTCGCCAGGTCATCACAGGGCTGACACATAGACACAGACAACCATTCACACTCACATTCACACCTACGGTCAATTTAGAGTCACCAGTTAACCTAACCTGCATGTCTTTGGACTGTGGGGGAAACCGGAGGAAACCCACACTGTAAAAAACAACCTATAGAATTTACCCAATTTATCTAAGGTAACAATTTGCATAGACTTTATTTGGGTAAATTTCAACCATTATTTTGAGTAAATACCACCTACATTCAACAGCTATAAATTACTCAAAGAAATAAGGTAAATATTGCCTATGATTTTCAATAAAAATTACTCAAAATTATTGAGTAGTAATAACACTAAATGTTTAGCCATTATTTATGTAATTAATAATTATTAATAATTATTAGCTACTATGACAAATTAACTATTACCTATTCCAGGAAGGTTAGATTTACTTGAAGCTATTTTCAGACACAGCAGACGCCAGACAGTATTAAAGTCAACTTGTTTAATCAGTCACTCAAGTCTTAACATGCAACATATCCAACATACTGTATTTAAACAATGTAAAACACAATGCACACATATATACACTCACCGGCCACTTTATTAGATACATGTGTACAGCTGCTCACTGACACAAATTTCTAGTCAGCTAAACACATGGCAGCAACTCGATGCATTTGGGCATGTAGAAATGGTCAAGAGTGGAGGGCACAGTGTAGATATAAAACAATAAAAGATGTTACAAAAATAGAAAACAAATACACCACACAACTGTTTTTCCCCTTAGAGAAGTTTGCACATGTATTCATACAAATGAGAATAACTAAGAACAATTTAAGAAAAATATGAACACCTGCAGCACTCACCCAACAGTGCGTTTTACCAATTATTCAGATTAAGCCACTGACACAACACAACACAAGCTCTGTGTGTGTGTGTGTGTGTGTATGTTCAAAAAAGACAAGAGAAATCTGTTTGTGTGTAGCTTAACCTGAGTAAAAGCAGTTCACTCTCTCTCTGCTGTGCCAAAGGTAAAAACCTTCCAAAAAAAGTTAGTGCCAAGATAAAAGTTTAAGAAAAGGTTATTCTTGTACATATTTATCACTCTTCCGCCCCCAAGACAAGTTTAGACAGTATTCACATAAATCAGAATAACTTAGAATGTGGAGTGATGCTACATGTGTTCATATCTCTTAAATGGTTCTCTGTTCTGCCAGACATTCAGGTCAACTGACACACACACAACAAAAAAACAAAATAAATCCTGCTCAACTGTTTGCGTCCTTGTAAATGTTAATTCGCAATTCCCTTCGAGACGCAGACTCGCTCCAGTCTCTTCTTCTGGGAGCACTGCATGCACGAGTGCTGTTTTCTGCTGAATCATGAGCACGGTACGAGCATGCTCCCATGAATCATTGCGCGTAGAATCGAGTAGGCTATATTTTAGTCATTTTAGGTAGTTATACCCTACCTATTGCGTTACATTATTTCCTGCCTAATATTTCTGATTATTATTTAATCCATTTTCATCACTTCAATTGGGTGTAGTTTACTCATTTCTCACCATTAGAAGTTTATACTCTATATTAATAGGTAGCGCCTGTATGATCTACCCCCTTGCAATCGATTACCTTTGCTTACCTATTTTTTTTGTGGAAAAAATAATCATTTTTTATCAGTAAAATATACAACCCCACAAAATCATTTTTTACAGTGCACGCGGACACGGGGAGAACATGCAAACTCCACACAGAAAGGCCCTCGCCGGCCCCAGGGCTCGAACCCAGGACCTTCTTGCTGTGAGGCGACAGCGCTAACCACTACACCACCGTGCCGCCCATGATCAGTAGGTATTTATAATAAATATTAAATGTTCTGAAAGGACTTTCGAGATGTGCTAAAAGACTTGCGAAAAGACTTTTGTGCTAAATGACCGTAAATTTTGCATACTGGTATGAGGATGAAGTTGATGGTGATGACTTATTATAAATCTAGCCTGAGGCATGTTCTGCTTTGCCTGGTATGAAAGCATCTATTTTGACTGTTCACGAAACATTAGCTGTTAGCAAGCAGCCACCTAGCCGGAAGGGATAACAGTAGGCGCTGGAGAATTTGGATGGCCACAGATTTCCTAAAATAGGAAGACACGCTTAGATGTTGATGCTTGCTTGAAATATGTTGTGCAGTTAATGGTGGTTCACAGAGTGCAGCTTGCAGAGTCTTGCCACACAAGTGAAATCTAAACAGTTTAGCTTGTTACAACATCTTCATGTGTCAACAGTGTACCTACTGCTGTGGTGCACAATACAACCATTTTGAAGTTTCAATTCAGAGACACAATGGCAAACAAAGTTTCCCTCTTCAAGTAATATATATATATATATATATATATATATATATATATATATGAGAGAAAAAGAGAGATGTAGTCCCATCAGCGGGTCGCCAGGCAACAGTGGCCTAGTGATCCAGATCCATGGTGCTAAAAGGATAATGAGCCGATAAGGGCACAGCATGGCTTTGAGAAACAGCCTGGCTTCTTACTGGAAAGGAAAATAAAATACCGCCCATACACCATCCAGTCAAAATCAGACATGTGACCAAACAAAACCATTACCACTTAAAAGCCGACACTAAACGGGCCCAGCTGAGCACTAAATCAGTGTGAGCTGGTGTTAAATATGAAAGCAGAGCTGAAACATGCACATGTCATCTCAGGGTTTTTTTTTTTTTCTTTTAGCACCAAGGAAACAGTTGCTGGCTTCATAGCAGAGTGTGTGATGATGCTGCCTGCGAGCACAAATCTCTACACCTCAAAAGCAACTTATTCCATGTCGTCTTCAAAATCCTGCTGCATTCTCCTGGAATCAATGCTGTCCACAGTGTGAGTCATGTTGATCATAAAACCAGAACCAGGAGTTAAACAAGGCGAAGAAAACCTTAACTGAGCAATGGTGTCTCTTTTTACACACAGCGATAAGAAAATATAAGTGTGCCCAGTGCTTTAAGTGGGCCGGTACACACCGCTACACAGTACTGCCACTTCTAGATTTTAACCCCTAAAAACTTTTTACGGCGTACCAGGACTTCTCACAAGCTCACAGTACCCTTTCCTGTCCTCTCCATATCAGTGTCTCTTGGTGATTCATTATGACATTTAAACTACATTACCCAGGGTGCACTATGTGACACTTGCCTCTCTAGATGCTCAGAGGACTACGTGACGTTCACTCACTTGTTCACGGAGAAGTCGGAAACAACAAATGGGAAAAACAAAGAAACAAAAACAGGACAGTAATGTTGGCTTGGCTACAAAAGGGCACAAAGAGAATGAGAGTCGAAACAGAGTCGGATGATGACACAGCTCTTCGACAGTCAAATTCTACCGTGGCAGAAAATGCAGGTGGGGAGCGGCAAGCTAACACTAGCGCGTCTGCTAACAGCGAAGAGCCTGTTGCTACTGATACTCCAGCCAACTGAGACGGTAACAATAACTTCCTTCAACATGAATGGCCAGACTGTTGGTCAAAGGACCAAGAAGAGTATTTTTGCTCACAGAACAACTGGCTTATTTGTAAAGACAAAAAGTTTGGGTGTAAGATATGTAGCTGCCAGACTCATATGCCAACAGGTGAATATGGGAAGTATTGGAACTTATTTTTTTCCACTTAAAGGACTGAGTGTACCCTTTGGAATTACCTGGATTTATGTATAAATGGATCTTAGGTGGGGTGGCACAGTGGCATAGTGGTTAGCACTGTCACCTCACAGCAAGAAGGTTCTGCGTTCGAGCCCAGCAGCTGATGGGGGCCTTTCTGTGTGGAGTTTGCATGTTCTCCCTGTGTCTGTGTGGGTTTCCTCTGGATGCTCAGGTTTCCTCCACAGTCCAAAGACATGCAGGTTAGGCTAATTGGTGACTCTAAATTGACAGTAGGTGTGAATGGTTGTTTGTCTCTATGTGTTAGCCCTGTGATGACCTGGCGACTTGTCCAGTGTGTACCCCGCCTCTCACCCATAGTCAGCTGGGATAGGCTCCAGCTTGCCTGCAACCCTGTAGAACAGGATAAGCGGCTACAGATAATGGATGGATGGATGTTAGCCCTGTGATGACCTAGCGACTTGTCCAGGGTGTACCCCGCCTCTCGCCCATAGTCAGCTGGGATAGGCTCCAACTTACCTGTGACCCTGTACAGGATAAGTCACTATAGATAATGGCTGGATGGATGTATCTTAGGATATGGTATGATCTTCATCTAGGTTACAATAATGAACAAACATAATCTGTTTGAACTAATAACTGGTTGAACCTTCTTTAGCAGCAAGAACCTGAAACAAGCACTTCCAGTACCGTAGCTGTGGATCAGTCCTACACAACATCTCATCTCATCTCATTATCTCTAGCCGCTTTATCCTTCTACAGGGTCGCAGGCAAGCTGGAGCCTATCCCAGCTGACTACGGGCGAAAGGCGTGGTACACCCTGGACAAGTCGCCAGGTCATCACAGGGCTGACACATAGACACAGACAACCATTCACACTCACATTCACACCTACGGTCAATTTAGAGTCACCAGTTAACCTAACCTGCATGTCTTTGGACTGTGGGGGAAACCGGAGCACCCGGAGGAAACCCACGCGGACACGGGGAGAACATGCAAACTCCACACAGAAAGGCCCTCGCCGGCCCCGGGGCTCGAACCCAGGACCTTCTTGCTGTGAGGTGATAGCGCTAACCACTACACCACCGTGCCGCCCCCCTACACAACATTTAGGAGGAATTTTGGATTATTCTTCCTTGCAGAATTGCTTCAGCTCAGCCATATTCTGGTGTGAACAGCTCATGGGTTAAGGTCTGGACTCTGAATTGGCCAGTCAAAAAAGCAGATTTAACTTTTTTAGGCCATGCGGTCATAAATATCTAGGGTTATTACCCTGCTGCATCACCCAACTTCTACTGAGCTTTAGCTAGCAGACAGCCACCCTGACATTATCCTGCACGATACCTTGATAAACTTGGGACTTCACTTTCCCCTCAATGATGACAAACTGTCCAGACCCTGAGGCAGCAAAGCAGCCCCAAATCATGATGCTCCTTCCACCGTACTTCACCACTGAAATGATGTTTTCATGTGCCCTTTTTATGCCATACATAGTGCTATGTGTTGTTCCTGAATAATCCAACCTTCATTTCATCAATCCACAAATCATTTTTCCAGTAGTGTTGGAGTGGGAACATTTTGCCAGGAGTGTCAAGGTGCTCTTTGGCAAACTCATTTATTATTCTTCTTAATTATAATTAAGTTCACTGAATAGCAAGTGAAAAAGTCAAATAAAACACTTTTTGAGTTGTTTCAAGTCTGTTTCCTGTTTCTTAATTTTCCCCACAAACCACAAGTGTTACCCTGTTGCTGAAACCCAGGAATTTAAGAAAGAAGTCATAGCATCATTGCCTGTCACCAAGATCATCCAGATCTTCGCCACCCTCCACCAAACCCATGAGTAAGCCCTTGTCATGCTGTGCATAGAGCAGGAGCAGTGCATCCAAGCTCTTCTCCAGGCCCAGGACAATGATCGGCAGGTACTCCATTTGAAGCTCCAACAGCTGCCAGAGCCATGCCCCACGGCTGGCACAATATGGTACTTTTTTTTTTAATCACTGATTCTGATGATGACTGTCCACGATAATCAATACGAGGGCTGAAAAAAATCTACTATCTATCAGTAACTATTATGAAAATTATTATGCTTGAGACTTATACAATGGGATCTCATCATGGACAAAAAATGATTACAGATACAAAAACAGGAACACTCATTGAAAGACAGAGAAACAATACCATTCCTGATTGCCAGTCAACTGTTTCACGTCCACAATCATGCCTGGCCTCTTCTGATTAGCAGAAATAAAAGCTGCACTTGCCTTTACCAGGAACTAGTTCTTCCTCTGCAGACTGAAAAAGTTCAGCATGGATTCCAGGATCCTGTACAACTTCTACAGGTGCACCATTAAGAGTATCCTGGCTGGAGACACCATGGCCTGATACGGGAGCAGCTCTGAGCAAGACCGCAAGACCATCCAGAGGGTGGTCAGAGCTGCAGAGTGCATCTCCAAGTCTAAGCTGCCAACCATAAAATACCTCCACACTCACAGGAGTGGCAGGAAGGATAACGATCATCAGGGATCCCAGCTACCCCAGCCATGGATTGTTTACCCTCCTCCCATCCAACAGAGGGTACTAGAGCATCCAATCCAAGACCAGTAGGTTCAGACAGTTTTAATCCTCAAACCATCAGGATACTGAACTCCATCATCAGCTCGGGTATCAAATTGGAAATTAGGCACTATTTACAGATTACAGATCACAGAATACACAATTTTTCACTTTGAACCTTATTCTACTTACCAATATTTTAAATTTTATTCTTTTTCAAGAACATTTTATTTGTATATTATTCTTTTTTCTTTTTTTTATTACAACTCCGGGTGGCACGGTGGTGTAGCGGTTAGCGTTGTCGCCTCACAGCAAGAAGGTCCGGGTTCAAGCCCCGTGGCCGGCGAGGGCCTTTCTGTGTGGAGTTTGCATGTTCTCCCCGTGTCCGCGTGGGTTTCCTCCGGGTGCTCCGGTTTCCCCCACAGTCCAAAGACATGCAGGTTAGGTTAACTGGTGACTCTAAATTGACCGCAGGTGTGAATGTGAGTGTGAATGGTTGTCTGTGTCTATGTGTCAGCCCTGTGATGACCTGGCGACTTGTCCAGGTGTACCCCGCCTTTCGCCCGTAGTCAGCTGGGATAGGCTCCAGCTTGCCTGCGACCCTGTAGAACAGGATAAAGTGGCTAGAGATAATGAGATGTTTATGTATTACAACCCCGATTCCAGAAAAGTTGGGACAAAGTAAAAATTGTAAATAAAAACGGAATGCAATAATTTACAAATCTCAAAAACTAATATTGTATTCACAGTAGAACATAGACAACATATCAAATGTCGAAAGTGAGACATTTTGAAATTTCATGCCAAATATTGGCTCATTTGAAATTTCATGACAGCAACACATCTCAAAAAAGTTGGGACAGGGGCAATAAGAGGCTGGAAAAGTTAAAGGTACAAAAAAGGAACAGCTGAAGGACCAAATTGCAACTCATTAGGTCAATTGGCAATACGTCATTAATATGACTGGGTATAAAAAGAGCATATTGGAGTGGCAGTGGCTCTCAGAAGTAAAGATGGGAAGAGGATCACCAATCCCCCTTATTCTGCGCCGACAAATAGTGGAGCAATATGAGAAAGGAGTTCGACAGTGTAAAATTGCAAAGAGTTTGAACATATCATCATCTACAGTGCATAATATCATCAAAAGATTCAGAAAATCTGGAATACAGGCATGCTTCTGTATTGGAAATCACAAAATGGGCTCAGGAATATTTCCAGAGAACATTATCTGTGAACACAATTCACCGTGCCATCCGCCGTTGCCAGCTAAAACTCTATAGTTCAAAGAAGAAGCCGTATCTAAACATGATCCAGAAGCGCAGACGTCTTCTCTGGGCCAAGGCTCATTTAAAATGGACTGTGGCAAAGTGGAAAACTGTTCTGTGGTCAGACGAATCAAAATTTGAAGTTCTTTATGGAAATCAGGGACGCCGTGTCATTCGGACTAAAGAGGAGAAGGACGACCCAAGTTGTTATCAGCGCTCAGTTCAGAAGCCTGCATCTCTGATGGTATGGGGTTGCATTAGTGCGTGTGGCATGGGCAGCTTACACATCTGGAAAGACACCATCAATGCTGAAAGCAAAGGTTCACATACTTTTGCCACTCAGAGATATGTAATGTTGGATCATTTTCCTCAATAAATAAATGACCAAGTATAATATTTTTGTCTCATTTGTTTAACTGGGTTCTCTTTATCTACTTTTAGGACTTGTGTGAAAATCTGGTGATGTTTTAGGTCATATTTATGCAGAAATATAGAAATTTCTAAAGGGTTCACAAACTTTCAAGCACCACTGTAATTTGTATTTTGACTAGACAATATTTGCTTTGTCTATTTCCTTCCAACTCATATAAAGGCACTTGTGATAATGATAGTTATTTCACCTCATTCATGTTTATTACACCTGCTATTGTATTTCAACTGTTTCTTCTCAATTACTGTTAATGGCATCTTACAGGTGTCAGCAAAGCAAGGTGAAATAAATTAACCCAAATGTGCACGAAATCTCCAGGTGTTTCATACAGCATAAACGCTTAACATGAGTGAATCTATAGAAATCAGCCCCAACCTCTGCTTCATACCATCTCATCTCATTCTCATCTCATTATCTCTAGCCGCTTTATCCTTCTACAGGGTCGCAGGCAAGCTGGAGCCTATCCCAGCTGACTACGGGCGAAAGGCGGGGTACACCCTGGACAAGTCGCCAGGTCATCACAGGGCTGACACATAGACACAGACAACCATTCACACTCACATTCACACCTACGGTCAATTTAGAGTCACCAGTTAACCTAATCTGCATGTCTTTGGACTGTGGGGGAAACCGGAGCACCCGGAGGAAACCCACGCGGACACAGGGAGAACATGCAAACTCCACACAGAAAGGCCCTCGCCGGCCCCGGGGCTTGAACCCAGGACCTTCTTGCTGTGAGGCGACAGCGCTAACGCTTCATACCATTGTCCTTTTTTTTTTTTTTTTATAACTGCTGGTGGTACTTCTGTTCTTGGTTCCGCAAAAGTTAAAAAAAAAAAAATCCAATTTAAGCCAGCAGGATAATGTGGACGCCAAAAATCAAATCTTATTTTTAAGTATTCTCCTTCAAACAAATGGAGGTCTTAACCCTGCTAGCCTGTTTATACCAGCTGCTTTTCCTGGTGATTTTACATTTAAAAAACACATTTCTAGAAATTGAGAAATATTCAAGGGCAACATCTTCCTATGGCCTATTAAGCAAAATGTGATGAATTTGAACAATTTATTTCTTCAATATATAATCTTTCAGTAAATGCAGACATTGAGTGCGAGAGAGGAAGTTTTCGAATGCAGCTCAAAAGCCTGATTGCAAATCAAAGCCTTAACTGTTGGAATAAAGCGTACCAGCAGTACAAGCAGGACCTTAATGCTCATGATTGCTGATACCAGGCAGTCACGGCATCTCCCACAGAGAAGCAGCCTGATTGTCTAGAACAAGGCTCCGAGTTTGAGAGACCCAGCCTCCACTTTGCTCAGAATTCAGAAAGCAGGAGGTGAGAGCTGAAACGTGTCTGCTTTTTGAAGTGCTGAAATACTTAACAGAACAATGGTTCCCCCTGCTGTTGGCTAATGGTATTACAATCTGCTGTCAATATGTTCCTTGTATTCTAAATACATATGTATTCTTGCTGGAGTTTAGGACTGAGCAAAAACTGGTTTGAATTCATTACATTTGATTATCGATATCACACTTTCGAATATAATATGTTGGGAAAATTCAGCTCCAAATTAGAATAATCCATATGGCAACTGATATGTACATTTATTCATTCAACTTCATTGGACAGAGTCGTTTGCACAGCCAAAGCCTATACCAGGAACAGTGGCCACAAGGCAGGAAGAATACACCTTGAATGGGATGCCAGTCCATCACAGGGCACCACGTGCACACATTCACACCCAAGCTATTTAGAGTACTGGAGAACCTGAAACCTCCCTGGACTTGGGGAGAACATCCAGAGGCAGTAACCCAAGCTCAGGAGCAAACCAAGGACCCTGGAGCTGTGAGGCAGCAACACTATCTGGGGCACTACAATGCCACCTGTAATCTATATGAATTAACAGATTACATAATTGTTTTTCAACAGACTCTCCATCTGACACAACTGCATCTTGTGCGTTTAGGGCAGGCAATAATTTTCACACATTTCCCTATACAAAAAAAAAAAAATCCCCATAAAAATTATAATGGCTTTTCCAACAACATGGTTCTGGTGCCAGTGCCTAATCTAGAACCGGTTCAACACATTTTGACTGAAAAAAAAAAACAAAAAACTGTTGCCTGAGCCAGAAAGCTTGCACCATCACAGCATGACAGAACTGTTGGTCCCAAAGTTAGAACTACTGTCATCAGTGGCTATGGGAGGAGCTGCCACAAGAAATTTGCCACCATTTTGATAAAAAGTATAGTTGTTGGGGAAAATTACATATTATGTATTAATGCAAAATACATTTTGTAACTTTCATGAATATTTCAGTCAAAAGTATTTGTCAATTAAATATTAAATCTGTAAAATCTGTCCTTTCAGAAATTGGCAGGGACAGGACTGTTTGTTCGCAACAAGGTTCCTGACTTTCCATCTTAATGCTCATGGACACCACAAAATCACAGGAAAGCCTTACCAGCACTAAAATTTACTACACCCCCGATTCCAAAAAAGTTGGGACAAAGTACAAATTGTAAATAAAAACGGAATGCAATAATTTACAAATCTCAAAAACTGATATTGTATTCACAATAGAACATAGACAACATATCAAATGTCGAAAGTGAGACATTTTGAAATTCATGCCAAATATTGGCTCATTTGAAATTTCATGACAGCAACACATCTCAAAAAAGCTGGGACAGGGGCAATAAGAGGCTGGAAAAGTTAAAGGTACAAAAAAGGAACAGCTGGAGGACCAAATTGCAACTCATTAGGTCAATTGGCAATAGGTCATTAACATGACTGGGTATAAAAAGAGCATCTTGGAGTGGCAGCGGCTCTCAGAAGTAAAGATGGGAAGAGGATCACCAATCCCCCTAATTCTGCGCCGACAAATAGTGGAGCAATATCAGAAAGGAGTTCGACAGTGTAAAATTGCAAAGAGTTTGAACATATCATCATCTACAGTGCATAATATCATCAAAAGATTCAGAGAATCTGGAAGAATCTCTGTGCGTAAGGGTCAAGGCCGGAAAACCATACTGGGTGCCTGTGATCTTCGGGCCCTTAGACGGCACTGCATCACATACAGGCATGCTTCTATATTGGAAATCACAAAATGGGCTCAGGAATATTTCCAGAGAACGTTATCTGTGAACACAATTCACCGTGCCATCCGCCGTTGCCAGCTAAAACTCTATAGTTCAAAGAAGAAGCTGTATCTAAACATGATCCAGAAGCGCAGACGTCTTCTCTGGGCCAAGGCTCATTTAAAATGGACTGTGGCAAAGTGGAAAACTGTTCTGTGGTCAGACGAATCAAAATTTGAAGTTCTTTATGGAAATCAGGGACGCCGTGTCATTCGGACTAAAGAGGAGAAGGACGACCCAAGTTGTTATCAGCGCTCAGTTCAGAAGCCTGCATCTCTGATGGTATGGGGTTGCATTAGTGCGTGTGGCATGGGCAGCTTACACATCTGGAAAGACACCATCAATGCTGAAAGGTATATCCAGGTTCTAGAGCAACATATGCTCCCATCCAGACGACATCTCTTTCAGGGAAGACCTTGCATTTTCCAACATGACAATGCCAAACCACATACTGCATCAATTACAGCATCATGGCTGCGTAGAAGAAGGGTCCGGGTACTGAACTGGCCAGCCTGCAGTCCAGATCTTTCACCCATAGAAAACATTTGGCACATCATAAAACGGAAGATACGACAAAAAAAGACCTAAGACAGTTGAGCAACTAGAATCCTACATTAAACAAGAATGGGTTAACATTCCTATCCCTAAACTTGAGCAACTTGTCTCCTCAGTCCCCAGACGTTTACAGACTGTTGTAAAGAGAAAAGGGGATGTCTCACAGTGGGAAACATGGCCTTGTCCCAACTTTTTTGAGATGTGTTGTTGTCATGAAATTTAAAATCACCTAATTTTTCTCTTTAAATGATACATTTTCTCAGTTTAAACATTTGATATGTCATCTATGTTCTATTCTGAATAAAATATGGAATTTTGAAACTTCCACATCATTGCATTCCGTTTTTATTTACAATTTGTACTTTGTCCCAACTTTTTTAGAATCGGGGTTGTATGCTGTTGGATAAAATTCCAAAAGAACAGCTTTGGTAAGACATTCTCACATTTCTTTTTCATCATGAGCTATTGTTAGAGTTGTGATACTGAATTTGCATTGTACGAATGTGTGAATGTGAGCACGCACATGGTGTCCTGTAATGGACTGGCATCCAATACATGCTGTATTTCTCATGCCCAGGATCCATCACAGGATAAAGCAGTTTAATTCTGCAGTTGTTAAAGAATGAACAAACTATTCACATATTACTGACAGAATTTACCACTTGCCCTTAGACATCCATTAGAACCAAGACTCAAAAACCGTGGACGTTCAGGTCATTTGTCAGGTACAGGGAAACATGTTAAGATTTGTGTCAGTGCTAATGGCACATGCTACAAGTATGAAATACTTGAAATTCTGTGCACCAACACCTGGACAAAGAAATATTGAAGATGTCCCCTCACATCTACACTGTGGACTGAAAAGAAATACACCCCTAGCTTTTATCAGCATGCAGCGCCCTTCCATAAAATGTAAGAAGATAGTGTATAATAAAAAAATATGATGACAAAGAAAAGATATGCCTCCAACCCGAACAGATGTGCCAGAGTCCATAATTAGCATTGGAAGAGAGTACACGTCTTGTGCCTGTGTGACCTTGGAGGCAGATAGCGAAGGGAGAAGCTGAGAAGGAGAAGGGAGATAACGAGACAGACCAAAGACATGGAGCAGAGGTGAATTTCAACTCCAGCTTTGTCTGAAGGCCTGCTGTGGAAGAGGAAAACGAAGATTAAAAAGGAAAGGAGCAAGTCCAATTTCAGCAGTGTTCAACAGTTTTATTAACATATATACTAAATACTATGAGTGGAACATGTGTGATCACTTAATTAGCCACCTCTCCGTTAGCTCAGGCCATGAAGGTGTAATTACTCGAAATGTCATTAAACTGGAGGTAGTCTTGCAGAAGTGTGGGAACAGGCAGCTGGCGAACAAAGGAGGGTTTAGACAAAGCATCGCTGCCCACTATCGTTCTTACAGCAAGTCTACACAGATGAGTCAGATCAGGAACACTCTCTGGAACACAGAGAAAGGAAAGCGTTATAAGCACACAATGTACAACAGAGCCATTTTACTGCATAAAAGAGAATCAGAGAAGAGAAACATTGACTCAGACTATGTAGTTTGCTTGTGCCTTCTTAATGATCTTTACCAAAATACTTCTGCGGCGTCCAAGTGCCCTTTGCTCTGCGCTGAGTGAGGATGTGAAGCAATTTCAAGGGCAGGGTCTTCCAATTAATAAACTCCAGCAAAAAATTAAGTATTCTGGATTCAGCCTCTTCTATCCTGCATAGGATTAAAACATCACATGGAAAAAAATAAAGATGGAGGAGGAACAGAGCAACATATGAAACCATTCGTTTTACCCCACAACTGTCATCTTGTATAAAAAGTACAATCAGGATCATTGTTGATTAAATATAACACAATATAGAATAAATGGTTGGACCTTGCCTCTTTGGTTCTTACATTTTCTGCTGAAGGAGAAGCAGGGGGTCTAGTCCTGCTTTGAGCAGCAGTGGAAGCCAAAATGAAGCATGGGCCACTTTGCTGAGCGCTGCCTGAACTAGCGCCTCCAGCTGCTCACCCTTAGGCAGGCCAGAATATTCCAGGATGAGCGACAGATGTTCAGGTACATGGCCCTGCAATGTCAATATGTATGTAGCCAGACTGACATGAGCTCCAGCAGCCAGCAGCATCTTTGTGATTTCTCGACTCTGGAGGAATTCACTGCTCACACTGCGTTGACAGGGAGATGTACTATAAACACTAATACTATACAAAAAAATTATTTTTTAAAATGTGTTTTAATGTATTCATACTTCCAAGAGTTACACCAGAGAGCCATGTCCAGCGGGCAGCAATATCCAAACTCCCTGCAGCTCTGAGCGTCTGGACTGTAGCCCTCTCTGAGCAGAGGCCGGAGGCTTTCTGCTTGACCACTAAGCACTGCCAGATACACTGGACTGACCTTTCCCTCGCCCCGGTCACACTCTCGGTTCGTTACCGGGATCAATTTCTCTAGAATACTGCAGAAGGTTACAAGTAATAAGAGTATGAGTTAACAGGACAATTTAAACAAGAGTGCTCTGATGCCCCTTTTCCACCAAAGCAGTTCCAGGGCTGGTTCGGGGCCAGTGCTTAGTTTGGAACCGGGTTTTCTGTTTCCACTGACAAAGAACTGGCTCTGGGGCCAGAAAAACCGGTTCCAGGCTAGCACCAACTCTCTGCTGGGCCAGAGGAAAGAACCGCTTACGTCAGCGGGGGGGCGGAGTTGTTAAGACCAACAACAATAACAAGACCGTGAAAGATCGCCATTTTTAAGCAAGGAGAAGCAGCAGCTGTACAAACGCGAAGTCATCCATTATTATTATTATTATTATTGTTGATATTCGCGCCAAGGTTTATGCAAACGTAGCGACGTAACTGACGTATACAACGACGTAACTGACGTATACAGCGACGTAATGACATGGTTTCCCTTAGCGCCGTGAGCTATGGAAAAGCAAACTGGTTCTCAGCTGGCTCGCAAGTTGAACGAGTTGTGAACCAGCACCAGCACTGGCCCCGAACCAGCCCTGGAACTGATTTGGTGGAAAAGGGGTTAAAGAGCACAATATCTCCCGCTGGCAACTATATCTACGCTATAAGTGCTTAGTACACCCTCACGAAATTGTCAAAGTACAAGTTTGGTAATCAAGGGCCATAACTCTGGTGAAATGTGACCGAATTGAACAAAACTGTAATATGTGCATTAGTGACATATAGCAAAGCCTTCTGCAAAGTTTCAGAAAATTCCTGCAAAAGTTGTGAGAGGTGTTGATTTCAGAAGATGAGCACACTTTCATGAAATTGTCAGAGTACAAGTTTGGTAATCAAGGGCCCTAACTCTGAAAAATTCGACCGAATTGAACTAAATTGCAATATGCATATTACCGACATATAACAAAGCCTTTTGCTAATTTTCGTGAAATTCCTCCAAGAATTGTGAGCAGAGTTGATTTCAGAAGACAAGCACACCCTCATAAAATTGCCAAAGTACAAGTTTGGTAATCAAGGGCCCTAATTCTGGTAAAATGCGACTGAATTGAATGAAATTACAATATGCGTATTGCCAACATATAACAAAGAATCCTGTCAAGTTTCGCGAAATTCTTCCAAAAATTATGAGAGGAGTTGATTTCAGAAGGCGAGTACCCTTCTCAGGACAGACGGACAGACAGACGGACGGATGGACAGACGGACATCACCACAACATAATCTCCCTTTGAGCCTTTCAGCCAGTGGAGGATAAAAAAGCCAAACTTGATGCCTAAGTTTCTTAAACTCCCTGGTTGTAAAGCCAGGTGAAATTGTGATTTCTTTATTGCATTTAAGAGACAAATCAACTCATAACACCTGACAACCTACTTCCTGTGCTGCTCCTCATTTCATGTTGTCCTGTGCATGCATCGGTTGCTTCATCAAAAGTCACAGTATCTTGTACACGTGTATGCAGTATGTATATTTTTTTTATTTAGCACTTCAGTCATCATAATTAATTTTAATAATTAAAAGTGACATATACCGCTTTTCCACAAATTGACACAGTTCCCTGAGGTCTTAATAAAATGTCTGTGACACGCTTTGGTCAAAATACCACAAGGATGAAGCACCACAGCTCCCTTCCTCACCCTGTCTAAACAGCCCTCTTCAAAACGGCGGATTTGAGTGCCTTTTTCTTTAAACCCCAAAAATAAACTCCTTTATATTGACCGATGATATACATACAAGACATGTTCGAGTATTCACTTGCTCATATTTGTACCTGTATACTGTGTTTTTCTTTTAAAATACAGTAAAATCTGTACAATGTCCCTAGGTACTGCTATCTTACTCTCTCCGAGGTTCAAATCTCACGCTCTGAGTATAAATTACAGCAAAGAATTTGAGATTGTGACGTCACTTACATGCTACACGACTTTCTGAGGCTGAGACCTAGTGGATACATCGCTTCTAAATTGTTATAAACAACCATAAGATGCCTGAATGTCAGGCATTTGGCTGTAAAAATAAGCTCAATCACTGAAGCAGTGAAAAGACAAAACACATACGTACGCATAAATAGTGAGCGCGCACGCACAGTCTTTGGGAGCCTTTTGCTGCCTATAAACACTACATCACTGACTACTCAGTGTTTATTTAAAAAAATTTCTTGTATTTTTGTGTGACATGCTTTTGTTTGCTTTTATTCACTGAAAAAAGCTATCTTTTTAGATGGGAATAATTGTGTTACTATGACAATGGATATTGTTTACTAGTATCTGTGTCAGTACTGCGTATGCATTATCTAGCCATGTGAGACTTAAACTCCATAAAAGTCTGTTGATTCACATGTTTTGTTTCCAGTAAAAATCACATGGTTACAGAAAATTGGCATATATACATTACAGCACAGTGAAATTCTTTCTCTGCTTTTAACCCATCTAAAAAAGTGAACAGCACACAGAGAGAGAGAGAGCGAGAGAGAGAGAGCAGTTGCACCTGGGGATTTTTTTCAGAATTAGAAGCCTTTATTTGATGGCTCTGTGTAACAAAAGCAAACAGCATTCTAGTGAACCGGTAACGTCACAAAGTGGCTATCCGGTTTCAGTGCAAATGGCTGTGCACAGGTAAGCCTATTTTTGGCAATATCTTAACTTTTAAAATGGATAAATTGTTGTTATAAAGTTTTATTTTTAATTTAAATGTGTGGGGGGCACATCAGGGCACTTGCTGTGACTGGCAAACAGTGTTTATTTTTGGGTTTTGTTTGACCAAGTGATAATGAGGCACTGCTCACCCCATTCCACCCCACTCCTTCCACTGGCCGATCAGGTCGCACTTTCCTCATGAATATTCATTCACAAAGGCAGCTCTCAAGCCAGGAGCGGAGACACTCAGATGAGGGGGCGATATAATTCTAATCAGCTTGGGACATTGGGAGGGGAGTCAAAACTGAACAGCTTGTTGAAGCACATGTTTTCTGAAATAGGCAGCCCAAAAGAAACTGACTGGGTTGTCTTATTTCAGAGTTTGTGGGTTGGTAGGCTCTCCAGATACCCAAATATATGTACGCAAGCACTGAAAAAGTGAGTTATTCATAATATGTCCCTTTTAAGTGTATAAGGGTGATCACCATCCAAAAAAATAAGGTATAAGAACAATCATTTTACAAAGGAAAAGAAAACACTTATTTATCCCCTTCACTTTCAGAGCACAGAAAAAGCAGAGTGACTTTTCACTGGCTCATTCAACAGCTCAAACTTTAAAACCTACAGCTGGGCAACATAGCGAAATAATCTCATATCTCATTATCTCTAGCCGCTTTATCCTGTTCTACAGGGTCGCAGGCAAGCTGGAGCCTATCCCAGTTGACTACGGGTGAAAGGCGGGGTACACCCTGGACAAGTCACCAGGTCATCACAGGGCTGACACAGAGACACAGACAACCATTCACACTCACATTCACACCTACGGTCAATTTAGAGTCACCAGTTAACCTAACCTGCATGTCTTTGGACTGTGGGGGAAACCGGAGCACCCGGAGGAAACCCACGCGGACACGGGGAGAACATGCAAACTCCACACAGAAAGGCCCTCGCCAGCCACGGGGCTCGAACCCGGACCTTCTTGCTGTGAGGTGACAGTGCTAACCACTACACCACCGTGCCACCCACAATCTCTAAAACTGTAAAATTATTTTTACCATTTTAAACATGTAATAATAATAATAATAATAAATCAGTTAAATTTACATAGCGCCTTTATCATACCCAAGGTCACTTTACAGTTGGGGGGGGGGGGGGGGGGTGTTCCACCAAAAGAAGGTCAAGAGGTCATTCCCAATGGTGTAGCAGCCACAGTCCCACCAAAAAGGCGCACGAAAATAAATCCCACACCGCCTGCACAGCCGTCAAGACGCCACCGAGCAACATCGCTCAGAACACTGTGCCAAGCACAAAAGCACCGCCACACAGTGCGCTGGACAACCACGACGTTAAAAGAGCAACAAGCTCACTCCAGTCCGTAGTGAGGAGCACAGGTATCACCAACGGCAGACCAAGGCCTGGAGGGAACCAGCGCCCAAAACTGGGTCCGGAGCTACACCACAACTGGCGGACAAACATTCAAACAAAAAACAAACATCAAACTACACAAACACAAAATGAAAAACAAAAGGGAAAATAAAATAAAAAGCTCTGGTGAGAAACGGCAGCCAGAATGCACACAGCATACTCTCAACTGGAAACGGAAACGGGGGATATGTATTGTGTTACATAGCATGTATTATATCATGTCTTGAAATATCATACATGTTATTTTTGCTGTTTGAACCCCTGGCTGTAGATGTACTGCCATGGGTCAGTACACTGCAAAAAATCATGTCTTAGCAAGTGAAAATATTGTGAATATAGTTGAATCGATCTAGCATTTCCTATTAGAAGAATACAAGACACCAATTCTGAGATTATTAAACCTAGTTCTAGATTGCAACCAACTTATTCCAAGATGTCTTACCAAGTAAAAATATCTGTCCATGCAGAAAGATAATTTCACTAATATTAAAGGGGAACTGAAGGCAATTTTTTTTTATTATTAAAATTCTATTTATCTCATTTTAATAAATATAGGAATGGATTTTTGATAGTTATTTTGTCACTGCTAAAGCGAGTTATGAATCTTTGAAATATGCTATGTAATACAGGTAGTCGTCAACTTACAACTGCGTTTGGTTACGACTGACCGGTCGTAAACCGATCTGGTCGTAAGTGGGCCTATGTTAAATGAACGTAAGTATATTGTGATGTGTAATGATATTGTAATCATCTTAAGGTCTTATTTTATCAACATTTTCTTATTTCATTACCTTGGCTCATTATTTGGTTTAAGTCAAACACTGCATACTACACTGCGTACAGTACAATTCGTTTAATATGTGCAAAACAAAAAAGACGAAATACAGGTGTGGAAAAACAGAAAACATTTTAGTTTTAAACATTCCAAAATACAAATGTAAAACATAGCAAAATACAAAATTTAGTGACCGCTGGCATCACTGGTGCTTGGCTGTGGGTCGTCTACGTCATCATCAGCTGTTGCAGCGCTCGGGCTGGCGGGAGCATTTGCTCGTTTCATAAACCAGGAGCTGGGGCGGAAACTGTATGACGGAGTGCGCGAGGGAGCGTGAGAGAGACTGCACATGTGCCTGGAGCTGGGGCGGAAACTGTTGTATGCGGCGAGAGGCACTGCTGGGAGCTGGGGCGGAAACTGTCATACGCTCAGCTAGCTCAGCTGGGAAACAGACGGTCGTAAAGTCGATCAGTCGTAAGTCACATAGGTCGTAAGTCGACGAGTACCTGTATATCAGTCCATATGTCAAAGCAATGGCTGTAAACGAGATTCGCGGAGACCTGTGCGAGACATCGTAGGACAGAAGTAAAACGTACAGCGGAAATTAAAGTAACCAACATCTGCCAATGTTGTCAACAGACACGTGCACCCTCCTTCAAATGCTGCCCTGTGTCCGAAATCACTCCCTACTCACTATATAGGGCACTATAAAGTGGGGACACCATTTTGTAGTGCTGTCCGAAACCTTAGTGAGGATTATGTGAGAAATGTGCTCAGTATAATATGTATTTATCACAAAAATGCATGCATTTATTATTTTGAAAACCCACCAGCCGCCTGATCTGGCACGTTTTAATTGTGCGACAGTAATGACGTAAATACCAGCGTGACGGACGAGTCCTTATCCTGTCCTCTTTCCAACTCTTCTCTACTCCGCGTTGGTTTGAAGTCGTATGGAATAATTTCCATCACTGATGAAGCTGGCAAATCTCGAAATTAATCTAAATTGGAATGATATGGTGATCTGTCCGCTGTGTAAACAGTTTTCAAAATGGCGGCGCTGACACGTCATATTTGAAGTCTCGCACAAGTCTTGTGAAGATCGCGCAGATAAGTGACGCCTGCCGTGGACCATACGAACTACATTCAACATGGCTAAAAACTGAAAAGGCCGATAAGTGTAATATAATATGCCAATACGAGTCACGATATAAGGTTAATAAAACCGAAAACGTAATTGAATAACACGTTAATTAAGAAATAAAGTTTAAAAATGACTTCAGTTCCCCTTTAAGTGATTTTTTCCTCAAATTCAATCTTCAGTTTTTTGCAGTGTACAGCAATTTAAAAATTCTAGCCTCTCACATCAGCACAAACTACATAGAACCTATAAATCTCATTTTCAGCTGAACAGCATATGATTATGATCTGTATTTAACGCAACCAAAAAAGTAATCAAACTTGTTTTGGCTTTAAAACTGGTGTACTGAATGGTTTCCACAAAATAGCACATATTTATAACTTTCGCTTTTCCATTTTTTTTTCATCTGCCAATTACACAGTGTAAGTGCCTTTATTATGAGCAGTGGTGTTTTTCCATAGTGCTAATAGTCAATTTGTTTCTTGTTTACACCAACTTTCTGTGATTACCATGGGGAGGAAACGGAGGTCATGCATGATCATGTATACAGAAAGGCGTTTTATTAGTTACCTGTGGCTTGGGGACAATAAATTGCACATGCAAGCCTGAACTTTGCATCCTGCAAACACAATGGATTTAAATATACCAAATGTTCAGGTTACCTGATGCGTCTGAACTGGGCTGCGGCGTGGATGGGAAGTTGCCACTGGTCTTCGTTGCAGTAGAGGTTTGGGTTTGCCTTATGGGCCAGAAGTTGTTCCACACATGATAAATGGCCTTCCTGAGCTGCAATAAGCAGCGGGGTGGCCATGTCCTTCGCTTGGCAATTCACATTCGCACCTACAGCATTTACAGATAAAAATCAGTCATGCTTGCACATACTGTAATATCTGCAATTATAATTCTGTAGCTTTCTCTTTTTATTCCCACTTGCTTTGCATTTCCCTGCTGATCAATACAGCGGCTCAGTATAAGAATAAACACTAGTGCCATGCAGTGCAATATGGCAATGTTGTAATAAAAAGGAACAATAAACATTGCCCAGACAACAGGACAATAATCATAAGCAGCTGAGGGAATTATTGAATAACAACCTCACCAGCATTGGCAAGGATCTCCAAGCACTGGTGATGTCCATACTGTGCAGCAACGAACAATGGCGTGATCCCGTAGTCATCCACAGCTTCAAGAGAACACACACTTACCAGAAATTTTACAATCTCTGTGTGGCCCTGGAAGAGAAAAAACAAGATCAACTGTGAGTGAATAGGACACTTATTATGAATGTTGACTTCAACAAATAATTAACCCTGAAACGAGTAAGTAAAGAGCAGTGTTCTCCCCAGGGATTTCATATAGCATCCTGGTAAAGTGTCATTTTGAAATAGCATTTTGCTTTTTGAAATAGCATCAAAATACACCCTATATGTTTTGTAAATACATTCCATCGGTAAATGGGAAGTGAACGTGCGACAGACCTGAAAACAGTATACACGGTATAGAACCCCAAGCTGAAGCTCGGTACCAAATATCAAGCAGTTGTGATTTGTAGCTGCTGAGAAAAGTGTTATGAAAATTTTATAAATCCACCCTATATGTTTCATAAATACATCCAATTGGTAAACAGGAAGTTGATGCGCGAGAGACCTGAAAACGGTATACACAGTATAGAACCCCAAGCTGAAGTTTGGTACCAAGTGGCTATGATTTGTGGCTGCTGAGCAAAAGGGTGTTTCAGATGGACGGACAAACAGAGGTAAACCAGTATACCCATGCACCCCCCTCCTCCGGAGTGGGGGTATAATAATAATGAAGGTATTTTGGAATGTTCTTTTATGGGGTGGTCACTGCTTCATGCCACTGCTGATTATTTTCCTAGAACAGCACCCCCTGTCATGTTTTATTCCTTAATCAGTG
Source organism: Neoarius graeffei (assembly GCF_027579695.1). NCBI lineage: Eukaryota > Metazoa > Chordata > Actinopteri > Siluriformes > Ariidae > Neoarius > Neoarius graeffei. The sequence goes on along the minus strand of NC_083582.1, from coordinate 61,868,422 downwards.
GGGAGAAGCTGTGACGTGACATCAGTAGTAGATCGAATAAACCATAACAACAGTGGAAAGTTCCAGAGAAGCCAACTATACTTAACCAGTAAACATTTATGCTAGTATAGTTGGCATGAAATCTGTGAACATGTCAGTCAGGGATGTTTCAGCTCAAGGGTTCCAGAGCAAAGGTTTCCAACCCAGGTCCTGGAACCAATGCTGTAGGTGGATTAAAAGGTACACAGTTAAAGTACACCTCTGACTTTATAGTACCTTGTATACAGCCTGATGAAGACAGGACCAACCCGAGATGAAGTGTGTTCCATTAACCTCTGCTCCTTCGCTGACCAGCAGCTCCACGATTTCTTTATGTCCGCTATCCACAGCTTTCAACGCAACAGAGAAGAAATAAAGCAGGACAGTACATTATGTAAAAATTAATCATGCGTGTGAGCTTTTTTTGGTTTTTGTCTTACCCGCAAAGAGTGGGCTGGAGAGGTCATTGGACATCTTGTTGAGATCTGCCCCAGCCCTTATGAGTCGCCGTGCTGCACGGAGGTGGCCGTTCTTTGCCGCAAAATACAGAGGTGTTTCAGAGTTGTGAGTCAGCGAGTTCACATAGTCTTCACAGCTATCTGGAGAGATCAACAAAGATTACAGAGAGGATTGAGGGTAGAAAAGAATAAATTAGTTCATACATTATAGATGTGACATTTAAACTTATATGAGATTTAATATATTTAATATTTTATAATATTTAACAGGGGCAGATCCAGGAAAATGGAAGGGGGGGGGGGTGTCAACCCAGTAATGCTGGGGGGCTGGGGGCCACCAGAGGCCCCTGGAATCTCTGCAGGTTTTAAATGCCCAGAGATGCATTTTGAGCTGCCATATTGTAAATGAAGACATTTTGAGACATACTGTAAATGAAATCTCTTAAGAAAAATTATGATATCAAAAATATGTTTTAAAAGTAGGAACCTTCAAAACCATTTTATTAGTCACTGAAAATAATATTGTCAGAGTTGCAAGTATATGCATAGAACGAACATACAACTGATCATATTTATGAAAGTTGCATTGTCATATAATGCATTACCACATGACACGCTACAGTGTAGTACACTGACCACAAAACACCTTATATTGATAAATTATTACTATTTTAGTATCTACAATCCGAGCTCCTGCTCAGGACATTCAATGTACATATAAAAGACAATGAATATACCCAGGTAAACTGAGGTAATGCAAGTGGCCACTTAAGACAGAGCTCAATACCGAGAGGACTATAAACAAAGACTGCAAGAGTCACATGTCTATAATACAAAGTCAGTAACTGCAATCTAAGCTCCTGAGTCTAATAGACTGAGAGAACTATACAATGATTGTGTGAGTTGCGGGTGAACAAGTCTTAGTTCCCAAGACTCAGGGGATTTCAAGCAGATTTTCTTCAGAGCCGTTGCAAAAATCAACATCTCTCACAGACCTATCCAGCCGCTGTCATAAAAATCAAAGTGAGACTCACCCCCAAACAGCACGTGTACCAAGTACATACCCAGGGTATAGTGAGTACAGGGATACCCTATTAATGAATACAACCCCGATTCCAAAAAAGTTGGGACAAAGTACAAATTGTAAATAAAAACGGAATGCAATAATTTACAAATCTCAAAAACTGATATTGTATTCACAATAGAACATAGACAACATATCAAATGTCGAAAGTGAGACATTTTGAAATTTCATGCCAAATATTGGCTCATTTGAAATTTCATGACAGCAACACATCTCAAAAAAGTTGGGACAGGGGCAATAAGAGGCTGGAAAAGTTAAAGGTACAAAAAAGGAACAGCTGGAGGACCAAATTGCAACTCATTAGGTCAATTGGCAATAGGTCATTAACATGACTGGGTATAAAAAGAGCATCTTGGAGTGGCAGCGGCTCTCAGAAGTAAAGATGGGAAGAGGATCACCAATCCCCCTAATTCTGCGCCGACAAATAGTGGAGCAATATCAGAAAGGAGTTCGACAGTGTAAAATTGCAAAGAGTTTGAACATATCATCATCTACAGTGCATATCATCATCAAAAGATTCAGAGAATCTGGAAGAATCTCTGTGCGTAAGGGTCAAGGCCGGAAAACCATACTGGGTGCCCGTGATCTTCGGGCCCTTAGACGGCACTGCATCACATACAGGCATGCTTCTGTATTGGAAATCACAAAATGGGCTCAGGAATATTTCCAGAGAACATTATCTGTGAACACAATTCACCGTGCCATCCGCCGTTGCCAGCTAAAACTCTATAGTTCAAAGAAGAAGCCGTATCTTAACATGATCCAGAAGCGCAGACATCTTCTCTGGGCCAAGGCTCATTTAAAATGGACTGTGGCAAAGTGGAAAACTGTTCTGTGGTCAGACGAATCAAAATTTGAAGTTCTTTATGGAAATCAGGGACGCCGTGTCATTCGGACTAAAGAGGAGAAGGACGACCCAAGTTGTTATCAGCGCTCAGTTCAGAAGCCTGCATCTCTGATGGTATGGGGTTGCATTAGTGCGTGTGGCATGGGCAGCTTACACATCTGGAAAGACACAATCAATGCTGAAAGGTATATCCAGGTTCTAGAGCAACATATGCTCCCATCCAGACGACATCTCTTTCAGGGAAGACCTTGCATTTTCCAAGATGACAATGCAAAACCACATACTGCATCAATTACAGCATCATGGCTGCGTAGAAGAAGGGTCCGGGTACTGAACTGGCCAGCCTGCAGTCCAGGTCTTTCACCCATAGAAAACATTTGGCGCATCATAAAACGGAAGATCCGACAAAAAAGACCTAAGACAGTTGAGCAACTAGAGTCCTACATTAGACAAGAATGGGTCAATATTCCTATCCCTAAACTTGAGCAACTTGTCTCCTCAGTCCCCAGACGTTTACGGACTGTTGTAAAGAGAAAAGGGGATGTCTCACAGTGGTAAACATGGCCTTGTCCCAACTTTGAGAGGTGTTGTTGTCATGAAATTTAAAATCACCTAATTTTTCTCTTTAAATGATACGTTTTCTCAGTTTAAACATTTGATATGTCATCTATGTTCTATTCTGAATAAAATATGGAATTTTGAAACTTCCACATCATTGCATTCCGTTTTTATTTACAATTTGTACTTTGTCCCAACTTTTTTGGAATCGGGGTTGTACAAGCAGTAGCCAAACAGCCAACGTGTGTGTGTGTACGCAATAAGTCTGCTGCAGCATCTTATCATTTTGGCTTGTGAACATGCATGTTAACAATACCATAAACATAAAAGGATGGTGCACACCCTTTACATGCAGTCTACAGTGCAGTCCGGGAATACAGTATGTTATGTCAATGCACAAAGCTCCCGTGCCCTGTTCAAATTCAACAGGACTCACCCAGCTTGCTTTTCACTGCATTCATGTTACGAGTGAAAAAACCCAAGCTCGGACCTATTATCAAATATAAATGTATACCATAAACTCTTCAGCTCAATGCCACATAACGATTTATTTTGTTTAGTTTTTAAACCTTATTAATTAAATAAAAAACAGTGGGCATATCTCAGTATCTGCAATACTAAAACTTTTTTTTTTTGGATGGGGGGGCTTAAATCCATGCCAGTTTAAACTGTCCATACAGTAGGACAGATTGCAAACTGGGTCATGTGACCTTTCAGGAAGAATCTCATCTCATCTCATTATCTCTAGCCGCTTTATCCTTCTACAGGGTCGCAGGCAAGCTGGAGCCTATCCCAGCTGACTACGGGCGAAAGGCGGGGTACACCCTGGACAAGTCGCCAGGTCATCACAGGGCTGACACATAGACACAGACAACCATTCACACTCACATTCACACCTACGGTCAATTTAGAGTCACCAGTTAGCCTAACCTGCATGTCTTTGGACTGTGGGGGAAACCGGAGCACCCGGAGGAAACCCACGCGGACACGGGGAGAACATGCAAACTCCACACAGAAAGGCCCTCGCCGGCCCCGGGGCTCGAACCCAGGACCTTCTTGCTGTGAGGCGACAGCGCTAACCACTACACCACCGTGCCGCCCCTTTCAGGAAGAATATGAAACTAAAATGCACATTATACATAATTAGCGGTTTATTAACCTTATCGATGTGGAAGTTTCACTTCACTATATTTGCCTAATCTTTTCACTGTTCTCTTTATTCACACAATGTTGTATACTAGCACTTTTCCCCCTCCCAAATTGTCATGGATCGCTTGTCAGGTGAACAGAATTGTGGAAATGCTTTGTCTAACAGGGTCATTTTCACAGAATTATCATTTAATTCAGATCAAATGGAGAATTATTTCCATGCCTTTCATTTCAGAACATAAATAGTTAGGTCTGAAATTATAGTGACTTATTATAGAGACTTATTTGAACAATGTTCTCATTCAAACAGTTTCTAGATATATTTCATAAATGCTATAAAACTGTTAAGTTATTAATTATCCATTTTCATCAATATAAACCATTTCTTTCATTACTGAAACCAAAACTCTTTCCAGACTAGGTTTTTTGGCATTTATCTACCTGGAATCTATCCACAGAACGATGGATGCTATGGAAAGGTCTTTAAAAATGTCATTGTTGTGTGTATTCACTGATCTGCTACAAAGAAAACAGAGCAATTTCACAGGCTGATTAGATGAGCTCATTTTATACTTGCATATGCCACAATGATAATGCTTAATACATTTACGAGGCAATGATGTGATCATACGAGCATGCATGCATTACGCAAACATCAGTCATATGATAATGAACTTTTCTAAGCACAGTTAATTCTCAGGGCACAAATTTAGAATTTAATAAAGTGTGTCACCATTATTTTTTTTTTTCTGCAGCTGTTAAACCTACTGTTGTGGTCATGATAATCAATACTGTGCTATATAGAATCTTGCATTGCAATAGAACATTTAACTTTTAATTGTAAAGCTATTAAACGATATACAGACTAGGTAGCCATTTTGAAGGGTAAGACTGTCATTCATTCATTCATTCATTCATTCATTCATTCATATGTGTAAAATTTATATTCGGAATCTATACATTTCTGTAAAGCAGCTTAGTGACAATGCTCATTGTTAAAGGAAAAGAAAGCACATGGTTAAAATACAGTAATGAAGACTGATTATGACATAAACTAACGATTCATGCGAACAGTTGAAAATAAGGAGCTCACACAACTAAGATATCCATCTCCGAAAGTCAGTTTCTATGCAGAATTCCCCCATCATCGACGATTTCATAAATGCTGAAAATATTTTAACCAATCAGAAAAATCCCCCCCGATCGTTTGCGGAAATGCTCCGACATCACTTGGGCGCAGCACATGGAAGCTCATCTGCACTTAATCCCCCTCCACACACACACACTACAAGAAATCGCTGCCCCGGCAGGAAATTATTTCATTAAAAAAAGTTTACATGAGGGGGCGTCATGGCTCAGGTGGCTAAGGCGCCATACCATAAATCCGGGGACCCGGGTTCGATTCCAACTCGAGGTCATTTCCCGATCCCTCCCCGTCTCTCTCTCTCCCACTCATTTCCTGTCCTGTCTCTATACTGTCCTATCCAATAAAGGTGAAAAAAGCCCAAAAAATATCTTTAAAAAAAAAAAAGTTTACATGAAAAAATTTTGAAATTCCCTTTCTCTAACAAAAAAGTGGAGGGGGGAAGATAATACTGATGAACAGTGAGGGAAGAGCAAACAGCTGATGTCCTCCTATGTGACTGAATGGGGGGAGGCAACGTTTCATATATCCTTGGTACAAGTAGTGCTGCCGTGACAGCCTCATTCTGCGGACTGTAACCTTGCTAGACTACCTACAAACAGATCTGCATACAATCTGACTTACCTAAATCTGTCAAAGAGGCAAGTGCGCGAGTTTTTACACGTTCCTGGCAGTATAAGCACTCGTTAGCATGCTTCAGCCATGTGCGATCACAACGTTTGCATGAACACCATTGCGTGTCGCCCATCCGTTGTTCCTCCTCAGCTTCAGGATCTGAAGAGCTGGCTTCCTGCTCGGATTCTTCTTAAGAATCACCTTCCTCAACTCTTAGCTCAAACTGATAGGGTTCTAGGCCAGTAGCATCTGCAATGAATTCGTACTCACTGCCTTCCGAGTCACTTTCCACCATCTTGTCTGCAGAAGTTGATTAACGCTTAACACTTTGCCCCTTCAGTACTGAAAAGCGACACTCATCCTTGCACCCAAGTGATGTCACACACCGTCCTTCCAAAAGGCTGCATGGCAGCCCACTGGTGGCATTAGAGCAAAAACGCTCACAACTTTCTCATAAATGGTCAAACATGCCTGAAACGTTTCTTACAGGTTCTCAGTATATTACAAGCTACCAACCCATGTATGTATTTACGTTACGTTTTCCATTCCTTTAAAAATGCTACATAAAGAAAGTTGAACTGACTTGGTGATGTCTCATCTCATCTCATTATCTCTAGCCGCTTTATCCTTCTACAGGGTCGCAGGCAAGCTGGAGCCTATCCCAGCTGACTACGGGCGAAAGACGGGGTACACCCTGGACAAGTCGCCAGGTCATCACAGGGCTGACACATAGACACAGACAACCATTCACACTCACACCTACGGTCAATTTAGAGTCACAAGTTAACCTAACCTGCATGTCTTTGGACTGTGGGGGAAACCGGAGCACCCGGAGGAAACCCATGCGGACACGGGGAGAACATGCAAACTCCACACAGAAAGGCCCTCGCCGGCCCCGGGGCTTGAACCCAGGACCTTCTTGCTGTGAGGCGACAGCGCTAACCACTACACCACCGTGCCGCCGACTTGGTGATGTGTTATTCAAAAATAAAACTTGATTTTAAGTCACCTTGTTGGCAATAACAGTGCAGATGTAGAGAACATCTGTTATGAACAAAGGGTTTTTCTTCTCTTATTTCATGAACACTATATGGAAGTGGCGGCGTGGTCAAGCATCAGTTTGTGAATTGAGGGCGGGGCCAGGGAAGGTAAGTAGCAAAGTGATCACACCTGTTGTCAACTGATGTGTGTGTTATTAAAAATATTAATAAAAGACTGTGTTGCACATCATTTCCTGCCTGTCTGCTCTTCTGTGTTCCAGCCACCCTCAGGGACATACTACACACAAGTATAACATTTTGTTAATATTCAGAATGTATAATAAAGCCTAATTATATATACTTATGAATATATATCAGGCTGTGTTGTGAAAATAAGAATTTAAAAAGTAAACACTGGGATAAACTAAAAATGTGTACCAAAAACAAAATAATGGTCTTTAGTCCTTTAATTTCTTGTTACATTTCATGCTTACATGTCGCATTTACTGTTTCACTACTGTAACCTTGGATATGGTGAGAATTACCCAACAAGATACTCTACTGCAAGCATCCAAAATAAATACTGTCAGGTCACTAAGTCCACTGTCCTGAAGACTCTCACATGGTGAAAAATTGTTACTTAGTGCTGACACTGGAAACTCCTTCCATAAATATTAAACATCCTTATAGAAACCTTCACCGTATCAATGTTTTATTTGTTAAATCATAACACACTTTTCATCCACTCATTATCAGACAAATATAGCCCAGGTCTGAATTACTTTACCTCATGTCCACTTGCCCATGATTAACGTGGTCTCTTATTACAAGATCCTATTTAGTCTGCAGAGCTTGACATGCTCAATTTAACCCAGCTCTTAATTGCATTTACTGATGGCAGTGATTGAAACCCAACCTCCCCTGGGGTCAGGACGTCAAGCAGCGGATTGTTTACATTGGTGTCAGGAAAGGGTGAGTGATGGGGAGTATCATGCATATTTCAGACCTCCCCTACCCTTAGGGGCCAAGGGGTAAAACAGTTCCCCACCCACCCACACACCAATCACTCTGAAAAGAGTCTAACTCTGCTACCAATTCCTGCTTATAACTTTTATATGTCTGCTTTCAATCACTAATTACTAACATCTTGACTGCTCCCAAGTCTCGATTCTTTCAGTAGACGGCAGCCAGATGTAATGTAATATTACTAAATTTCAACAAGGATTGTGCCCTGGTGCTATTTTTTTTGCATCGCTAAAACTGGGACCACCCCCAGTACCTATTTACTTGCACCACTAAAACTGGGACCACCCCCAGTACCTATTTACTTGCACCACTAAAACTGGGACCACCCCAGTACCTATTTACTTGCACCACTAAAGCTGGGAGCACCCCAGTACCTATTTACTTGCACCACTAAAACTGGGACCACCCCAGTACCTATTTACTTGCACCACTAAAGCTGGGAGCACCCCAGTACCTATTTACTTGCACCACTAAAGCTGGGAGCACCCCAGTACCTATTTACTTGCTCCACTAAAGCTGGGACCACCCCAGTACCTATTTACTTGCACCACTAAAGCTGGGACCACCCCAGTACCTATTTACTTGCACCACTAAAGCTGGGAGCACCCCAGTACCTATTTACTTGCTCCACTAAAACTGGGACCACCCCAGTACCTATTTACTTGCACCACTAAAGCTGGGAGCACCCCAGTACCTATTTACTTGCACCACTAAAACTGGGACCACCCCAGTACCTATTTACTTGCTCCACTAAAGCTGGGAGCACCCCAGTACCTATTTACTTGCTCCACTAAAACTGGGACCACCCCAGTACCTATTTACTTGCACCACTAAAACTGGGACCACCCCAGTACCTATTTATTTGCTCCACTAAAACTGGGACCACCCCAGTACCTATTTACTTGCACCAGTAAAGCTGGGAGCACCCCAGTACCTATTTACTTGCACCACTAAAACTGGGACCACCCCAGTACCTATTTACTTGCTCCACTAAAGCTGGGAGCACCCCAGTACCTATTTACTTGCTCCACTAAAACTGGGACCACCCCAGTACCTATTTACTTGCTCCACTAAAGCTGGGAGCACCCCAGTACCTATTTACTTGCTCCACTAAAGCTGGGACCACCCCCAGTACCTATTTACTTGCACCACTAAAACTGGGACCACCCCCAGTACCTATTTACTTGCACCACTAAAACTGGGACCACCCCCAGTACCTATTTACTTGCACCACTAAAACTGGGACCACCCCCAGTACCTATTTACTTGCACCACTAAAACTGGGACCACCCCCAGTACCTATTTACTTGCACCACTAAAACTGGGACCACCCCCAGTACCTATTTACTTGCACCACTAAAACTGGGACCACCCCCAGTACCTATTTACTTGCACCACTAAAACTGGGACCACCCCCAGTACCTATTTACTTGCACCACTAAAACTGGGACCACTCCCAGTACCTATTTACTTGCACCACTAAAACTGGGACCACCCCCAGCGACTGTTTATTTGCACTAGTGGATACCCCCAGTTCTTCAGTGCTTTTCCCTAGTAATGCATGACTGCTTCCAATTACTAGATGTTGATAGCTTATCAGGCCCAGCTGTTCTGTAGTTTTACACAGGCAACAACCCAAGTCCTAACTACTTTGCCAGGAAAATCTAGGCCAAAGTACTGGATTGGCACGGCAGTAAGTAAATAGGAGTTGGGAGGATAAATCAGACCTTGCATAGGTCCCTGTGGGTGTAAAAGGATTAATAAACAGATTTAAACAAAATGTAATAATTTGCCCTATGTGGACAAAGGTTTGTGGACACTTGATCATCACACCCATGTGTGGTTCTTCCCCAAACTGCTGCCACAAAGTTGGAGGCACACAACTGTCTCAAATGTCTTTGCTGAAGTGTTACAGTTTCCCTTTACTAGAACTATGGACCCAAGCTTGTTCCAGCACAACAATGCTTCTGTGCACAAAGTAAGGTCCATGAAGACATGGTTTGCCAAAGTTGGAGTGGAAGAACCAAGTGTCCTGCACAGAGCTACGACCTCAACCCCACTGAACATCTTTGGGATGAACTGGAAGACTGACTGCACCCCCAGGCCTCTTCATATGGCACCAGTAATGTTCTTGTGGCTGAATGAACACAAATCCCCACAGCCATGCAGCAAAATCTAGTGGAAAACAAAGCAGGGACTAAATCTGGAATGGGGTGTGATGGTCAGGTGTCCACAAACTTTTGGCCATATTTGCACGAACTGCCATACAAGTCCCTGCGAAAGAGCTGTGGCTATGAAAACAATGAGCAGGTTAATAAAACACCACACCTGTGATTTGCCTTGAAGCCAGCATGACTGTCAGAGCTGCTGTAATAGACAATTAATCAACAACTTCTGTTTGAAGACGACACCACCCTCATTGGACTCCTCTCTGATGAGGATGAGTCTGCCTACAGGTGGGAGATTGACCATCTGGTGTCCTGGTGCAGGCAGAACAACTTCAAGCTCAATGCTCTAAAGGCAGGGGAGATGATTGTAGACTTCAGGAGGAGCTCTGCCACACCCTCCCTCCCCCATCACCCTGTGTCACTCCCCAGTAACCTCTGTGGAGTATTTCCACTTCCTGGGCACTATAATCACCCAGAACCTTAAGTGTGAGATGAATACCTACTCTCTTACCAAGAAAGCACAGAAGAGGATGTACTTCCTGCGGCAGCTGAAAAAGTTCAATCTGCCAAAGAGTGATGGCGCACGTTTACACCACCATCATCGAGTCCATCCTCACCTCCTCCATCACTGTCTGGTACACTGCTGCCACTGCCATGGACAAGGGCATCATTCGCGCTACTGAAAGGACAATTGGCTGCAACCTTCCATCTCTTCAGGACCTGTACAGGTCCAGGACCCTGAGGAGAGCAGAAAGGATTGTGGCCGACCCCTCTCATGCCTCTCACCCCAGACACAAACTTTTCAAACCACTCCCCTCTGGTAGGAGGTTGCAATCCATTAGAACCAAAACCTCACACCATAAGGCCAGTTTTTTACCCACTGACTCTAACCTCACACTTCCAATCTGTAACATTACTGCACTTTGTCTCTGAACTGCGATTGTGCGCATTTCAAGGCCATGTTATACATCTCCATTCTGCAAACCTTTATTGCACATTCCAGCTCACAATGTATAGCTTGGTTATTGACTTAGCCCATTACACATATTCCTTCTCTTCCTCTCACGCATTCTTATCATGTCTCTTCTCCATCTTCATCATGTGACATATTTTTGCACATAGATGACTTGCAACCATGTGATCAAAATGTGCTACGTCATGACCGTCCGCCATGATGGCGGATATACAAAGCAACTCGGATGGCAGCCACTGAAAGCTTGTCTGTAAACAATGCTGAATTTTCTCAGTATTACCACGATTTGAATGATCGAGTGACGATTCGATACAAAGAGAAGATAGATGTGTGTGGTTTTGACCCATATTTAAAAAAAAGTCAGACTTTTCCGAAGATAAGACGCTTCTACTGACCAGAGTACGTATACAGATCATTTCGTCGAAAGCCTTTTTCATACGCACTACCAATTATTTTATATTTCAGGTATTTGTTTGCTTGAAAAAAGGAGGAATTCTCAATGGAATCTGACCGAAGTAAAACATATTTTTGTAAATCAAATGAGCGCCATAGTATGTGCGCTTCGACACTAAAGAGCGTACTAAGTGGGGTAACCATGTCGGCCCGTGCCACTTGCTGACCCTGGGATGAGTTAACTCCCTGGTCATTGCAGGCTACTCGCTTGCATGTCTATGTTCCCAGCTGGATCATATTAAATCTTCAGGTATGGAGCAGTGCTCTCGCAGGGACTTCGTTTGTGAATCCCGGGCCGAGGCACGGTCCTACCAACCTGAGACCATGTTCTTTTGAAAGGGGAGGCTTAGAGGGAGGTGCCTGTAAAATCTGGCTTCGCTGTGAGCTCCATTGGCCAAGTTATTAATTTTTAAAGCCAGCTGGATCATGTTAAACCTTTAGACGCAGAGCAGCGCTCTTGCGGGGCTTTCGTTCGTGAACACCTGAAATATAAAATACCGGTAAGTGATAGTGCGTATGAAAAAGGCTTTGGATGAAATGTTTTAACTATTGGACAAAATGGTCGTTGGACGAAGTGTCCTGATCCCTTCGTCTCCTCTCCGTACTAAGTTTCCTCGCCCTCTTTCCGAATCACGGACGGAATTCTAAAAAATCGGAACGTGCCACGGTCACAAGTACTGTTGTGACCACAACCATACGTATACAGCACAAAGATATGGCATAGCTAAAAGAACGCTTAAAGGAGTGGAAAAACAAAGAGAGTTGCACACGCATGACTATGTTTTGTATGGAATGTCACTTGACCCCGTGTTTGTAGATCCACCAACATGGCCGACATCCGGGTTTCTATTTTGCTTTGACGTCACTTGCAAGTCAAGGATTCCAGACATACTGTACAGCATGGACTTCCAATAACTCATGCACGCACACACCCTTAAATATGTCCACTTTTTCAAATTTGTATATTTCAGATTCTTCTACTTTTTTATTCTATGTATATAGCTACTTTTGTCTTTGCTAAATTCTTCTATTTTAACTGTTCAAGCACCAATCGCCAAAGTATTCCTTATGTGAGGACGTACTTGGCAATAAACTCAACTCTGATTTCTGATTCCGATTCTGAAATCAGGATGAGAAATAAAGATGTTGTTAAGTGTTGACAACTTAGAGAAATATATACATCCACTCCCTGGCCATTTTAATAGGAACCCAATGTGGTCTTCTGCTGTTGCATGCCAAGATGCTTTTCTGCTCACCACGGTTGTAAAGAGTGATTATATATGAGTTACTACGTCCTTCCTGGCAGTTCGAGCCAATTTGGCCATTTTCCTCTGACGTCTCTTATCAACAAGACGTTTCCACCTACAGAACTGTCGCTCACTCAGTGTTTTTGTGGCTACTGCCTCACTATGTCATCATGTTGTAAGAATGAGTGTAACAATAGCACACTGCACATAAGCATTACAATCACCAGAACAGCGAATCATGATCTCGTGATACGAACAGTTGATCTCTCATTATCAAAGGTACACAAAAACGAGTATAAGAATGTAAGAATGACTGTAAAATAAGAGAAACCTCGTTATAACTTCATAGTATCGGAAGATAATCGGCAGATAAAAAGATAAACAAAATTCACCTCGTGGTTTACCGCTACTGATTCAATATCAAGTAAGTGGTGTTTATTTTAAGAAAATTTACCTTTTGATTATCACAGCTTTTGTTTGGTCCTTCCGACAGGTCAAATGAAAGGTTTTGTAAGGGGTTTTTTTTAGCTTTTTGGCAGATATTTACGCCAAGAATTCCAGCCATTCATCAAAAACTCAAGGCAGCGAAGACAACGTTGGAATCTTTTGAGCGATCTGCTCAGTTTGCAATTACAAAAGTCCCATGTGGGAATAAATCAGCTCCTTCAGGGGATAACTGAGCCCTTTCGAGGGATTATTTATTTTAGAGTCTTGACACTACACTTGTGAAACAAAATGTGCTCATTAGTACTAAATAATGCTTCTAAGACAATTCATGAGCAAGTGCTTTCTTACTATTCTGAAAACAGACAGAGTTCACTGCACCGTATTTTGAGCAAAACACAGTAAACAAAATACTACAAGCCCTGATGCTGCTCACAGCTTGGTGATGCTTGCATTTCTGTTTCGTGTAATTCCAGTAATGACAATATGAGCAGCCATGCTACAGTGAAAGTCAGTCACACTTTGAGATCATAATTTGAGACCATGATTTTTTTTGTGGGTGGCACGGTGGTGTAAGTGGTTAGCAGGGTCGCTTCAGAGCAAGAAGGTTCTGGGTTCGAGCCCAGCGGCTGGCAGCGGCCTTTCTGTGTGGAGTTTGCATGTTCTCCCCGTGTCCGCGTGGGTTTCCTCCGGGTGCGCCGGTTTCCCCTACAGTACAAAGACATGCAGGTTAGGTTAATATGGGACGGCCCTTGGGCTGAGGTGCCCTTGAGCGAGGCACCTAGTTCCCGACTGCTCCCCGGGTGCTGTTAAGCATGGCTTCCCACTGCTCTGGGTATGTGTGTGTGCTCATTGCTCACGTCTGTGTTCACTACTTCAGATGGGTTAAATGCAGAGAGGAATTTCACAAGTGTGTGATGAATAAAGTTGTGCTTTGTCTGTGAAGGTGAAGATTCTCAGTCATCCAGGTCATAGTAAACTGTGGGTGGTAAAAGAGAGCAACTGGACTTGCTTGAAGACGTTTCACGTCTCATCCGAAAGGCTGAGAACTGAAGAAGCCTTTCGGATGAGACGTGAAACGTCTTCAAGCGAGTCCAGTTGCTCTCTTTTACCACCCAAAGTTGTGCTTGCTTTCTTTCCCATTCTGATGTTTGAAGTGAACAGTAACTGAAGCTCTTGATTTGTATCTGCATTAGTGCTGCTGATTAGAGAACTGCATAAAACTGCAGGTGGATGGTTGGGTGGTCCTAATAAAGTGATAGGTGAGGTTTTTTTTAATATATATAATGTAAAATGTCTGAAGATTCTCAGTCATCCAGGTACATAGTAATCTGTGGTTGGTAGAAGAGAGCAACTGGACTTGCTTGAAGATTCTTGAAAAGATTTCGCCTCTCATCCGAAAGGCTTCCTCAGTTCTGTCTGTCTAATAGGGAGTATCAAGTATTTATCCTCTCATGGATCATCATAGAATCCGAATCAGAATTCTGATGGCTGCATTGTAGGTGGCTGATAAAAGATGTCTTAGAAGAGGTAGAGAAGGTTGGTAGAAGAGACCAACTGGACTTGCCTGAAGATTCTTGAAAACGTTTCACCTCTCATCCAAAAGGCTTCCTCAGTTCTGTCTAACTAATAGGGAGTATCAGGTATTTATCCTCTCATGGATCATCATAGAATCAGAATTCTGATGGCTGCATTGTAGGTGGCTGATAAAAGATGCCTTAGACACCCACCTCTGTTCAGTGATGGTCGTTCCAGGTTGACAAAAATGAACGATCCTCTCTGGCTAAGATGTCTGCCAGTTTTCTGGAAGTCCTCTCATACTCCCGCACCAGTCAATACTCCCTATTAGTCAGACAGAACTGAGGAAGCCTTTCAGATGAGAGGTGAAACGTTTTCAAGAATCTTCAAGCAAATCCAGTTGCTCTCTTCTACCAACCACAGATTACTATGTACCTGGATGACTGAGAATCTTCACAGACATGTTTCTACGCACTTTGGGATGAGATCCCTTCGACTGGTGTGGGAGTATGATACCCCTTTTCCACCAAATCAGTTCTGGGGCTGGTTTGGAGCCAGTGCTGGTTCACAACTTGTTCAACTCGCGAGCCAGCTGAGAACCAGTTTGCTTTTCCATAGCTCGGGAAGACACGTCATTACATCGCTGTATACGTCAGTTACGTCACTACGTTTGCATAAACCTTGGCGCGAATATTGAAGCAAAAACAACACGGAAGAAGCAGTAGCAGCAACAACAACAATAATAATAATAATGGATGACTTCACGTTTGTACAGCTGCTGCTTCTCGCCGCTTAAAAATGGCGATCTTTCGCGGTCTTGTTATTGTTGTTGGTCTTAACAACTCCACCCCCCCGCTGACGTAAGCGGTTCTTTCCTCTGGCCCAGCAGAGAGTTGGTGCTAGCCTGGAACCGGTTTTTCTGGCCCCAGAGCCAGTTCTTTGTCAGTGGAAACAGAAAACCCGGTTCCAAACTAAGCACTGGCCCCGAACCAGCCCTGGAACTGCTTTGGTGGAAAAGGGGCATGAGAGGGCTTCCAGAAAACTGGCAGACATCTTAGCCAGAGAGGATCATTCATTTTTGTCAACCTGGAACGGCCATCACTGAACAGAGGTGGGTGTCTAAGACATCTTTTATCAGCCACCTACAATGCAGCCATCAGAATTCTGATCCTATGATGATCCATGAGAGGATAAATACCTGATACTCCCTATTAGTCAGACAGAACTGAGGAAGCCTTTCGGATGAGAGGCGAAACGTTTTCAAGAATCTTCAAGCAAGTCCAGTTGCTCTCTTCTACCAACCACAGAATATAGATTAGATTAGATTCACTTTATTCATCCCACATCGGGGAAATTCACATGTTACAATAGCAAGAAAATGTCAAACAGATAACAAATAAAACTGAAATAAAAATTAGACAAATGAAGGATTAAATACAGAGGGCTATTTGCATTATCTACCGTGAAAAAGTATAGAAAAATTGCCTTATTGAGAGGCTCGGAAAAATTGCACATTACAGGTAGACTCTGTATACACACACACACACACATACACATATATATATATATATATATATATATATATATATATATATATACACACACACACACACATACACATACATATATATATATATATATATATATATAAAAGCTGGGTGCGATTTGATGGGGGGGGATCATCCCCCCCCTCTGGTTTTTATCTCTGCTGAAAAAAAATCCTCGGGGACAACCCCGTCAATAAAACAAACAAACCAAAAAAAAAGTTGACATGACAGGCATGTTGTGACACAGTTTTCTATGGTCTACATTGCACTCACTTTCAAAATGGCCCGAAGTGGCAGCTTTGATGTTCACGAACGTCCCCAGCAAATAGATACATTGTAGATAATAACAATATCTTTGTGTTCTATGCAGGGATGCAAACAGCGCGCCTTTTGGCGGATGCCGCTTTTTTCATGGCTGATTTTTTTTTTTAGGGGGGACGTTGGAGTGTCTGATTATAATTTCAAAGTAAATTCTGTATTAAAATTACTAAATAAGCAAATCCGTTACAGTCGATGAAACAGGAAGTATAAGGATGAGAAAAAAACAGTTTAAATCGGAAAGCTGCGCACAATGTGAACTGCGCCATCAGAGCAAACTGTTCATTTAGTATTCATGTATTTTAGTGATTTTCGAGTCACTGTCCATTTAATCCGGAGGGAGAGAAACATCACAGCAACGCGAAAAGCAATGTGAACTTTGTCGTGTTAGTGTTCGTGTATTTAGTCAGAGGGATAGGAAGATGAATTTACTATCTCTGGTTTAGTGTTCATTTTCATTTAGTGTTATTCATTTGATATCATCGGATGTTATTGAGCTGTTAGCCTATTGTTACCTTAATTTTGTGACGTTTCATGATTAAAAAAAAAAACATCCCCCCCTTCTGGTTTTATGACAAATCGCACCCTGTATACAAGTATGCATAAAAATAGTTTAGGGCCTATACTATTGCACATAATAATTGCATCGATGAGAGATGGCAGAGGTAGTAGTGGTGAAGTAGTGCAAATTAAATGACAAACAGGTTATTGGTGCTACGTTACAAGTTGTGGGTGTTATACAGTCTGACAGCAGCAGGTATGAATGACCTGCGGTATCTCTCCTTCTTACACCGTGGGTGTAGCAGTCTACTACTAAACGAGCTGCTTAAAGCCCCCACAGCCTCATGTAGGGGGTGAGAGGGATTATCCATGATTGAGGTCAGCTTGGCTAACATCCTCCTCTCACCCACCACCTCAATGGAGTCCAGAGGACAGTCCAAGACTGAGCCAGCCCTTCTGACCAGTTTATTAAGTTTCTTCCTGTCCCTCTCTGAACTTCCACAGCCCCAGCAGACCACAGCGTAGAAAATCGCTGATGCTACCACAGAGTCATAAAAAGTCCTAAGCAGTGTCCTGCACACACCAAAAGCCCTCAGTCTTCTCAAGAGGTGGAGACGACTTTGGCCCTTCTTGTACAGGACATCTGTGTTGTTAGTCCAGTCCAGGGGGCGTATTACAGAAAAAATCCTAACCGCTCGTCCTAACTTAAGATAGGAACTCAAAGATAGGAAAAATCCTAACTTCCTATTACAGAAACAATTCCTAAGTTGCTGGCCGTTTCCTATCTTATCTTTGGCCTCCTATCATATCTTAAGTTAGGAAATCCTAACTGTTCTGTCAGTGATTTTTTTCGATTGGTCGTGTCCGTTTCTGCCACTTCGAATGTGCACGAAATAATTACTTTGTAACGACCTAAACCGTTATAGGTGAAAAGACTGAGAAAGTCTTCAGAAAAGCTGACAAAAATGACAGAAAAGAAGCGGAGGGCATTTAATTTTGCGCACGACGAGCTGGAGGCTTTAGTTGTGGCGGTGGACGAGAGGAAGTCCACCTTGTTTGGGAAATTTTCGGCGAGTTTAACATCCCAAGTAAAGGAAAAAAAGTGGCAGGAGGTTGCCGAAATAGTGTCAGCGGTCAGGAGTGTACTCCTCCACCAAATTCAAAATTAAATGTCTTGGCAGGCGATAAAAAGACATCAAAACACGATCCGAAAAATTCAACATGTCATTATGTGGTCTCAGTAGCCTTTCAACCATTAAATTTCTTTTCTCTTCATCCTCATACAGACCTACTAGCAGTGCTGCTGCCATTTTTTCAGTTACTGACAGTTGAAAATTTGAATTTTAGGACAGAGTGTATGGCCTTGTAACTTTGGCATCCTTACTTAAGATATTCCTAACTTAGGATGGTTCTGTAATGGCTAAATTCCTATCTTAAGATAAGATAGGATTTCTTCCTAAGTTAAGTTAGGAAACCTCCTTCTGTAATACCAAAACTCCTAAAGGCCTTCCTAACTTAAGATAGGATTTTACACTTAGGAAGTTTCTGTAATGTGGCCCCTGATAATGTAAAATTGTCAGATTTCTCACAATACACCGAACCACCACAGAGAGAGGAGATAAAGAAACAGTCCAACAGTGTTTGTGTGACGTCATCACGAGAATAAGGCTGACAGTGTTTGTGTGCTAGAACTGACCGGAAGCGGTGAGCAGGAGGCGCACACACTGCGCATGTCCACCAGCAGCAGCTTCATGTAAAGCGCTCCAGCCGCGGTTATCTTTCACATCCACCGAGTGGCCTTTCCTCAGGAGTCTCTGGAGCAGTCTGGCCTCTCCTCTCCTCACTGCCAGCGCCACCGCCGAGCAAGTGTCCTCATAACACTCCGTGAACATCATCACTCCTGTCCTGTCCTGTCTGTCCCACAACAGACAGAAAGAGCGACGAGGAAACTCAGACACACTGGAGAGATTTCACTGAAGTGCAGCTCTGACTGCTGTGAATAAAAATGAAAACTAAACACCAACAGTCATACAAGTGCTAACTACATAACTCTATTTAGAAGAGTTATTATTATTATAAAACGTCATAACTACATTGCTGCTGAATTAATTAGCTTTGGTCATGGAGCTGTACAGTTCCTAGTTCATTAACTATGAGAGTAAAGTTGTTGTTTGGGGGGGGGGGGTTACGCCATGTCGTTAATTTCTAGCCAAAAAACAACAACAACTCTGATATTCCTACACAGGTTTACATTCATCACCGGAAACAAGCAACAGGAAGCTGTTTCTGAAGGAAAATTACAGCCTTTTTTTTTTCAAAATAAAAGTCTCCAGCTCCTATTGCACTGAGCTCTATATAAAATCTGGAGAGCTCTTAGCGTATTCCCTGCTGTAGAGATGAGTGAAGCCATCTGGCCGCCATCTTACCACTCCCAGCGCGTGTATTTGGCTTGTGTTAAAGTGCATATCCTGGACCAATTTAGTGGGGTTTTTTTTATATGAAAGTATGTCCCTTTACACACTCATCCAGAAGGGTCATTTTGCACAAGGCCATCTGTCTACAGCAGAAAAAAATAAAATAACAAAACACGTCTGGAAAAATACCAAGAGAGTCTGGAGCCATATTGATCCAGATTCGTGACGTCACGTGTGGATCCGCCAGCAAGCTGAGAGACAAACACAGGAACACCTACTTTAGAGTATAGTCTCTCTTATTTCTTACCCTGGCAACAGTCAGCTTGTGAATTGCCGATTTTCTTGGTCTTTTTCTCGGCTCTGCTTGGTCCTCAGCTTCGAGGGCCTCAGTGGATGCAGGACTTCACCTTCTGTCAGGGGAGACGAACACGGCTGGCTCCTTTGGTGACGCTGACACAAATGGAGACAGTGTTGCTTTGGGCATTCTAACAGATGGAACTGCATCTTTTTTCAGATCAAGTTGCTTCTTGAAGCCCATTTCCCACTGTAAATAGTTCTCAAAGTCGTCGGGCTTTATGAAGTGAGCCCCGCATATGATGCTGTGGTCTGTTGCGTGTTGCCAGTTTTTCCGGGTGCCTCACACGAAGCGCTCCCATTTCTCTCTCATTGTCCGGTCTTTTGGAAAACGATGAGTACTAATCCCATCAAGATTGGTGTTGCTACACCCTCCTACGATACATCTGTTAACCATTTTAATAATTACGTGATAACATTGAAGAAATTTGCAGAAAACCACTAGGTTGTATTCTCATAAACAAACCAACACTGACATGGGATTCAGAAGGAGGCATCTGCACGTGACGTCACGAAAATCAACGTATGCCAGGAAATCCAAATGCCAAGTTTTTTCAGAGGCAGACAAATTCACCTCAAATGGCTTGATTTCAACTGAATTTTTCTTGTATTGTGCAAGGTAAAAAAATTGCACAAAATGCAAAATGTGACAGATATTTGACCAAAGTTTAATATAAAATAAGAGAATCACATTGATCTTGCTCCTAAATATACCCAAGATGTGCCCTTTAAACCTTGTAGTAGAGAACCTGAGTTAGATATGTATGCACATAATTTAGGACAGGATAACTCAACTGTTATAGGCTAATTTGAACCCAAGGAACAACTTGGGATGTGGGCCAAAATCGCTATCCAGGGCGAATAGGCTGAAAATTACCAATCCAAGATGGCTGCTGGTAGCCATATTGAAAATATCAATTTTTGAATCACTCACCACAGAAGTATGTGCAATACCTCATTTTGTGGGGTTTTGGGTATGGGGAATCCATTAGTGACACCATTTTCATGGTTGAAGGAAAGGGGAACAAGCTATGGTCAAGGGCAAGGTAAAAAAAAAATTAGCCAAAATTGCAGTTTCACAGAAAACATGAGAAAAACAGAATAATCCTAGCTAAAACATGAAATCATGGAATTGGGAGACCTATGCACATAATTTAGGAGAGTATAAGAAAGCAAGCATTTGATTAATATAAAGAAATTGTATTTTCAATTGTACTATTATGATCAATAGAATGTTGACAAAGTGAAAAATACAAAACAAAACTTATTACTTTAGTAGGCAGCAATATCTTGAGAACCTAAATGTTTAACAGCCAACAATGCAACTTTTAACATCGCATTATTACTGCTTATATGTCACATAAACCAGGGTGGGGCAGTATGGTGGTGTAGTGGTTAGCGCTGTCGCCTCACAGCAAGAAGGTCCGGGTTCGAGCCCCGTGGCCAGCGAGGGCCTTTCTGTGCGGAGTTTGCATGTTCTCCCTGTGTCCGCGTGGGTTTCCTCCGGGTGCTCCAGTTTCCCCCACAATCCAAAGACATGCAGGTTAGGTTAACTGGTGACTCTAAATTGACCGTAGGTGTGAATGTGAGTGTGAATGGTTGTCTGTGTCTATGTGTCAGCCCTGTGATGGCCTGGCGACTTGTCCAGGGTGTACCCCGCCTTTCGCCTGTAGTCAGCTGGGATAGGCTCCAGCTTGCCTGCGACCCTGTAGAACAGGATAAAGTGGCTAGAGATAATGAGATGAGATAAACCAGGGTCAGGAACATGAAGAGTAACACAATAATAATACCATAATACCGGCAGCCATCATGGATTGGTAATTTTCAGGCTGTTCGATTTTGGATAGCGATTTTGGCACACATCCCAAGTTATTCCTTGGGGTCAAATTAGCCTATAACAGTTGAGTTATCCTCTCCTAAATTATGTGCATACATGTGTAAACCAGGTCCTAGACTAGTGGTATCTGATCAAATTTGCCCAAAGAAAAGTATCTTCTGACTTTTTTCCCCCTTTCATTACTTCCTCTTATTTTCTCAACTTTA
Organism: Neoarius graeffei; assembly: GCF_027579695.1. Taxonomy (NCBI): domain Eukaryota; kingdom Metazoa; phylum Chordata; class Actinopteri; order Siluriformes; family Ariidae; genus Neoarius; species Neoarius graeffei. The sequence continues at coordinate 61,846,563 of NC_083582.1, read as the reverse complement.
CCCCCATTCCTTACATATCTTTAGAGCACTCCCCTTCACTGTTATAGTTTCTTTTTCCTTTTCCAGTTCAGTCTCTGATCATTTTTTAATGGCTCTTTTTTACTACTATAATTATTTTTATGGAGATTATTTCAAATTTTCTCTTATACAGTGTACCTTTCTCTTTCATATATTTCTTCTTCCTTATATATCAATACTCGCAAGTGAAATGTCAATCCACAACCTTTGACCTGATGATAAGTACAGTTCACTGCTGCACATGTAGGCATTTTTCTTCTAATCTTTCTCACCAACTACATAAATAACTTGTCCAATTTTGTGTAGCTTCCAGTAGTCTAAATGACAGTTCTGCTCTACGATGGGAGTGGTAAGATGGCGGCCATCTGGCTTCACTCTGATAGAACTCAGTGTCCCAGAGGGGTATCGTTTCTTCTTCTTATTCTTCTACCAGCTGTTCCCGTTAGAAATCGCCACAGCAGATAATGTCCTTTCATCTCCTCTTGTCCTCTGTATCTTCTTCTGTTGCACCAACCATCCTCATGTCCTCCTTCACCATATCCATAAAGCTCATCTTTGCTTTTTCTCTTTTCCTTCTACCTGGCAACTCCAGCATTCTTTTCCCAATAGGCTCTGGATCTCTCCTCTGTACGTGTCCAAACCGTCTCAATCTCACCTCTCTCATTTTGTCTCCAAGCCGTCCTACATGTGCTGTCCCTCTAATATTCTCATTTCTCATCCTGTCCAACTTTGTAATTCCCAGTGAAAATCTCAGCATCTTCAGCTCTGCTACCTCCAGTTCAGTCTCCTGTCTTTTTGTCAGTGCCACTGTCTCCAAATCATACAACACCGCTGCTCTTACTACTGTCTTGTACACTTTCCCTTTCGCTCTTGCTGGTATCCTTCTGTCACAGATCACTCCTGACTCTTTCCTCCATCTATTCCAACCTGCTTGCACTCTCTTCTGCACTTCTCTTCTGCACTCACCATTGCTTTGTACAATTGTATCATATAGGTATAAACATTAATAATAATAATAATAATAATAATAATAATAATAATAATACAACCCCAATTCCAAAAAAGTTGGGACAAAGTACAAATTGTAAATAAAAACAGAATGCAATAATTTACAAATCTCAAAAACTGATATTGTATTCACAATAGAACATAGACAGTATATCAAATGTCGAAAGTGAGACATTTTGAAATTTCATGCCAAATATTGGCTCATTTGAAATTTCATGACAGCAACACATCTCAAAAAAGTTGGGACAGGGGCAATAAGAGGCTGGAAAAATTAAAGGTACAAAAAAGGAACAGCTGGAGGACCAAATTGCAACTCATTAGGTCAATTGGCAATAGGTCATTAACATGACTGGGTATAAAAAGAGCATCTTGGAGTGGCAGCGGCTCTCAGAAGTAAAGATGGGAAGAGGATCACCAATCCCCCTAATTCTGTGCCGACAAATAGTGGAGCAATATCAGAAAGGAGTTTGACAGTGTAAAATTGCAAAGAGTTTGAACATATCATCATCTACAGTGCATATCATCATCAAAAGATTCAGAGAATCTGGAAGAATCTCTGTGCGTAAGGGTCAAGGCCGGAAAACCATACTGGGTGCCCATGATCTTCGGGCCCTTAGACAGCACTGCATCACATACAGGCATGCTTCTGTATTGGAAATCACAAAATGGGCTCAGGAATATGTCCAGAGAACATTATCTGTGAACACAATTCACCGTGCCATCCGCCGTTGCCAGCTAAAACTCTATAGTTCAAAGAAGAAGCTGTATCTAAACATGATCCAGAAGCGCAGACATCTTCTCTGGGCCAAGGCTCATTTAAAATGGACTGTGGCAAAGTGGAAAACTGTTCTGTGGTCAGACGAATCAAAATTTGAAGTTCTTTATGGAAATCAGGGACGCCGTGTCATTCGGACTAAAGAGGAGAAGGACGACCCAAGTTGTTATCAGTGCTCAGTTCAGAAGCCTGCATCTCTGATGGTATGGGGTTGCATTAGTGCGTGTGGCATGGGCAGCTTACACATCTGGAAAGACACCATCAATGTTGAAAGGTATATCCAGGTTCTAGAGCAACATATGCTCCCATTCAGACGACGTCTCTTTCAGGGAAGACCTTGCATTTTCCAACATGACAATGCCAAACCACATACTGCATCAATTACAGCATCATGGCTGTGTAGAAGAAGGGTCCAGGTACTGAACTGGCCAGCCTGCAGTCCAGATCTTTCACCCATAGAAAACATTTGGTGCATCATGAAACGGAAGATACGACAAAAAAGACCTAAGACAATTGAGCAACTAGAATCCTACATTAGACAAGAATGGGTTAACATTCCTATCCCTAAACTTGAGCAACTTGTCTCCTCAGTCCCCAGACGTTTACAGACTGTTGTAAAGAGAAAAGGGGATGTCTCACAGTGGTAAACATGGCCTTGTCCCAACTTTTTTGAGATGTGTTGTTGTCATGAAATTTAAAATCACCTAATTTTTCTCTTTAAATGATACATTTTCTCAGTTTAAACATTTGATATGTCATCTATGTTCTATTCTGAATAAAATATGGAATTTTGAAACTTCCACATCATTGCATTTTGTTTTTATTTACAATTTGTACTTTGTCCCAACTTTTTTGGAATCGGGGTTGTAATAATAATAATAATAATAATAATAATAATGGCAGTTCAGTGGTGCATACAAAAAGGATTGTTACCAGAAGGAACGAAATGGTTTCAAGAATGATGGGAGAAAGGAAAATTAATTGAAAGCAATGGAAAGAAAAAGTATTGGGATTGGAAGCATTGAATGAGAATGAATTGTACAGCAAGATGACCAGATTTGACGCTGGAGGATACAGAAAAGAAAGCGATATATTTCATGGATATAGCATGTCTGAACAAATCCAACAAGAACAAAAAACAAAATGAAACGATAGGAAAATACCAACATCTGTGTTTCGAATTATGAGAAAGACAAGAACAATTTAAAGTTAAAATAATCCCTGTGATAATAGGGTGTTTAGGAGGAGGAATAAGACAACTGAAAGATGATATTAAAGAACTATTCGATGATGAAAATGTAATAGAAAAACTGCAATGAAATGCAAAAGACAGTAATATGGGAAAGTGAAACGATAATTAGAAAGACGATATCCGACCTGATCGAGTGAAAATCATATCAGCTCATGTAATAATAATAATAATAATTTCAATTTATATAGCACCTTTCTCAAAACCCAAGGTCGCTTTACAGTTATACAGTTATATACCATGAGTAGAGAAAAACAAAATGGCAGACCGTGTTCCTGAACCAACCGAGGATGTAATAAAAACTCTACTTGAAAACAAAACCATAAAATATACAAAAAAGCAACAAAATATGGAATGAAAGTATTTGATGGTAAGAACGTATCTTTTAAGTTTTTTTCAAGAATTATTATTGATTTTTCACAAATTGCTACTGTCATTTCACTGGTTTGTTTACATTCTAAGCGGAAATGATTTTGTGGGATGTTTTGTGTAAAGTTTTTCTTGATCGAATTTGCTAAAAATAAAAATGCTCTGTTTCTCAAAATCCAGCAAATGTGGATAGAATAAAACAGTTACTCCACTCAATCTCATCGTACATGGCTTATAGGTAACTCAGCGCTACGTACCTTGTCGGCTATCAGCTCATGTATGACTCAATTTCGTGGAATAACTGTTAATTATACCACCTAAATATAGTATAGATTATACCACCTGTTGGTTCATATAATTTTTTTTAACTCAGGTGATCTAAGACTGCATCCATTGGGTTACACTTCTACAGTGAAATCCACTAGGTGTAAAGCTACAGATATCCACTGGATTATGCCTTTTTGCAGGTTTCACTGAGGAATGTTCAGCGTCCCAGGAGACTGTGAGGATAGTGCTGTTTAAGGTATTTATATGCGCATGGATAATGAAACAGATGCAGTCTGTGTCTCATTGACCAGCCAGACAAGCAGGTCAAGTCTACCATGCGACTGTAAAATTATAGATTAGCTGCCAGGCTGTTTTAGGTAAAGAAAAGTCTCTTTGTGAAGAAATGGTCTCAGGTTGGAGCAGTTCTCATACATGTAGAGCCAAGAGTTTGGCCATCTATTATTTAGTGTTGCTGTGTTCTGTAATAGGCTCAGGTCAAACACTTTGCCGACATCTGAGTCTACCCCTTAAAAGGGTTTAGACCTAACACATTACATGGACATAGAACAACTAATGATGTGAGGAAAACAAATGCACCAGAATATAGCAAGAAAGAAGCAGTTTCATTTTGCACAAGCTTTCCTTGAAAATGTATTGCATTAGAAACTTTTTTATCCCCCGCTGGCCGAAAGGCCCGAAGGGGGATTATGTCATGGTGATGTCTGTCCATCCGTCCCGGGAAGGGTACTCACCTTCTGAAATCAAGTCCTCTGACAATTTTTGGAGGAACTTCACGAAACTTGACAGGATTCTTTGTTATATGTCGGCAATACGCATATTGCAATTTCATTCAATTCAGTCTCATTTTACCAGAGTTATGGCCCTTGATTACCAAACTTGTACTTTGACAATTTCATGAGGGTGTGCTTGTTTTCTGAAGTGAACTCCTCTCACAATTCTTGGAGGAATTTCACGAAACTTAGCAAAAGGCTTTGTTATATGTTGTTAATACACATATTGCAATTTAGTTCACTTTGGTTAAATTTTTTCAGAGTTAGGTCCCTTGATTACCAAACTTGTACTTTGACAATTTCATGAAAGTGTGCCCATCTTCTGAAATCAACTCCTTTTTGGTTTTCTGCTACGCCTGTGCAGAAGCATTTCTGTGTTCGCCGGCGGCCCCTGCAGTAAACTGTCACAGTGAATTGAAAATGCCATAAGATACGTATTACACGTAAAACTTCTGCACTATCGAGAAACTGTGACAGTTTGTAAACAAACATGGCCACCAGGTTTGCGTCTTAACTTTTTGTAAAATCTATAATTGTTCCATCAAATGTGTATGTATAATAATAATAATAATAATAATAATAATAATAATAATATTGGCTGGCTTTTTTTCATGGTATGTCAGATATATTCCATTCAGCTAGCATGATACTGAACGAGTCGAAGACTCGTTCAGTATCATGCTAGCTGAATGGAATATATCTGATACACCATGAAAAAAGCCAGCCAATATGATTTAAATATGTCACTTAGATCTATGATGTATTTCGTATGAAAAATGCAAGTTTTTTAATGTGAGAAGATAAACTTCATATCTTCAAGCCAACATGTGATTTTCTTTTTATTTATAGACACATTAACAAACAAAAAGTACACAAATTTATCACAACAGTTCACTGATTTCCTCGTGAGTGACATATAGAGCTTTATATCATGGTTTTGGTTCTCCTTGTCCCGGATGTGGCTCGTGTGAAAAATATGAATGGCGTATTTCCTGGTAAAGCACTCGTGTCTATATAATATAATACAATACAATACTATACAAAATAATATAATACAGTACAATACAGTACCATAAATACAGTATAATACAATGTGATACAGCACAATGCAATACTACATACTATAATACAATAATATCTGCACAGGAAGACAATATAAAAGCTGTATGGGAAATGTTGGGGTGTAATATAATTAGTGTTATTGCACTGCAGTTACTGATGCGATTATAGTTGAAATGTCAAAAAGTCAAAGTCCCTTTCATACCAGAATCTGGTCTTCCCAGGCAGTCTCCTGTCCCAGTACTAACCAATTCTTTAAGGCATATGGGTGCAGCGCCAATCTCTGTTTCGATAGCCCATGGCCTCTCACCTATAGTTACAGTGGGGGAGCTGGTCCTCTGGTAACCGTGAGAGTTTGACTTCCCCACTCGCATCTGTATTGCAGCATGCCTTGCCAGACGGTAGTAGGTACCATTCTTATGATGGTCTTTGGTATGACCTGAGCGCGAGTAGAACTCATGATCTCCCGGTTGAGAGACAGACACACTAACCATTAGGCCAACTCATGGTCCATAGTTGAAATGTACTGGTGTATTATAGTGATGTGTTCTGCATGTCAGAGGAGAGAGATAGGGGAAAGGTCCTTCATCTCATTATCTCTAGCCGCTTTATCCTGTTCTACAGGGTCGCAGGCAAGCTGGAGTCTATCCCAGCTGACTATGGGTGAAAGGCGGGGTACACCCTGGACAAGTCGCCAGGTCATCACAGGGCTGACACAGAGACACAGACAACCATTCACACTCACATTCACACCTACGGTCAATTTTGAGTCACCAGTTAACCTAACCTGCATGTCTTTGGACTGTGGGGGAAACCGGAGCACCCGGAGGAAACCCACACGGATACAGGGAGAACATGCAAACTCCACACAGAAAGGCCCTCGCCGGCCACGGGGCTCGAACCCGGACCTTCTTGCTGTGAGGCGACAGCGCTAACCACTACACCACCGTGCCGCCAGAAAGGTCCTTATTAAAAGAATTGTAGCCTGGAGGAAGAAACTGTGCAGGTGTTGAGTGGTACAGGATTTCATGGCTCTTCTTCTGGGTTTCTGTGGTGAAGGGGAATGTTGAAAAAGTAATTAGGTAGGGACGCATAGATTTTCCTTGCTCTCTTCTTCACTCTGGATGAGTGCAGCTCAGTGAGGGTGGAGAGCTGAGAGCCAATCACTTTTTCTGCACCTTTCATGATGCTCTCTAGCTTGCGTTTAGAGTGTGACGTTACACAGCTGAACCTGACAGAAATGGAGGATGTGACTATTGATTCAGTTGTTGAATCGGACCAGTAGCTTCTGTGACAGCTTCATTTTTTTCAGTCTCTGAAAGATTGCGTTGGTCCTGCTGGATGATGGTACCAAGGAATTTGTGTGATTTTGCTCTGCTGATTGTTGAGCCCTTTATTTCTGTAGGAAAGTGTAGTGGATGCTTTGTTCAGAAATCAGTGATCATCTCCAAAGTTTTTTTGTATTCTAGGTGACACCGGATTGTGAGAATATAAATCATTACTCTTCTACAATTGTATGACGTCATGAAGGTGCAGTGGTTAACACTGTCGCCTCACAGCAAGAAGGTTCTGGGTTCAAACCTCATGGCCAACGGGGGGGCTTTCTGGGTGGAGTTTGCATGTTTCCTCATGTCTGCATGAGTTTCCTCCGACGGACCAAAGACATGCAGAATAGGTAAAAATACCAAGCCACTGGGGTTGCGCAAGCCAGTGCATACTTAGTGCCGGTCCCAAGCCTGGATAGATTGGAGAGGGATGCATCAGGAAGGGCATCTGGTGTAAAAACTTATGCCAAATCAAATGTGTGGATCCGGATGATCCACTATGGCAACTCTTAGCAGGAACAGCTGAAAGAAGAAGAAGACTCTTCTACACTTGTGTACTACAGAGTCATGCAATGCTAACTGTATTAGAAAGATCTTAATAAGCATCAGAGTCATTGCTGATTTCAATAGCGTTTTAGCTTTAAGTAAATAATTCGGCTGTCCAAGAAAAACATCCACAGTCATTTTTAGGAGATTTATGCGGTACCATCCACAGCAGCCTCATGGTAAACTATGCCAGTCACTTAATGATTATATTAATTTAAAGATAATTGTCACACTTTAAAGCACTTTGTTTAATGAGTGGGGTTTTTTTTACTCATTTTCCATCTAATTGCAAAGAAAGCTAAATTTATAAAATAAAATAAAGTTTCTTTGGACCTGCTCATATGCACTATTGGAATGTTTAAGCATATCTGCTTTGTTGCCACTATCTCTCATATGTTGCCACCTTTTTCACTCCCTCAGCATACACCTCTCACCTTTCCAGGGTCTGTTCACCAGCTGTCAATATGAATGGGGTGTATAAGTGTGTGGGTTACCATGCAAACATGAATTATTCACAAGACCCTAGTGTTTGCACTCGTCTGTTTTGGAGGCACGACAGAGTTGTTGGTGTTGCAAAGCACATTTCTGGTGCTCATTACCTGTGATACCAGCAAATCAGGAGACAAAGATGCTTACAAGACATTCAACATGCTTCCAGTGCATCAAAAGAGACAAGTAAGTAATATCGTACTGCACTGATGTAGTGGTCCAGTGTTTTCTTTATGTAGTAAATTGGATATGATGGTTAAGTCCCAAAGCATATGTGAAAAATTATATATATATATATATATATATATATATATATATATATATATATATATATATATATATATATTCTTAATTTCCCTGAGGGAACCCTCTCAAAGGGATCAATAAAGTTTTATCTAATCTAATCTAATCTAATCTAATATGGTGTTTCAAAAATTTTGAGATTATTTGAGCTGTAAATATCCCAGAAACTACATAGTCTAGGCAAAGGAAATTGAACAGGCTTAATGTTGAGCAATATAAGATTTATTCCTCAAAATTTGAATGAGAAATTCAAAGGTATGTGGTTTCCATGAACGATTTCACAAATTTTCCATAAGCGCTGCCTGAGACACGGCACACGTCAAGTCGGTAGTCCAGCTCCTGCCAAACACGCTGCAGCATGTCTTTGGTAACAGTCTTTTCAAGTAACAGTGAATTTTTAGAGAATTATATCATAAATGCACGCTGTACAGTCCTGTTCGATTGTGTTCGAGCATACTCTAACACACAAAACACCTTTTCTTTTCCAGTGAATGGCATTTCTATACCTAAAAAGATAAAATTTTGACCTGTTTCCACACATGCTGTTAAAATTTGAGGTCAACTGAACAAGAATTGGCAAAGTTATTAGGTTGTGAAATGATATCAAAATTTTTGAAACACCTATATATATATATATATATATATATATATATATATATATATATATATATATATATATATGTGTGTTCAGACACACACACACACACACATACACACAGTGGTGCTTGAAAGTTTGTGAACCCTTTAGAATTTTCTATATTTCTGCATAAATATGACCTAAAACATCATCAGATTTTCACACAAGTCCTGAAAGTAGATAAAGAGAACCCAGTTAAACAAATGAGACAAAAATATTATACCTGGTCATTTATTTATTGAGGAAAATGATCCAATATTACATATCTGTGAGTGGCAAAAGTATGTGAATCTTTGCTTTCAGTATCTGGTGTGACCCCCTTGTGCAGCAATAACTGCAACTAAACATTTCCGGTAACTGTTGATCAGTCCTGCACACCGGCTTGGAGGAATTTTAGCCCATTCTTCCGTACAGAACAGCTTCAACTCTGGGATGTTGGTGGGTTTCCTCACATGAACTGCTCGCTTCAGGTCCTTCCACAACATTTCGACTGGATTAAGGTCAGGACTTTGACTTGGCCATTCCAAAGTCTCTCATCTCATTATCTCTAGCCGCTTTATCCTTCTACAGGGTCGCAGGCAAGCTGGAGCCTATCCCAGCTGACTACGGGCGAAAGGCGGGGTACACCCTGGACAAGTCGCCAGGTCATCACAGGGCTGACACATAGACACAGACAACCATTCGCACTCACATTCACACCTACGGTCAATTTAGAGTCACCAGTTAACCTAACCTGCATGTCTTTGGACTGTGGGGGAAACCGGAGCACCCGGAGGAAACCCACGCGGACACGGGGAGAACATGCAAACTCCACACAGAAAGGCCCTCGCCGGCCCCGGGGCTCGAACCCAGGACCTTCTTGCTGTGAGGCGACAGCGCTAACCACTACACCACCGTGCCGCCCCATTCCAAAGTATTAACTTTATTCTTTTTTAACCATTCTTTGGTAGAACAACTTGTGTACTTAGGGTCATTGTCTTGCTGCATGATCCACCTTTTCTTGAGATTCAGTTCATGGACAGATGTCCTGACATTTTCCTTTAGAATTCGCTGCTATAATTCAGAATTCATTGTTCCATCAATGATGGCAAGCCGTCCTGGCCCAAATGCAGCAAAACAGGCCCAAACCATGATACTACCACCACCATGTTTCACAGATGGGATAAGGTTCTTATGCTGGAATGCAGTGTTTTCCTTTCTCCAAGCAGAATGCTTCTCATTTAAACCAAAAAGTTCTATTTTGGTCTCATCTGTCCACAAAACATTTTTCCAATAACCTGGCTTGTTCATGTGATCTTTAGCAAACTGCAGATGAGCAGCAATATTCTTTCTGGAGAGCAGTGGCTTTCTCCTTGCAACCCTGCCATGCACACCATTGTTGTTCAGTGTTCTCCTGATGGTGGACTCAATGTGAGAGAGGCCTTCAGTTGCTTAGAAGTTACCCTGGGGTCCTTTGTGGCCTCGCCGACTATTACAGGCCTTGCTCTTGGAGTGATCTTTGTTGGTCAATCACTCCTGGGGAGGGTAACAATGGTCTCGAATGTCCTCCATTTGTACACAGTCTGTCTGACTGTGGATTGGTGGAGTCCAAACTCTTTAGAGATGGTTTTGTAACCTTTTCTAGCCTGATGATCATCAGCAACGCTTTTTCTGAGGTCCTCAGAAATCTCCTTTGTTTGTGCCATGATATACTTCCACAAACATGTGTTGTGAAGATCAGACTTTGATAGATCCCTGTTCTTTAAATAAAACAGGGTGCCCACTCACACCTGATTGTCATCCCATTGATTGAAAACACCTGACTCTAATTTCACCTTCAAATTAACTGCTAATCCTAGAGGTTCACATACTTTTGCTACTCACAGATATGTAATACTGGATCACTTTCCTCAATAAATAAATGACCAAGTATAATATTTTTGTCTCATTTGTTTAACTGGGGTCTCTTTATTTACTTTTAGGACTTGTGTGAAAATCTGATGATGTTTTAGGTCCTATTTATGCAGAAATATAGAACATTCTAAAGGGTTCATAAACTTTCAAGCATCACTGTGTGTGTGTGTGTATATATATATATATATATATATATATATATATATATATATATATATATATATATATATATATATATTACGTTACAATTATGTTATATGGGGATATGTATGGATGTAATCTCAGTATTTCAGAATTCTTCATTAACAATGAACAGAATGGAGCCCAACATGAGGTAATATAAAGGATTAAGCATAAATTTCTCATAAACGGGTCTAGCTTTTCACCCAGGCCATATTCCATGCAAGATCATGTAATCTAAATAACTGAAACCCAATCCTAATGATATCCATTATTTCAGGTGCACTGTTCACTTAGCTGATAAACATGATATATGATCTTATCCCCTGCTAATATGGGTCTTTTTACTGTTTCAGTGTACTTTTGCAAAATAACAATGAAAGTATCAAAGTACAATATATAGACAAGTGTTAAGACAATTGTATACAACTTGAAGAGTGTAGTATTTAAATGTATTTGTCAGTGATTGTAATAACACATGCAGTTAATCTGTAGGTTATAAGTGAAATATCCTCAAATCTGGAAAACTGGGAAGGAGTCAACCATGCAAACATAATTCTGCATCATGTCTCCTACCAAATCAGCAAACAAGGCAAGAGGGAGGAAACAGAAAGTTGCAGAAAGCAAGAAGGAAAAGGAAGAACCAATTCAAACAAGAAAAGGGAGAAAGGCGGGATCTGATATTTCCCCTAACACTAATGAGAATGGCAGAGGAAAAAGGAGTGACAAAGGCAAAAGTAGTGAAGTACAAAGCAAAAAAAGAAATGTATTCAGTAAAGGGAAGTCCAAAAAAGATGAGGAGAAAAAGGGAAAGGTGGACCAAGTGGAGAAGTTACAAGATGAAGAAACTGACTCACCTAAAATAAGGAGAAAAGGGAGGCAACAAAATGGCAAACTCTTAACTGCTAAGGCTACGAGTAAAGGAGTCACAGGCAAAGTAAGCAAAGGTAAAGAATCCAAGCCTATTCTAAAACCCTCTGCAGTTAAAACAGCCAGCAAAGCACACGAAATTCGCACAAAAAGGCGAGGTCATAAGATAGAGGACTCAGAAGAAGATCAATCTGAGAGTGAAAAAGAAAAATCTGAACATTCTGAAGAAATGAGTGAAGATGAGAAGGAGGAAGAGGAAGAGTCAGAATGTGTGGAAGAAACTGCTGAGATAGAAGCAAGTAAAGTGAGCAGTGAGGAAGACACATCAGACACAGACATCAAAATGGGGGAAGAGGTGAATGATGAAACAAAGGGAGAAATGGAGGAAGGAGAGAAGGATGCAAATGAAGCCTTAAAAAGTGAAATTACAGTGGAATCTGAAGAGGAATCTACCAGTAGTGAGGAGGAAGTAGAATCTGAAGAACAGCTCAGTGATAAAGCTGATGACAAGCAAGAGGAACCCGCTCTTTCATCCAAGAAGCCACAACCACTCAACCTGGCTGCACACATCCAAGGCCAGAAAGTCATGCTGAAATCTAAAATGCTATGTAAAAAAGACCCTATTACAGTGGAGAAGCCCAGTGAAAAGGCTCCAACGTCAGAAGAAGCTGAGATAAACAGAATGGCCCTCACTAAGATTGATGCAGTGAAAGGGAAGTCCCAGATCATAAAAATGGCAAGCAAATTAAAGATAGTCAACAAGACTGAAGAGATTAAGAAGGAAGAGAAAACCGTGAGTCCACCAAAAATTTCAAAAGGTTTGCTTAACAAACAGCCCCTGATGTTGTTTACAATGAAAGGGAAGGGGAAAGATGATAAAAATAAAAATGCAACCAAGGTAGATCAGTCAGTGGATGAAATAAATGTAGAAACTACACCAAAACCAAAAACAGGAAATGTAAGATTGAGTTTAGGAATGGCAAGGATTGCCTCTCTAAGATACCAGGCAAAGAAGAAGAAAATTAATGAACAAACAGTAACGGAAACAAGTGAGACTGGAGATGTAGTGTCATCAAAATCAACAGAACATTTGATAGCACAGAAGAAAGGAGTGACTACCTTGTACCGTGTCTCTGGATGGATCCAAAAGAAGATTCCCCAGAGAGTCAGTGCTCGGCGAAAATTCATTGCCATCACACAAGCAATTGGAATTTCTAGGTGGCTGCCTACGCTGATTCTGAAGAAGAAGAATAGTCCCACAAAATCCAAAAAGACCCTCCTCCACCATAAGATGGCCTTGAAAATGGCTGGCAGTTCCATACAGACTAATAAAAGGGCATTGATCTCAGAAAATGCAAACGTAACAGATACACAAGAAAAGTTTTCTGAAGACCCAGGACAATCATGTGATGAACCTTGTTCTTCGCTGCAAGATCCAGATGAAAAGGCCAACTCAGGAGATGCCAAATATGCAATCGTACTTCCCAGAATGAATAAAATTGGCAAAGGTGAAGACACTGCTGCTCCTGCTAACACTAGCACAGACAATGGCTTTGCTCCAGAGCGTAAACCTCCAAAACCTGGTGCTCGTCTGGTGCTTCCAGTAAAGCCAGACCTCAGCCTACTCAAATCTGTTAAAAGGAGGAATACTACAAATCATCCAGAGAGAAACTATGAAGAACAAGTGTCAGAAAGTAGAAAGGAAGCAAAAATTGACAATACAATGCCAGTACTAGACAATAAAGATAGTGCCAGCACCTTGCAAGCAGCAAAAGGGAAACTTGTGGGCTCACAGATTAATCTTACTAAACTGGCGCTGTCAAGGCCTCTTCTGGCAGGAGGCAGAAGAATTGTGCAAAAGTTGGATGGCAAGGAAAGGGATAAGAATCTGGGCCAGGCAGTTCCGTCTGCCAAGGCTGAACCATGGATAGATGGTTTGGGGACATCATTTTATGAAGAGGAGGAAGATAGAGAAGTGGCTGAACTGATGGGTGATGGCATTCTTCCATCGGCGATAGAACTCCACTGGGCTCAGCATCACCAAATGTGTAGTGATCCTCAGGACTGGCTGCGCAGTGAAAACCTGCCACCACATCAAGTCAGAGAGAAGCTTACTAAGTGGACTGTCTATCAAGATGATGAACGTGCCCAAATGATACCTAAACGTGATGGCAGAGGACCATGGGAATCAGAAGATCCAGCTCAGAATATGTTGGAGAGCAGGCTCAACAGCACTCAGGTATAAAAAGTACACATACTTAACACTATCTCTATCTACACTGTTGGGAGTATTTGCTCTCTCCAAATATTAGTATCTGTATTCAGATTTAAAGTGGTCGTGGCCTAAAATGAAAAACACGAGAAAATTCAGAGGTAGAAATGCCAGCACTGTTAGCATGCTCTGTGAATTCTGGCTCTGACAGTTTCTCAACCTCAGCGACATCACTCGAGCTCCTAATTGGCTTCATCTAGAGATGTCCCACTCAAGCAGTTATTATTTTTGTTTGTACCTGTCCATGATGTATTCTAATGAATTTAATTGGTTATATTTCTCAGAATATAAATAAACTATCAGCTGAATTAAATTCATCATGTCTCTGACCAGGCAGTTCCTAAGGATACTGCACATTTATGAACATGAAGGAGTTCTTTGTTTATCCTGCAAGCTTCATCTTTGTCTGCTCACACATGCCCACATGAAAGTAAAAACTTCCTGCTCATGATTTTTTTGTTGAGTCAAAACCAAACTGAATAATGATCAAATCAAAACCAATGATCAAGTCAAAACCACCTGAATAATGGTTTCATATTTGCTTACATCCCTATGTACTTCGTTCTGTGTGTACTGTACCTGCTGTGCCAATTTGCTGTGATTTTATGGGGAGTGTGAGACTCACAGAAATATTTCCCTCAGGTATTCATGCCAGGAAGCGGCCAAGCTGTGGAAGTGGATGAAGTGGAGGACCTGTCACAACTTGAGTGAGTATCGATATGCACTGTATTTCATAATACTGTTTCACAGAAAAGTTTAATGCCCCCACTCTATGCCTGGGAAAGATGGCCTTTCCCTCTCAGAGTAGCATTTAGCCTCTCACAAGTGTTCTACTTCAGCCCTCGTAACTTCCAGCAGTGGTGGCAATTGCATGGATGCCTTCTTGTGGTTGCCTGTATGTGTGTATGCTGAGATCTTCCAAAAAGATATCAACTGATGAATGATGCAGTATTTGTCATTAATATCACTGTCATACAACCATCTTTCATGCTTTCTGGAAGAAACTGGGGTTCTTACATACATTATGTAAATGGAATTCCGTTTCACCCCACCTAATCACCGGGATAGTGAGAACCACATGAATAACATATGCCACAAAGTAATGAAGAACCACAACAACTTTGAACTATCTAGAAAGGTGTTTGAAGATGGGACTGGCAGTGTTAACACTAGAACCTGGAGAAAGTGCATGGTGACAACCAGGTAGCAGACTTCTTGGAGCACTTTATCAGGCTTGTAGTACTTGAGTCCAGGACCCGGACTTGAGTCTGACTCGTGCCCTAATTTTAAGGACTCATGACTTGACTTGGACTTGAGCACTGAGGACTCGGACTTGGACTCAGACTCGTACATTAACTGTATTCGGACTTGTAAATTGGAGACAAGGACTTTGATTTTTTCTTTATTTTTTGTAACATGCCATAATAATTTGGCATAAGATATTTATAGCTACAGTACATTAATTTTTGTACAAATTTCGGGTAAGAGTGTCACACCTGCGCGCCTTGGCGTGTGCGTCAGATAGACTCTCAGGCGCGCTCCGGACAGAGTGCGCACCAAGCGGACTCTCTCGCACGTGCTGTAAATGGTTTTACATAAAGGCAGCAACAGCCATCATCAAATGGTACGGTTTGGAGTCTTGTTCTCAGACTCAATTCAGATTCGACTCGGATCAATAGTGGACTCAACTCGGACTTGACTCGAAATTTTCTTTAATGACTTGGAGTTGACTCAGACTTGAACACTGAGGATTCAAGACTGAACTCAGACTCGAGGTTTAGTGGCTCGACTACAACACTGCACTTTATACCGCCAGATTAACATATCGAACTAGTATTTTTAGGCTGTCTCCTCTCAGCATGTTCAGCTGCCCTACAGTGTTACATAATCACCAGTTTCGAGAAGATAGGGTATATTGTTTTTATATCACGCACAAAGCTTCTGTCAGCTCTCACTGTCACAGATAGGTAGCTGAACGTGCAAGGGGAGAAAATTTGAGTGGTACATTCAACAATGCTCTGGAATATTTCTCCAAACCTTTTCTGAAAGGGAAATCTTGTGTTATAGGTTTGTGTGTAGAATCCTTCAGGGCTCCCACAGAAAGACAAGCCAAATAACATTTTTAGTGTGTCAGGTTAAGTCCTTTTTGAAGAGTGAATACTTGTATTCTTTGGCAATTAATATCTTTGGCATGATGAAGTTACAATACAAAAGTCACATTATAAACTAACTTTGCTTTGCACATATGTTTGCAGAGAGGTGTGTGAAAGTTCAGTGTTGCTGAATCTGAAAAAGCGGTTTCATCGGGACTCAATTTATGTATGTATTATCTATTCTCATCAATGGGGTGTACAAATTCCCTTAGCTGTAGCTTATCGACAATATCCTATATCGTACTACTGTATCAAAACTGAATACATAACCTCTGAATCAAAACTTTTCATCAAAACACATTCTGCAGGCTTGTCTTTTAATTTAGTTCATTTTAATTTGTAACAGACATATATCAGCGATATACTGTTATCGATCAACCCCTTTAAGCCCCTCAGTATCTACACAGAGGAGTTGAGACAGCAGTACCAAGGCAAGGAGAAGCACAATAATCCACCGTAAGTAGACAGAGGTTGTCCTTTTGCTATCTACTTTTCTGTAGGGATGCACCAATGCCATATTTTCATTTCAAAACATTACATTTACATTATTGGCATTTAGCAGATGCTCTTATCCAGAGCAACATACAACATACCCAGAGTAGCCTGGGGAGCAGGTGCCTTGCTCAAAGGCACTTCAGCAGTTCCCGCTAGTCCAGGGAATCAAACCGGCAACCTTCTGGTCCCAAAGCTGCTTCTCTAACCATTAGGCCATGGCTTCCCCATACAACACTATTAATACTGTACTAGACTTCTGATTATCATACCATCACCAACACTGATGTCAAATATTTTTAATTAGATTAGATTAGATTAGATTAGATTAGATTAGATTAGATTAGATTAGATTAGATTAGATTACAATTGATTCCTCTTTGCAAGGTTATGCAATGCATCTTAAGTGTGATGGCATGCTTTAAGACAGTTTGCATCATGTGTTCAAATATGCCTAAAATAAACCTGTGATTCAGATTTTTAAAAAATCTGTGAATTGCGATGATGTAGTGGTTAGTTTCAGACCAGTATCTACCATGATAATGATACTCAGTATCAGATTGGTGCATCTGTACTTTAAGCAGTTGTTCGACAGATCAGTTCAAGTGATATTGTGTTTGTCTTTAGTCATGTTTATGCCATTGCGGATGCTGCATTTTGCCAATCTCAAAATACCACACAAGAGCAATGCATCATTATAAGGTGAGATTTATTATTTCATTTTCCCTTGAACCATCATTAGGATTGTAACACAATGCCACTATATGGAACTGTACCTGCGTCTGTTTAGTGATCCAAATTATCTGTATCAGTATTTGGATTTGAACCCAAAGTGAGAATGGCCTAAACTGGAAAAGCTGATGGTTCCTCATCACTCGAGTTGATATGTTGGTCTCAACTAGAGATGTAGATTGGACCAAAAAAAAAAAAAAAGAATAGAGTGCTCCTAATGTGTATTTGTCTCAAATAATGTCTTTGTATTTGGTTACATCCATAATGGCCATAAACAAAAATGAGTGTTTTTGTCCTCATGTAAATCCTCTTTACAGTGGGCAGAGTGGATCTGGGAAGACTGAAGCAGCAAAACTTATTGTTCACTACCTGAGCTCTATGTATCAGGGTAGAAATGACAATCTGCGTCAGGTACTGAGAATGATAAACATACACCTCAAGTGTATAGTTTATCTAATATACACTATCAGAAAATAAAGTACATTATTGTGCCTTTAGCGGTACAATGGCTTGTCACTGGGGCAGTACCCTCTAAGGTACTTATTTGTACCCTTTAGATACTGCTTGGGAACATATATGTACCGTTTTGGCCCTAAAGAGGTACACGTAGTTACCTTGAGATCTAATAATGAGCCCTAGGGGGTATATTAGTGTAGATGGTACCTTGGGGGATAGAAATGGACTCCTACTGTACCTCTATTTCTGACAGTGTAGTAGTTTTATAATGTATTAATATTTATGTAATATAGTTTTTTTTATTTTGTTTCTGTTCAGAAGAAATGGACTGTAAAATTTTTACAAAAATTTGTCTTCCTTCCATAGCCAATGGATGTTTTGCCCATATTAGAAAGCTTTGGTAATGCCAAGACAATACTCAACAACAATTCTAGTCGTTTTGGTAAATACCTACACATACACATAAGGAGGTATGTATAGTCCTTTTTAATGTGTGTATCTTATATGTATTAGTTCTAATGTTAATATGTCTGGTTTGTGTTCTGCTATTAGCAATGGAAATGCAATGATGTATTAAAACAACTCGCTGTTAAATTTGTTGTCAGTGGTGTAGTTGTCGGGACTTCACTGTCAAAATATCTCCTAGAGAAATCACGAATTGTGTTCCAGGTACATTCTGCTTTGGATGTTTATCATTTGAAACATGTAGTGATTTAAAGCTCAAGCGGTGTATTTTTTTTTTAAAATACAGTCTTGATGGTCAGCAAAAGTCTTTTCGGTCTTGTAGGCCAAAGATGAAAGGAACTATCATGTGTTTTATGAGCTGTTGGCTGGGATGAATCAATGGGACAAGCAGGATTTCTATCTGCAGGGAGCTGAGACTTACTATTACCTCAACCAGGTGGGACTGCAGTGTAATACTCAGTCTTATGTGAAATGCAATAATCTGAAGATACAGTACCTGCAAACCTGATCCTCTATTACATACTCATACACTTGCATCCTATTATATTTACTGTATTAGAAATAATTGATTTTGCATCAATGGTAATGCAGGGTGGAGCCTGTGAGCTTCAAGGGAAGAACGACGAGCAGGATTTCTTGCTTCTTGTACGATGTTTAGAGACAATTGGATTACATGCTGAGCAGATAAGCACAATTTGGGGCATTCTGTCATCCATTTTACAGCTGGGCAACATCTGCTTCAGCTCTTATGAGGTGTGTTCAAAGTTACTATAATATGTACTGTAAATGCTTGCACAATTTTTCCAGACATTTGTATACCGTGTGTGTTTGATACATCCAGAGCGAGTCGTTTGAGGTGGCAAGGATCTTTAGTGAGGCTGAAGCTCGCAGAGTGGGTAACCTATTACAGGTGTCAGCTGAAGGCCTGCAGACTGTTATTACGCACCGAGTTACAGTGAGTACCATCCATCTGCTGACACTGAAATATTTGCTTACACACTGGCTTTCAGATATCCTCTTCTGATATATTATCAACCTCTCCTTATTCCTTCCTGGCAACACAACACGGTTGTCAAAAAGAGACATTACTGTCATTATCTCATCTCTGTGCACAGGAAACCACTTATGATAGGATCTACTGCCCCCTGTCTGTGGAATGTGCCATTGAATCCAGGTGAGGAATGGCGCGGATGTTTTCAAAAATACACGTTTAAACTGAGGTTTCTCTCTAACACTGTCTGTCTGGTTGTGAATCAGGGATGCCATTGCCAAGGCCCTCTACTCTGTGCTCTTTGATTGGCTGCTTGAGCATATCAATGAGTGGTTAATCCCCACAGAGATGGACAGCACTGTTGGCATCGTGGACATTTATGGGTTTGAGGTTCGACTTGATATTCTTCCATGATGATATTGATAATCTTTTACTCTTTGTTGCCACATTATTGAGCACACAGACCATCTTACAACAACAAAATTTTAACCCGGG
The DNA here is from genome assembly GCF_027579695.1 of Neoarius graeffei. Lineage (NCBI taxonomy): Eukaryota > Metazoa > Chordata > Actinopteri > Siluriformes > Ariidae > Neoarius > Neoarius graeffei. Next base: position 61,826,728 of record NC_083582.1, on the reverse strand, counting down.
TGAAATTAAAGTGAGCGTTTATGAAAAATGGGATTTAGATTTAATTTATATAGTTTTTCAAACTCAGTGTCACTTTACAGAGTCCACCAACAAGAAAGTTTCAAGCAGCAAATAAACAAATAATCATCACATGCCCACATCTTGTATAACAAAAAAAAAAAATCATGTATAAATGTCTTATGCAACAAATTGGCAAATAATCATCACAGACAAACATCTTATATCACAAATAAATGAAAAAGCATCATATACAAATTTCTTATACAGTAAATAAGCATCATATGCAAACATCGTATATAACAACGAAACAAATAATCATCACATTCAAAAATATGACAAATAAACAAATAATCATCCATCCATTATGCCAGTCCAAATAATCATCATATACAAAAATACAACAAATAAACAAATAATCATCACATGCAAACATACAAAAAATAAATAATTACACAAAAACTTATATAACAAATTAATGAATAATTATCTCAAACAATCATCTTATACAACAGATAAACAAAAGATAATCACATATAAATGTATACAGCAAATAAACAAGTAATCATTGCAATATAAACTAGATAGATATTGTGACTTAAAGTCACAATGATTTGTGCTAGATGACCTGAACAAAATTTTAAAAAACTGATTGAAAAAAAATCATGAAAATTGACAGAGTTATAAGTGATTGAAAAAAGGCCCGTTTTTCATGGATCAATCCAGTTCGGTGATCCAGATCAGCACCAAAAGTCAAGGCAATGTAATTCAGCCCAGACGTATTCTTCATGTGAAAGTTGGTGATGATTGGTTGAAAAATGAGGGAGAAATAGCATCCTAAAAAAGGTTAGGATAATAATAATAATAATAATAATAATAAAGCCGCAAGCGGCCTCGACGGGCCCTCGCGCCAGCGGCCAAGGGGGGCGGGGGCATGTGTCCCCGCGAAATACCTTCCACAGCTTCTTCGGCAAGAGACATTACTCCCACAATGGCGACAAACCACAGAAATGGACACATGGCAACAATAGGGTCTCGCACTGAACGGTGCACGGGGGGCGCTATAGAGGCCCTGAGGCCCGCCTGGATCTGGGCTTCTGGTTCTCAGTAGCGGTGGCAGTCTAAGAAAAAGGAGCCAAAGTTTGTGCGTTGTCAACCATGGCAAGCACCCCAATAAGGGTCTTGCAAAGAGTTTGCTTGCCAAGTTTGACAAATCAGAAGCTGCAATATCATTTTTGCCATAACCAGCACCCCCAGGGGCGAAAGTGCACAAAATTTGGCGTATATGTCAGGTGAGCTATGAAGAGTTTGTGTATGAAGTTTGATGACAATTGAGTAAATAGAAGATGAGATATAGATTTTTGAAGAATAAATTTTTTGGTTTTTCCCATGTCAGTAGGTGGCGCTATGCTGTACATGAGCGATTATGAGTTGGAAAAATAAGTGTCTACAACAGCAACGTACTTTCACAAGGTAGTGGTGTGAAGGAGAAGCATAATGGAATTATTTACCAAAAACCCGTTTTGGAGCAATTGCGTCGGCCAAAAACAGCGCCCCCCATGGACGAAAATTCCCAAAATGTGGTATACATGACATGGGAGGTGGGAAGAGGGTGGCCGTGAAGTTTGACCAAATTTGAGGAAAGATTGGATTTTTTGCCCAAAAATAGCGCCCCCAGTGGCGAAAGTGCACAAAATTTGGCATATATGTCAGGTGAGCTATGAAGAGTTTGCGTATGAAGTTTGATGACAATTGAGTAAATAGAGGATGAGATATAGATTTTTGAAGAATAAATTTTTTGGTTTTTCCCATGTCAGTAGGTGGCGCTATGCTGTACATGAGCGATGATGAGTTGGAAAAATAAGTGTCTACAACAGCAACGTACTTTCACAAGGTAGTGGTGTGAAGGAAAAGCATTATGGAATTATTAACCAAAAACCCGTTTTGGAGCAATTGCCTCAGCCAAAAACAGCGCCCCCCATGGACGAAAATTGCCAAAACGTGGTATACATGACAGGGGAGGAAGTAAGAGGGTGGCTGTGAAGTTTGACCAAATTTGAGGAAAGATTGGAATTTTTGCCCAAAAATAGCGCCCCCAGTGGCGAAATATCACAGAAATTGGGTAACATGTCAGAAGCCCAATGAGTGATTTGCGTGTGAAGTATGAGCAGTTTTGAGCAATCAGAAGATTTGTTATGAATTTTTAAGCATGTAAAATTTTGCATCGAAAATTGATTGACGTATAACTTCTGAACGGTTTATCCTACATGAAACGTATTTAGTAACTTTTGTCAGCCATGTCTGTAGATGATGTGGATAAATTTTGGTGACATTCCTATGAACGGTCTAGGAGGAGTTGCGCCGTCTTCGTGGCCATGCATTTCGCACAAAAGTGAAATTACCTCACTTCCTGTTGGGCGTGGCTAATGCATTGGCATGACATTTTTGTCCGGCTTAGTGAGATACATATGCGTACCAAATGGCATGCCACTACTACAAACTACATGGCACCCAGGCACCGTAATGCGGGAGGCCAAAATCACAACGACTTAGGGGGCGCTATAGAGGCCCTGAGCCCCGGCCAAGTTTGGGCTTCTGGTACTGAGTAGCGGTGGCAATTCTCGGAACTGGTGCCAAATTTCGTGCGTTTTCGCCCATGGCAAGCACCCCGAAAATGGCCCAACAGCGGAGAAAAATAAAGAAGAAGAAGAAGACGGAAGAAGAAGAAGAAGAAGAAGACGGAAGAATAATTAAAGCCGCAAGCGGCCTCGACGGGCCCTCGCGCCAGCGGCCAAGGGGGGCGGGGGCATGCGTCCCCGCGAAATACCTTCCACAGCTTCTTTGGCAAGAGACATTACTCCCACAATGGTGACAAAGCACAGAATTGGACACAGAGTACACGGTGCGCTGAGATGTTGTCATGGACAGAACATTTTATGCCATGGCTTCCCAACCAAATTAATGTATTTACCTCATCAGTCACCAAGCTATAGCTACATAGGATTGTCTACCGTTAGACATCTATTAGTCTGTATGTAACACTACAACACTTGCTCCCGACTGCCTACCCATTCCCCACAAGTCATGTGTGTTTAAGGCAACCAAAACAACATACTCCTGGTGCCTCATGATTGTAAACACCTCTCCTGCAACTGCTACAGTGCAATGAGCGCCCCCAGTGGTCCACAAGTCATGTGTGTTTAAGGCAACCAAAACAACATACTCCTGGTGCCTCATGATTGTAAACACCTCTCCTGCAACTGCTACAGCGCAATGAGCGCCCCCAGTGGTGAAAGTTCACCAAATTTGGTATACATGTCAAGGGAGCTATGACGAGTTGTTTTGTAAAGTTTGATCAAGTTTGACCAATCAGAAGCCGAGATATAAATTGTTGCCTGAAAACAGCGCCCCCAGTGGCAAAAGTTCACAACATTTGGCACATATGTCAGGTGACCTGTTAAGAGTGTGCGTATCAAGTTTGATCAAGATTGAGAAAATAGAAGATGAGATATTGATTTTTGAAGAATAAATTTTTTGGTTTCTCCCATGTCAGTAGGTGGCGCTATGCTACAACACTTGCTCCCGACTGCCTACCCATTCCCCACAAGTCATGTGTGTTTAAGGCAACCAAAACAACATACTCCTGGTGCCTCATGATTGTAAACACCTCTCCTGCAACTGCTACAGCGCAATGAGCGCCCCCAGTGGTGAAAGTTCACCAAATTTGGTATACATGTCAAGGGAGCTATGACGAGTTGTTTTGTAAAGTTTGATCAAGTTTGACCAATCAGAAGCCGAGATATAAATTGTTGCCTGAAAACAGCGCCCCCAGTGGCAAAAGTTCACAAAATTTGGCACATATGTCAGGTGACCTGTTAAGAGTGTGTGTATCAAGTTTGATCAAGATTGAGTAAATAGAAGATGAGATATTGATTTTTGAAGAATAAATTTTTTGGTTTCTCCCATGTCAGTAGGTGGCGCTATGCTGCACATGAGCGATTATGAGTTGGAAAAATAAGTGTCTACAACAGCAACGTACTATCACAAGGTAGTGGTGTGAAGGAGAAGCATTATGGAATTATTTACCAAAAACCTGTTTTGGAGCAATTGCGTTGGCCAAAAACAGCGCCCCCCATGGACGAAAATTCCCAAAATGAGGTGTACATGACATGGGAGGTAGTAAGAGGGTGGCCGTGAAGTTTGACCAAATTTGAGGAAAGATTGGATTTTTTGCCCAAAAATAGCGCCCCCAGAAGAAGACGGAAGAAGAATAATAATAGTGAACTCTTACAAGAACAATAGGGCCTTCGCCCTATAGGGCTCGGGCCCTAATAATAGTGAACTCTTACAAGAACAATAGGGCCTTCGCCCTAAGGGCTCGGGCCCTAATAATAATAATAAAATAGAAAGATCCTGAGTGAGAGTAACAATAGCCCCCAAGTATAACTACATCATCACTTGTTTATCACAATGCATTATGGGGGATAGCTGGGGTCAGTAGCTGTGCAATATAGCAGATGTTAGATTAATTTTACGTGAGAGCGATGTGAGAGGAGCGATTTTGCCGTGCTCTGTCATAGAAGACAATGAAATTGGTGACTTAAAGAGGTGGATAACATGTTGAGGGTTTACAGCAGGAAAATCGGAATCCAGATCAAGCTTGGTGAGAAGGTAAGACATAAGTGACAAGAATTCGTACAACCTAGAGATTGACCGAGTCTACCACACTGTACAAGAACATCATCAAATCTCAGAATGTCTTATAAAAACATTTATAAATGAGTGATTTGTTAAATAAAACTTGATATCAGGAAACATTAAAAAAAAATCCTTTGGAACCCCGCTGATCTGCAGTGTCATGTTCAGTATAAATGCATTTACTTCAATAAATGCCGCTAGTGAGGTGCACTGAACATTATACACACCCAAAAGAGAACCCTTCGTGGTTTGGGAGTTTTATCAGTCCGACAGGCTCGTTCAGCTGCCGAGTGCTTCAGTACATTGAGAGGCAAAGGCCGAAGAACGCTTCTTTGTTTTACAGGCTTTGGAATATCGCTAGTTACAGTCGATGAACAGTGTTGATTGTTATAATCTTCTGTAACCGAAGGCTGTTCCGCAGACCGTGGAAATATCGCTGGGTCACAGTTTAAGTACGTCTTTTTCCCACCAGAGAAATGTAAGCTACAAACACTTGTCCATTTCGATTCAGTTTGAAGGTTTTCGTTGTGGATTAAACTTATCCATTTCTTTCTTCTCTTCTCCTCGACTGGCAGCTGATAAAAGCTCAAATTAGGTGTTCTCTTTGTTGTGGAGACACAGTAAGGCACACAGCAATTCACTTTAGGCATGGTTCAAACGAGTTAGACAGAACAATGCAGTGTTTAACAAAGGTGAAAGTAAACAATATAGCGAAGCTGACACCAGGTATCGCTCATAATGCATTGCGGTAAACAAGCAATGACGTGGTCATGGGTTAGGGTTGTTTGCGCTACCGCTGCTAGCTCAAGTTAACAATAAGACATAATGGTGATAGAAGCAGTTGGAAAGAGGTACAGTGAGATGTCATAAAACAGTAATGGTGTATTGAAGGAGAGGAAATGGCAGCAAAAAAAAAGTTACAGAGCATGTTATGTTAGATTTACTCAAAAATGATTGATCTGTTGCTGTTTAATTGTTTATTCTGACAAATCCATCAAGGTGGACAGTAAGAATTAATCTTTAAATCTCAACATTTTAATCATAAAGGTTTTTATAGGAGATTTGATGAGCCATTTTTACAGAGCTGTCCACTAAACTGTAAAAAGATCCTTCTTAAATATTTGCTTTTGACATATTTTTACACACTCAACAAAATAGAGACTGTGATCAATTATAATTAAAGCTCCTGCTCGGCTGTATGAGCTACATTTTAACATACGCTTTTTTTCAGGACCTTGGTGTGAACAGCTTTGAGCAGCTGTGTATTAATTTTGCCAATGAGCAGATCCAACAATTTATGAACAAAGCACTAGTGTCACAGGAACAGGTCTGTAGGTGGACACTGTGTGTTTATTTACTGAAACATTTAAAATAATGTACAGTATTGTGCAAAAATCTTAGGCACATGTAAAGAAATGCTGTAGACCAAAATGGCTTAAAAAATAATGAAATGAAATGTTTCAACATTAAAAAAAAATACTATAAACAGCAGTAAGCCATAATAAATGAAACAAAGTCAATATTTGGTGTGAGACAACCCTTTGCTTTAAAAAAATATATGGTAGTCTAAGGTACAATGAGTGCAGTTTTATAGGGAAATGAGCTGTAGGTTTTATTGAGCATCTTACAGAACCAGCCCCAGTTCTTCTGGACACTTTGACTGTCACACTTGCTTCTTAATTTTGCACCAAAACCCAGTAGCCTTCATTATGTTTACTGTTTTAATCTGAAAAGTGAGCTCTTATGCACGTAATAGGCTGCTCAGATACAAACTTTTTTTTTCTGTAATGTTTAATTTTGTGCTGGAAAATGAACCTTTGGAAATCTAAAATGTTTTTGTACTGACTCGATAATGTAGAAGTCATAAAACAGAAATCTAGAACAAAGTTTGTTTAAAAAAAATAGGGTGCCTAAGACTTTTGGACAGTACCGTATATCATTAAAACATGACACAACTGATATGTTTGACCCTAAGAGGCTTCACTTATAAAATATTGTGTGTGTATATACACCTCCATTGTAGTGTACATCCATTATGCACCATCTATTTCTGTTTCTTGTCATGTGACTGGCTTTGTGTTTTAGGAGGAATACAACTCTGAGCAGATCCCATGGTATCCTGTGACCCTACAGAATTTCCATCCCTGTCTGGAGCTCATTTCCGCTCGGCCACATGGCATCCTCCGCATCCTGGATGACCAAACGTGTCTGCCTCAGGTAGTTACATGCCTCATCCTCGCTGTTCCTGATAGAACTGAGTATAGCTATTCACTGGTGTCTAATCTCTGGCAGGGAAGCCAGATTTATAATATTCAGCCACACTGTAATGTTCTCCTTAACCCTTTGATGCAAAACATATGCACACCCCTTCTAATGCACAACATGGGTCAAAAATGACCCGCATTCATTTTCCAGGTTATTTCATGCTGACTGAGTTTTTCTTTGCTATATCTTTTGAAATCAATTTATTTTATGATTGAATATTCCAAGTATTCTTTAAATATCTTGTTTTTAATTACCACAAATCATTAATTTAATTTTTTCTTTCCTACTTTATGAACAAAAATACTTTTTATATTACTACACATGGGTCATCCAAGTGTGATTTAAAATTAAATGTCTTAATACTATAATAATAATTTGTTTCAAGTAATTACTTTAGCAGTGAATGGGGCCAGTTATTTATTTATTAACTATGTAGTTAGCTAAGCCAACTACAATAAAATTAGCTAACTAAAGTAGAATATGTCAACAGCTCGGTAGCTAATAGTAATTACTTGTAACTTTCTGACAAGTAATCTACTGACTCTCAAGATAACCTAAACATAATCCATTTTTTTCTAAGGTAATGTTAGAACAATTGAAAAACATTACTTGCATGTATGAGATGGGCAAAGGGCGCTGTGCTGAGCTGTGAAATGTCTGACACAAGCACAATTCACAGTTCCCACCAAACGCTGTAGTAAATGCATGCGGGTCGGTTCTGACCCATGTGTGTAAACTTGATGTAGAATTACAAAAGCTGTGCTTGTTCATAACTTAAGAAAGGAAAAATAAAAATGATTTGTGCTAAACAAAAACAAGATATTTACTGCATATTTGGAAAAGTAAATGACAAAATGAATTTATTTCAAAAGTATATCATAGAAACACTCAGCCATACATACATGAAATAACCTGGAAAATGAATGCAGGTCGTTTTTGACCCATGTTGTGCATTAGAAGGGTAGTGATACAAAAAGGGTTTTTATTCAAAAAGTAAGAAAGGAAAAAATAAAATAAGGATGTATGATGATCTAAAACAAGTTAATTGAGGAATACCTTGAATACTGAATGATGGAATTAATTTACTGCAAAGATATAGAAGATAAAAACTCAGCCGGGTCACTTTTGACCCATGTTTTGCATCAAAGGGTTAATGCCCACTGTGTGACACAAAACTATAGTTTTAAATGAACCTTGAACATTTTAATGTTACTATTAATAACCTGTGTAGAATAATAAATTGTTTAATAAATTACATGGGAACACATATATACCTTTACATTCATAGACGTGCTAGAATCTATTTTATTTGTATGCAAACTGTGTATTTCAATAATATATGTCTCTAACGTAAACAAAATTTATACACCATTAGTCAAAATTATGTTAACACTTAAATGGTAGAAACCATTTATTCACAAAACATGCATCATATGTGCAAGATGATTTACAGGACGGTCTCAACCTGTTCGCCATCGTGTTCAACACACAAAAACCAGCAAGCAACAGTACCATTTAAAGCCCGGACACACATTTCACGGGGAATAGATGATACCACAGTCCTTATTCTGTCCTTGAGGTCATTGATATCATGAACTTTCCTGCTATGCACACGCTCCTTCACCATACCCCATAACCAGAAATCACAGGGCATCAAATCAGGGGAGTGTGGAGGCCACGGCAATGGTCCACCACGACCTGTCCATCGACCTGGAAATGTGTGGTCGAGATAAGCACGAACAGTACGGCCAAAATGCGGTGGTGCGCCAATCTTTTGGAAATACCCCACCGATCTGATCTGTAGTGAAAGTTCATCAGTGGCGTACTGCTGCACCATCTGTAAGTAGACATCTGACATCACTGTTGGGGTGTCAAAAAAGTAGAGCCCAATTATGCCAACAGCGATCACGGCGCACCACATATTCAGGAGAAAAATAATCCTTTAGTGTTAACATAATTTTAACTAACCCAGTATATATTTTTCTTTATTTGTATATATATTTTTATATAGGTTTATCACTGGCCTGCCTAGATTAGTATTTTGCTATTTGCAGGCCAGTGTTGTAAGGTAATTTGTAATTATTTACATGTGAATAAATAAATAAATTGAAATTAAAAAAAACATTTAACTGATCATTTGGAAACACTCCAGCATCCTCCTGCCATTCTTAACACCTAGCCTAGTTAGTTGCTAACTAGTTTCTGAATGGGATTTTAATTTTTATCCCCCGCTGGCCGAAAGGCCTGAAGGGGGATTATGTCGTGACGAAGTCCGTCCGTCCGTCCCAGAAAGGGTTCTCGCCTTCTGAAATCAACTCTTCTCACAATTTTTGGAGGAATTTCTTGAAACTTGGCAAAAGGCTTTGTTATAGGACAGTAACACGCAGATTGCGATTTCATTTGCAATATATTGTAGTGGGGAATATTGTGCTCTCAGAGCACTCTTGTTGTATTTGTAATGATTCGCAAAATGTAACCAAACTTATAAAATAAAATTCAAGACTGTTTTGTTCAACACCAACATTAGCTAACATACAGTAGCATGTAGGTAAAAGATTTCTGTTATCATGTCAGATAGTAATAAATGGCATATTAGAATGGTGATAGATTAATTTACTGTTCTATTTTTTTAAAGCTATTGCAAACTGAGTTTGTTTGTTTTTTTACCTCTGCCAACTTTGTTGGAGGAGGTTATGTTTTCGGCTCTGTTTGTTTGTTTGTTCCCAATGTACAGTGGCGCTAGAAAGTTTGTGAACCATTTAGAATTTTCTATATTTCTGCATAAATATGACCTAAAACATCATCAGATTTTCACACAAGTCCTAAAAGTAGATAAAGAGAACCCAGTTAAATAAATGAGACAAAAATATTATACTTGGTCATTTATTTATTGAGGAAAATGATCCAATATTACATATCTGTGAGTGGCAAAAGTATGTGAACCTCTAGGACAGGGGTGTCAAACCTGATCCATAAAGGGCCGTGTGGCTGCAGGTTTTCATTCCAGCCATGCAGCAGCACCCTGATTTGGCTTATTCAATCAACTGACACACCCACCCTTTAATCAAGGGTGGGTGTGGCTGCAAGTATTTGACTGTGTGAAAACAGTTCAGTTGATTGAATGAGCCAAGTCAGGTGTGCTGCTGCATGGCTGGAATGAAAACCTGCAGCCACAAGGCCCTTTATGGATCAGGTTTGACACCCCTGCTCTAGGATTAGCAGTTAATTTGAAGGTGAAATTAGAGTCAGGTGTTTTCAATCAAGGGGGTGACAATCAGGTGTGAGTGGGCACACTGTTTTACAACCCCGATTCCAAAAAAGTTGGGACAAAGTACAAATTGTAAATAAAAATGGAATGCAATAATTTACAAATCTCAAAAACTGATATTGTATTCACAATAGAACATAGTATAGACAACATATCAAATGTCGAAAGTGAGACATTTTGAAATTTCATGCCAAATATTGGCTCATTTGAAATTTCATGACAGCAACACATCTTAAAAAAGTTGGGACAGGGGCAATAAGAGGCTGGAAAAGTTAAAGGTACAAAAAAGGAACAGCTGGAGGACCAAATTGCAACTCATTAGGTCAATTGGCAATAGGTCATTAACATGACTGGGTATAAAAAGAGTATCTTGGAGTGGCAGCGGCTCTCAGAAGTAAAGCTGGGAAGAGGATTATCAGTCCCCCTAATTCTGCACCGACAAATAGTGGAGCAATATCAGAAAGGAGTTTGACAGTGTAAAATTGCAGAGTTTGAACATATCATCATCTACAGTGCATAATATCATCAAAAGATTCAGAGAATCTGGAAGAATCTCCGTACGTAAGGGTCAAGGCCAGAAGACCATACTGGGTGCCTGTGATCTTCGGGCCCTTAAACGGCACTGCATCACATACAGGCATGCTTCTGTATTGGAAATCACAAAATGGGCTCAAGAATATTTCCAGAGAACATTATTTGTGAACACAATTCACCGTGCCAGCCGCCGTTGCTAGCTAAAACTCTATAGTTCAAAGAAGAAGCTGCATCTAAACATGATCCAGAAGCGCAGACGTCTTCTCTGGGCCAAGGCTCATTTAAAATGGACTGTGGCAAAGTGGAAAACTGTTCTTGGTCAGACGAATCAAAATTTGAAGTTCTTTATGGAAATCAGGGACGCCGTGTCATTCGGACTAAAGAGGAGAAGGACGACCCAAGTTGTTATCAGCGCTCAGTTCAGAAGCCTGCATCTCTGATGGTATGGGGTTGCATTAGTGCATGTGGCATGGGCAGCTTACACATCTGGAAAGACACCATCAATGCTGAAAGGTATATCCAGGTTCTAGAGCAACATATGCTCCCATCCAGACGACGCCTCTTTCAGGGAAGACCTTGCATTTTCCAACATGACAATGCCAAACCACATACTGCATCAATTACAGCATCATGGCTGCATAGAAGAAGGGTCCGGGTACTGAACTGGCCAGTCTGCAGTCCACATCTTTCACCCATAGAAAACATTTGGTGCATCATAAAACGGAAGATCCGACAAAAAAGACCTAAGACAGTTGAGCAACTAGAATCCTACATTAGACAAGAATGGGTTAACATTCCTATCCCTAAACTTGAGCAACTCGTCTCCTCAGTCCCCAGACGTTTACAGACTGTTGTAAAGAGAAAAGGGGATATCTCACAGTGGTAAACATGGCCTTGTCCCAACTTTTTTGAGATGTGTGGTTGTCATGAAATTTAAAATCACCTAATTTTTCTCTTTAAATGATACATTTTCTCAGTTTAAACATTTGATATGTCATCTATGTTCTATTCTGAATAAAATATGGAATTTTGAAACTTCCACATCATTGCATTCCGTTTTTATTTACAATTTGTACTTTGTCCCAACTTTTTTGGAATCGGGGTTGTATTTAAAGAACAGGGAACTATCAAAGTCTGATCTTCACAACACATGTTTGTGGAAGTGTATCATGGCACGAACAAAGGAGATTTCTGAGGACCTCAGAAAAAGCGTTGTTGATGCTCATCAGGCTGGAAAAGGTTACAAAACCATCTCTAAAGAGTTTGGACTCCACCAATCCACAGTTAGACAGATTGTGTACAAATGGAGGAAATTCAAGACCATTGTTACCCTCCCCAGGAGTGGTCGACCAACAAAGATCACTCCAAGAGCAAGGCATGTAATAGTCGGCAAGGTCACAAAGGACCCCAGGGTAACTTCTAAGCAACTGAAGGCCTCTCTCACATTGGCTAATGTTAATGTTCATGAGTCCACCATCAGGAGAACACTGAACAACAATGGTGTGCATGGCAGGGTTGCAAGGAGAAAGCCACTGCTCTCCAAAAAGAACATTGCTTCTCATCTGCAGTTCGTTAAAGATCACATGGACAAGCCAGAAGGCTATTGGAAAAATGTTTTGTGGACAGATGACACCAAAATAGAGCTTTTTGGTTTAAATGAGAAGCGTTATATTTGGAGAAAGGAAAACACTGCATTTCAGCATAAGAACCTTATCCCATCTGTGAAACATGGTGGTGGTGGTGGTATGGTTTGGGCCTGTTTTGCTGCATCTGGGCCAGGACAGCTTGCCATCATTGATGGAACAATGAATTCTGAATTATACCAGCGAATTCTAAAGGAAAATGTGAGGACATCTGTCCATGAACTGAATCTCAAGAGAAGGTGGGTCATGCAGCAAGACAACGACCCTAAGCACACAAGTTGTTCTACCAAAGAATGGTTAAAGAAGAATAAAGTTTATGTTTTGGAATGGCCAAGTCAAAGTCCTGACCTTAATCCAGTCGAAATGTTGTGGAAGGACCTGAAGCGAGCAGTTCATGTGAGGAAACCCACCAACATCCCAGAGTTGAAGCTGTTCTGTATGGAGGAATGGGCTAAAATTCCTCCAAGCCGGTGTGCAGGACTGATCAACAGTTACCGGAAACGTTTAGTTGCAGTGATTGCTGCATAAAGGGATCAGACCAGATACTGAAAGCAAAGCTTCACATACTTTTGCTACTCACAGACATGTAATATTGGATAATTTTCGTCAATAAATAAATGACCAAGTATAATATTTTTGTCTCATTTGTTTAACTGGGTTCTCTTTATCTACTTTTATGACATGTGAAAATCTGATGATGTTTTAGGTCATATTTATGCAGAAATATAGAAAATTCTAAAGGCTTCACAAACTTTCAAGCACCACTGTAACTCTAAAAGTAGTGAATGGATTTTGATGAAAATCTGAGGAAATGTGGGCCATGGGCCAAGGAACAATCAGTTAGACTTTGATGCAAATCCAGATATGTATGTTTGTGGATCTAGGATTTTTTTTTTTGGTCTGTTCCCAACATAACTCAAAAAGTCGTGAACAGATTTTGATGAAATTTGGTCTACAATTTTAGTATTATTCGAGGTTCAAGTGATTTGACTTTGATGTTGATAATATGTGGCTTGATGGAAGTATCAACTCTACAAAGTGCCCTTCCAGTTTTTACTAAGAAGGTCTCTGTTGTAAATGTAAAAAAGTATTTTAAAAGATTTGAACCAAACACCAGTCTAGGTATGTATTACATGTAAAGAATAAAACACAGCAGGGCATGCTGTGGTAAGAAAATATTCAACAATGAGCTGATACGATACCATTATCAAGCCAACATTGATTACTTTCATATAACAGCCAGTCCTAAAGTGTCCTCTTATACCAATGCATCTTGCCAACAACTACAGCATTTCTTTATTAATTTAAGAATGACATTGCAATTTTTGTCCATTTATAGTTGCATTTAATGTTATAGTATGTAATTTTAAAATTACTTTTTCAAAAAGCCAACAAACTAGGACTTATTTGTTCTGGAGAGATTGCTTGTCTTGCTTTTCCCCTCACCCTTTTTTCTGTCATTGTGTCAGGCTACAGACCACACCTTTCTGCAGAAATGTCACTATCACCATGGCAACAGTCCCTACTATGCCAAGCCCAAGATTCCTTTGCCCGTCTTTACTGTGTATCACTATGCAGGAGCTGTTACTTACCAGGCAAGCAGCTGACTTCAGAATAACATGCATTCCTTCATTGATTTATATTTATTCATTCACCTAGTCATGACCACTTCTTCGAATAACTTAGGTTTTTCTGTTCACATATAAACACTATGAAATCTAAAAGGACAAAGAACTGGCAAAATGTTTTGTCTTCCTTGCAATAGGTTCATAACTTCCTGAATAAAAACCACGACCAGTTTCGTGCAGAGGTATTAGAGCTCTTTGCACGCAGTAGATTACAGGTAGAATCTCAGCTACATTTTATTTTGCCTTCTAACATACTAAAGTCATCAATATTTGAATGAAATGTTCCTCAAGGCTTATGCATGAGTGCATGTGGTGTGTGCAGATGGTATCAGGTCTGTTCCGTAAGGTGCAGGAACACTGCATCCACCAGAAACAGCTGCGTGCCAGAGGGAGAGGAAACCGGCACCAGGCATCAACTGTAGCTGCACACTTTCAACAGTCACTCACCGAACTCATCACACGGCTGGACAGGTCTTCACAAACTCACCACCAGTATACAGTGCTTTAGTGTTCTCAGTGAACTGTGCTGTATTCTAAGGACCTTATTGTGGTGATCATAGAGCAAATACAAAAGTTAAAAGAAAAAACAGAATAGCAGAATTATTGTTGGTAATTTCATGAGCATCAATGATGCTGCATAGTAATAAGTGGTCAGGTTAGAATTAATACATTATTGAATACATGCTCAGAGAGAGCCCGTCAGATTAACTCTTCTTATCCTCAATGCCTCGACATTTTTACAGTCACGTAGTTTTGCCATGTCACAACTTCAGGGTCCCATTTTGATCCGATCCTCAGGTTACTGTCTGGAGTTTCCAAAGGGAAACTGTCAGGGACTTCTGGCCTTCAGAGAAGGACCAAACATATCAGCATTTCAAATGTTATATTTAATTTCTTTAATTCTTTAATTTCTTTCATAATTTCATTATAATTATTCTCTTCTAATTCTAATTTGGCCTCATTTTCTATCAATTTTGCTTCAGAAATGAAAGGGTTACTGTCCTGAAAACATTAAAATAGAGTTATCCAGTGAGATTTTTTTGTGTGTTGTCTCTAGGCTGAGAAGAGTTTAGAGCTGGCTCACTCATTGGTTAGGACTTCATTGCTGGGACAGAAGGCCATGGCAGTGTCTGTTTATGTCTGAAGTGACGGACGAATTAGCCAATCAGATTTTGATTTACAGTGGGAAGGACCAAAAATTTATCACCCTCGGCCTTATCGAAGGCCAACGTGAGCTTAACTGTGAGTTGACACTGTCAGCACTGCAATGAAGTCACCTTCCAGCCGGTATAGTGTTCATCAGTAGTGTTAGCAAATGCTAATAAAGTGGTCAAGCCAGTACTATCAAGAGCAAGTAGCACAGGCTAACAACCGAGAAACTAAGATTTCTGTCTCAAGACTCTTCTTCCATGCACGCTCGCCACAGTATTTTTCACTCAGACTTAAGTATCCATTTCCCTGTGTAATTTACTTAGTTACTTTTAAAATCAACATCGACAACTACACACAACAGAACTACCTGGCAGCCTGCCGCTAATCCATTGCAAAATCCTTTGCCCTGTTGCTTTTTTGCTGTGTCTGGCTAAGTTTTGGCTGAGCTGAAGTCCCAGCTCTAATAGTAATGGTTCGCCACTGGGAGTTTCACATGTTCTTCTCATGTCTATGTGGGTTTCCTCAGTTCTCTGGTGTCCTCCTACCTCCCAAAAACATGCCAGTAGACGGACTGGACACTCTAAATTGGCTGTAGGTGTGAATGAATGTGTGAAAGTGTGCATCCAGCATTGTGTTGCTGGGATAGGTTCCGGATCAACAGCAATCCTGAACAGAATAAAGTGGTTACTGAATGAAAAAGGATTAAATAAAGTCCCTTCCCCTACCATGTGGCAGCACCGATCTCCGTTTCCATAGCCCTTGGCCTCTCGCCTATTACATAGCTAGGGTTACAGTGGGGAGCTAGTCCTCTGGTAACCGCAAGCATTTGACTCTCCACTCGCATCTGTATTGCCAGACGGCAGTAGGTACCATTTTTATGATTGTCTTTGGCATGACGCAACCGTGAATATAAACTCACAATCTCCCGATCGAGAGGCAGACACACTAACCACTAGGCCAACTCGCAGTAACCAATGAGTGAACCAGCTCTAAACTCTTCTCTGCCTAGAGACAACAAACAAAAAAATCTCATTGGATAACTCTGTTTTAATGTTTTCAGGACAGTAACCCTTTCATTTCTGAAGCAAATTTGATAGAAATGAGACCAAATTAGAATTAGAGGAGAATAGTTATAATGAAATTATGAAGGAATGAAAGAAATTAAATATACCATTTGAAACGCTGATATATTTGAGCCTTCTCTGAAGGTCTAGAAGGCCCTGATGGTTCCCTTCTGTTAAACCAAACTGTCAGTATGCCAGTGTTATATCACTGAATTATACCTGCATTCTTGCTTACATTGAAATAGAGCCATTTGGTTAATACTTCTGATATTTAAAAAAAATACTTTATTTGTTCTCTGTGCCTCTATTTCAGGTGTAAAAATATGTTTATCCGATGTTTTAAGCCAAACTATGTAAAGGTAAATTCTTTCTGCCTACTTTATCTATGCCAAATGAAATGTACTTAAGTCATAAAATGAAGTTCATTGACACAGCTGTGTATTTTTTTTTCCATTTCTCCGTCCTATTTTAGCTTCCTGGAATATTTGACGTGGAGTACATCACCACGCAGTTGAAACATGGAGGAATCCTAGAGACCATTCAGATTAGAAAACAGGGATTTCCTATTCGTATCCCATTCAAGGATTTCATGGAGAGGTATTGAATGTAACGTTAATGTTTAACAAGAAGATAACTGAAACAAAAAAAATATGGTTCTGCATTTATGAAGCAGTCTTCAAAATCTCTCTTTCTCTTACTCACTCACTCATGCTAGGTATGGTGTGCTGTTAGCACAGCGGGATGTAAACCTCTCTGATAAAGAACAGGTCGTTTCCCTGCTGGAGTTCATGGGTGCTGAGGACACTCAGTATCAATTAGGTCTGAACAAGGTACAGCAACATGCAGCATTTCTTGTGGGACAGGCTCATATATCTATTGTCTAAAGACAGTTGAGATAAATGAATGCTGTTATACTCACAGCTACAATTAACCTTCACACTCTCAGGTGTTTATGAAGGAATCACTGTACCAGCAAGTGGATCAGAAATGGAGTAGCACTCAAACCTGGGCAGCCATCATTATCCAGAGGAACATCCGTGGCTTTATCTGCAGACGCAATTTCCGCTTCTTCAAACAGAAAGCCATTATACTCCAGTCCTATATCAGAGGTCACCAGGCCAGGTCAGACCTGAGAGCACAGCTAGATGGAAAGCAGGAGATAAGAACAGTGTTTTAAACTAATATTCGAGTGTTTAGTCCTGCTTTCCTGAGCTCCAGTTTCCCTCCATGTTCTGAAGAATATTGTCATAATATAATAGTAATTGTCTTGATATTTTGTATTTCTGATATGCACACTATCAGAAATAGGGGTACAGTAGGAGTCCATTTCTGTCCCCCAAGGTACAATCTACACTAATGTACCCCCTAGGGCTCATTATTGGACCTCAAGGTAACTATGTGTCCCTCTTTAGGGCCAAGATATATATATATATGCGGCACGGTGGTGTAGTGGTTAGTGCTGTCACCTCACAGCAAGAAGGTCCTGGGTTCGAGCCCCGGGGCCGGTGAGGGCCTTTCTGTGTGGAGTTTGCATGTTCTCCCCGTGTCCGCGTGGGTTTCCTCCGGGTGCTCCGGTTTCCCCCACAGTCCAAAGACATGCAGGTTAGGTTAACTGGTGACTCTAAATTGACCATAGGTGTGAGTGTGAATGGTTGTCTGTGTCTATGTGTCAGCCCTGTGATGACCTGGCGACTTGTCCAGGGTGTACCCCGCCTTTCACCCGTAGTCAGCTGGGATAGGCTCCAGCTTGCCTGCGACCCTGTAGAAGGATAAAGCGGCTAGAGATAATGATATATATATATATATATATATATATATACACACACACACACAGTGGGGCAAAAAAGTATTTAGTTAGCCACCAATCGTGCAAGTTCTCCCTCTTAAAAAGATGAGAGAGGCCTGTAATTTTCATCATAGGTACACTTCAACTATGAGAGACAGAATGGGGGGAAAGAATCCAGGAATTCACATTGTAGGATTTTTTAATGAATTAAGTGGTAAATTCCTCGGTAAAATAAATATTTGGTCACCTACAAACAAGCAAGATTTCTGGCTCTCGCAGACCTGTAACTTCTTCTCCACTCATTACCTGTATTAATGGCACCTGTTTGAACTCATTATCAGTATAAAAGACACCTGTCCACAACCTCAAACAGTCACACTCCAAACTCCACTATGGCCAAGACCAAAGAGCTGTCAAAGGACACCAGAAACAAAATTGTAGACCTGCACCAGGCTGGGAAGACTGAATCTGCAATAGGTAAGCAGCTTGGTGTGAAGAAATCAACTGTGGGAGCAATTATTAGAAAATGGAAGACATACAAGACCACTGATAATCTCCCTCGATCTGGGGCTCCACGCAAGATCTCACCCCGTGGGGTCAAAATGATCACAAGAACGGTGAGCAAAAATCCCAGAACCACACGGGGGGACCTAGTGAGTGATCTGCAGAGAGCTGGGGCCAAAGTAACAAAGGCTACCATCAGTAACACACTACGCCGCCAGGGACTCAAATCCTGCAGTGCCAGATGTGTCCCCCTGCTTAAGCCAGTACATGTCCAGGCCTGTCTGAAGTTTGCTAGGGAGCATTTGGATGATCCAGAAGAGGATTGGGAGAATGTCATATGGTCAGATGAAACCAAAATAGAACTTTTTGGTAAAAACTCAACTTGTCATGTTTGGAGGGGAAAGAATGCTGAGTTGCATCCAAAGAACACCATACCTACTGTGAAGCATGGGGGTGGAAACATCATGCTTTGGGGCTGTTTTTCTGCAAAGGGACCAGGATGACTGATCCATGTAAAGGAAAGAATGAATGGGGCCATGTATCATGAGATTTTGAGTGAAAACCTCCTTCCATCAGCAAGGGCATTGAAGATGAAACGTGGCTGGCTCTTTCAGCATTACAATGATCCCAAACACACCGCCTGGGCAACGAAGGAGTGGCTTCGTAAGAAGCATTTCAAGGTCCTGGAGTGGCCTAGCCAGTCTCCAGATCTCAACCCCATAGAAAATTTTTGGAGGGAGTTGAAAGTCCATGTTGCCCAGCAACAGCCCCAAAACATCACTGCTCTAGAGGAGATCTGCATGGAGGAATGGGCCAAAATACCAGCAACAGTGTGTGAAAACCTTGAAGACTCACAGAAAACGTTTGACCTCTGTCATTGCCAACAAAGGGTATATAACAAAGTATTGAGATGAACTTTTGTTATTGACCAAATACTTATTTTCCACCGTAATTTGCAAATAAATTCTTTAAAAATCAGACAATGTGATTTTCTGGATTTTTTTTCCTCATTTTGTCTCTCATAGTTGAGGTATACCTATGATGAAAATTACAGGCCTCTCTCATCTTTTTAAGTGGGAGAACTTGCACAATTGGTGACTGACTAAATACTTTTTTTGCCCCACTGTGTGTGTGTGTATATATATATATATATATATATATATATATATATATATATATATATATACAGGGTCGCAGGCAAGCTGGAGCCTATCCCAGCTAACTATGGGCAAGAGGCAGGGTACACCTCATATATTTTATATATCTCATCTCATTATCTCTAGCCGCTTTATCCTTCTACAGGGTCGCAGGCAAACTGGAGCCTATCCCAGCTGACTACGGGCGAAAGGCGGGGTACACCCTGGACAAGTCGCCAGGTCATCACAGGGCTGACACATAGACACAGACAACCATTCACACTCACATTCACACCTACGGTCAATTTAGAGTCACCAGTTAACCTAACCTGCATGTCTTTGGACTGTGGGGGAAACCGGAGCACCCGGAGGAAACCCACGCGGACACGGGGAGAACATGCAAACTCCACACAGAAAGGCCCTCGCCGGCCCCGGGGCTCGAACCCAGGACCTTCTTGCTGTGAGGCGACAGCGCTAACCACTACACCACCATGCCGCCCTATTTTATATATATATATATAAACGTGTGTGTGTTCCCAAGAAGTATCTAAAGGATACAAATAAGTACTTTAGAGGGAACTGCCCCAGTGGCAAACCATTGTACCTCTAAAGGTCAGTGGTGAACCGTTACTATTAGAGCTGGGACTTCAGCTCAGCCAAAACTTCTGGAGACAGAAATGTTAGTTTCTCGGTCATTAGCCTGTGGTACTTGCTCTTGATAGCACTGGCTTGACTGCTTTATTAGCATTCACTAACACTACGGATGAACACTACACTGGCTGGAACATGACTTCACTGCTGTGCTGACAGCGCCCACTCACGGTTCAGCTCATGTTGGCCTTCGAGAAGGCAGAGGACGATAAATTTTTGGTCCCTCCCACTATAAATCAAAATCCAATTGGTTAATTCATCTGTCACTTCCTACATAAAACATACACTGCCATGGCCTTCTGTACCAGCAATGAAGTCCTAACCAGTGAGTAAGCCAGCTCTAAACTCTTCTTAGCTTAGAGACAACAAACAAAAAAATCTCATTGGATAACTCTATGTTTTCAGGACAGTAACCCTTTCATTTCTAAAGCAAATTTGATAGAAAATAAGCTAAATTAGAAGAGAATAATTATAATGAAAGAATGAAAGAAATTAAAGAATGAAAGAAATTAAATATCACATTTGAAATGCTGATATGCTTGGGCCTTCTCTGAAGGCCTTGAAGGCTCTGACGGTTCCCCTCTGCTAAATTTTGAGAAACAGAGTGTTTTTTGTTGTTGGTTTTTTTTTTTGCAAATTCAATAAATAAAAACTTTATACAAAATGTCTGACAAAATCATTTCCACTTAGGTGGACTTCTTAAAAACCTATCGATGGCTGCACGAATTGAATTTATTGTTTTTTTTTGTAGAAAGTGCCGTCTTGCTGTCATGCCGAGGTATAGAATAGCTTTAGACACTTATTTAATTCTTCCTTGGACATTTCAGTTCTGTAATTTTCAAACTTCTTTGAGCTTTTGAACCAGTCTAAAAATTCAACAAATTTTAATGCTTAAAGATGAAGAATGTAAACAAGCCAGCAAAATGACAGGAGCAATTTGTGAAAAATGCTATAACAGTAATTATTGGAAAAATTTAAAAAAGATACATTTTTACCATCAAATACTTTTATTCCATATTTTGGTGCTTTTTTGTATTTTTTGAGGTTTTGTTTTGGAGTAGAGTTTTTATTTTATCCTCGGTTGGTTCAGCAACACCATCTGCCATTTTGTTTTTCTCTACTCATGGTATATGAGCTGATAGCCTAGTAGTAGAGTAGCCAATCAAAGTGCCCGATTGCTCATATCCAGTGAATGTAGATAGAATAAATCAAAATATCTATACAGCACACCTAATATTTGGTTAAATGTCTCTTAGCGAGGTTCAATTTGTCCAAAAGCTTTTAGTAGCTATCAACAAGCAACTGGTAGAATTCTGGTTGGATATTTGACCACTCTTCTTGGCAGAGTTGCCAAGAGTCGATTGCAGAGTGATGCCCTTTCGACAAGTTTTAGCCTTTAGTTTCTCAGTGAAGTGTCTAAAGCCCTTTAAGTGCTAAGGCATGCTGACCCTGAGCCTGAACCTTGGCAGAATTAGTAGAGTTCATTTAAATTTGTTGGTTTCCTGGCATGGGCCCAACTTTTACGCACAGTCCACATATTTTTGATAGGGTTGAGGTCAGAACTTTGGGAAAATCATTCCAAAAGCTTAATGTTAGCTTGCGTTGTCCATTCCACAACCTGCTTTGATGTGCTTGGGGTCATTGTCCAGTTGTGGTACACCCAATTGTGCCCAAGTTTCAACTGCCTAGCTGTTGGTTTGAAGTTATGCTGAAAAATTCTGAGGCAGGCCTCCTTCTTCATTATTCCATCCACTTTGTTAACCATGCTTAACAGTTGCTTAAACAGCAGTACAGGTTCTTGGGGTTGAATGCCTCACCTTTACTCCTCCAAACGAACCTCTGGTCATTGTGGCCAAACGACTCAATGTTCTTCTGACCTGAACATAAAACTTTCCCTCAGAATGTTTTTTCTTTGTCCATGTGGTCAGCTGCAAACTTTAGTCGAGCTTGAAGTTGTTTATTTTGGAGCAGGGGCTTCTTTCTTGGACAGCAGCCTCCCAGTCCATGGTGATGTAAAACTTGTGTTCCAGCAGCTTCCACTTCATGTCAGGTCTGTGCCTTGATGGTTCCTGGGTTGTTCCTGACCATCTGAACCAACTTCCTCTCAGCTGAGGGTGACAGTTTAAGTCTTCTTCCAGACCTTGGTAAAGTGGCTATGTTGCAGGTAAAATCCGTTAAACCTGTATTCAACCTTGGTTGAATTGGTGAACCACATTTTATCTAGGTTAAATATATAAATAGCATTCAATCTAGGTTAAATTTATAATTGTTGTATGTTTTGAGACAGTTAGCTTTTTGTTGGGGTTTGGGTTAATTTTATTTTAGGGTTTGGGTTAGTTTTATTTTAGGGTTTGAGTTAGCTTTATTTTAGGGTTTGGGTTAGCTTTTTGTTGGGGTTGGGGTTAGTTTTATTTTAGGGTTTGGATTAGCTTTTTGTTGGGGTTTGGGTTAGTTTTATTTTAGGGTTTGGGTTAGCTTTTTGTTAGGGTATGGGAGAATTTGCAGTGTTAACCTATGTAGTGTAGTGGTAAACACTGTGGACTACAGATCTGGAGGGTGTGAGTACAATAATAATTCATTTCATTGTGATTTGTTGAGCGTTTGTAGAGAGGTAGTTGAGAAGGTACGACATCAAGGCAAGGGAGTCCAAGTGATGAGGACCAGAGTAGGTAGAAAGAGGGGAGAGAGAGAGGACAATTTCCATTTTCTTCTTTTTATTTTATTTTTTCATTATTTCAACCCCCCCCCCCCCCCCAAAAAAAAACACCCCTATTTTTTCTATGACACCCCATAAAAAAATCCCTTTTCAGAGAGTTGAACCTAGGTTGAATACACATTTTACCTAGATAAAATGTGGATCACCAGTTCTACCTACAGGTTTAACCTAAGACCAGATTTAACCTGCAACAGCTTCACCTCCCTTGTATTTTAGAAACAAACTCTTTTTATGCTGGTACAGAGAAGCTACCAGCTGTAATCACTAACATGATCACTAACAGGAAGTTAAGAGCCTTTGGCAAAAGATATTTTGGAACATTCAGCGCCACTGAATGAATAATATAATGGGTGTATGTAAATATTTGACTCTGTATGTATCATTTTGACCCTGTGTTGGTTTCAGAAAACCCAAAATAAACTAGAAATTGTGCACCAAATTCTTTTTTTATTTCTATTAATGATTCACCAGAAAAAGAACAGTTCAATGAAATCACTGAAAACCCAATATTGCCATGACAATCATGCCCAATTTTGACCCCTTTTGACTGTACATTCATTACATTACAGGCATTTAGCAAACCCTCTTATCCAGAGTGACGTACAACATACCCAGAGCAGCCTAAGGAGCAATTGGGGGTTAGATGCCTTGCTCAAGGGCACTTCAGTCATTCCTGCTGGTCCAAGGAATTGAACTGCCAACCTTTTGGTCCAAAAGCTGCATCTCTAAACTTTAGGCCATGGCTTTCCACCTTTCCTACATGCAAATGCATTTAAAGAAAAAATATATCTTATAATAAGAGGTAGCTGTTATATATTTTCTCTCATTTACAGGAAGTATTATAAGAGACTGAAGCGCTCCTTTACCCAATTCTGGGCTGCTATTATGATTGCTAGAAATATGATCAAGAGACGAAAGTGGAGGGTAGGTTCATGACAAACATGCCATCTGTTTGTTCTTTGTATCTATCACTTCTCTCTCTCTCCCTCTCTCTCTCTCCCCCTTGTCACATACTCTATAACAACGTATCATATATATATATATATATATATGTGTATACACACACACGCACACACACACACACACACACAGTGTGTGTGTGTGTGTGTGTGTGTGTGTGTGTGTGTGTGTGTGTGTGTGTGTGCGTGCATGTGTAATGACTCTTACTGGGCTGTCCTGTGTTTTATTACTCAAATAGTGTATAAACTATAACCTCACCCTTCTGCCACTTTTTCTAGACTTGGATTTTATATGTTCACAGCTGGGTCAAAGTATAAGTTTACATCACCTGTCCCAGGTTTCCAGTCTTCAATTTCCTCAACGAACAAATCATTAAATGTCAAATCTGTAGCCACGTTACTAGACCACAACACCAACACATAATTAATGACACAGTTACGGAAGGGAGCCTCGAATGATTCAGGGTTGTTGAGATACAGGGGGTATGAAACACGTGTCCTAATGCATATGTAATGTCCTAATGCATATTTAATAATATGTATGCCTATATTTATGTATTTTTGAGACATTATTAGTGTTGGTATATTATTTCTTACTTGTTACAAGGCATCTCAGTACATTCAACAACACAATTTAACACAAATGCCACAAATTAAAATTTCAGTTGAAAACAACCACCCTGATTACTGAAACTAAGTAAATTAGGTAATTAGGTGATGTTAAATCAGAGTAAAAAGTGTATATGCATTTGTTTTGATTTATACGTTAAGAAATTTTCCATAAGGAAATCGCATTGGTGTTAGAAGAAGAAGAAGAAGAAACACAGTGAGCGCACACCCCTTACTAGTCATACTTAGTGCGTCATGAGTAATATTATAGCTTAGGATTTTTTTCCCTTGTCTTTATGGCCTTTCATCTTTGCTCCCAATAAGCTTTATTTCTCTCTCTCTCTCTCTCTCTCTCTCTCTCTCTCTCTCTCTCTCTCTCTCTCTCTCTCTTTCGCTTTAACACACACCTTGTCACACTACTCTGCTGTTTGGACTTCAAACCCTCTTTTTTCGTGAGATGTTACATGTATATGCCTGCATCTATTAAGAGCTCTTCTTGGCTGGCAACTTCTAGTATCACACCATTTCTTTAGGTATGTTCTGTTTCATTTCTTCTGCACTTTATGTTACATTTATCCAGTTAATGTATCATGAAATGTTAACAGAATGTGAGAGTCATATAGAGAGAGTGAGTAAAAGAAGAGTGGAGATGGATATGAGAGAAATTGATTGCAACTTGTCTACAGCACAATTCGCAACATATATAGTCCTTCATTTATTCATGGCTGGGTTGGCTTTTTCTAAAATGAACAGCTGAGGTAATCTCAAACTATACTGAAGCATTAGTTTTCTGTTTATTTTTTCTTTATTACTTCCCCATTGTCATTTCTTGTCACTTTCATTTAGACCGAGCCATGTCCTATTTCACTGTATAATATTATGACATGGATTTGTATTATTCTTTTATTGTTTGTACTGAGAGCAGTGAAGGAATGTTTATTTCATTTCAATGCTAATGTGTTCAGGATAAAAGTGGATTACTGTTAAGAATATATTCTAATTTGGCAGGCCTAGAGAGCACAAATCATAGATTCCTCACTCTTGTACGTCTTCGTTTCTTTTCTACGTTTCATGAAATAAACATCACACTTATAGGACCTGTGACAAACACAAAAGAAACAGTAAAAGGACACCAGTCATAATTATAGCCAAAGATTAGGTGGTTTGATTAGGGTTGGCCTTGTGGACTCTTTATCCATGTTTGGGGTGGGGCAGGAGTGATCCAGGTATATAAAAGAAGCTCTGTTTCCAGGAATAGCACAGTGGAGTGAACAGGTAGCGAAACGAACCTGAGAGAGCGTGTGTTACATGTAAAGATGAAATACAAGAGAACCCAGGCAAACTCAACTAGAAGAAAAGGATTTTGTCATTCATAACAAAGCCTTTGAATGTTTATTAGCTTGTATAATACTGGCTTTGCTTTGATGTTACAGGAACACAACAAGCAAACCAGAGCAAAGCAGGTGGTCAAACCCCTGTCTACTTATTCAGGGATGGTATGAGTTCTTTCCTTTTCAGCTTCATGTCCCCTTTTTTTTTTTTTAATTCCGGAAGTGTTTGCATGCTAGTTTGTTTTTATTTTTCTTTATTTTAGGATGTGGGAATGCTGGAGATCCCAGCTGATCTATCAGCACGATTGCGTAGCGCAGCAGGTACAAGTTATAAATGTGTTATTAATGTGGATAAATATTTCATTATCCAGCAGTTGTCCTTTCATTGCTTATTTGTCTCATTGTCCTTAATAGGGCGTCCACAGGGGTCAGGGGTAATAGAGGTAGCTCTACCACAGGTCAAAGCTGAGCACCACCTCTCCCTGCCTCCTGATATCGACAGCTACCCATTCTCCCAATACGCCAACACAGTTCTCAAGGTACAGTGTATACAGTACATAAATATATTTTAAAATGTGCATACTGTTATTATTTTATGCGTTCTGTGTTCAGAGTTAATCTTACATGCACATGTGGTATGAATTGTATCTATTTAATACTTTTAATAATTGCTATGTAGATCAGGGATTAGATGCTCATACTTCCTTCTGTTGCAGGATGGATGGTGCCAGGCTCAGGGTCAGTCCCTTCAGAGCCCCCTCACCTCTCTGGAGCCGGGAGATGCCCGTATAGCTCTGGAGATATACAAACTGGTCAGTAAAGGGAGCATGCTACAAAAATGTACTATTAATCACATAGTCATGAACTTGCTCTACATGTTGGATTCTACAACTATTCCACTATTTGAAGTTTGGTATTATGGTGTTTTGAACACATGTTTTACACTTCTAATGTCATGGAAACTCTCAAAACTTAAACTCCCCCAAGCAAAAATTATTCAAAGTCCAAGAGGTTGCAGAAAAGTTTAGACTTTTATGAAATCAATTAATAAAAGCGGCGGCACGGTGGTGTAGTGGTTAGCACCGTCGCCTCACAGCAAGAAGGTCCTGGGTTCGAGCCCCGGGGCCGGCGAGGACCTTTCTGTGTGGAGTTTGCATGTTCTCCCCGTGTCCGCGTGGGTTTCCTCCGGGTGCTCCGGTTTCCCCCACAGTCCAAAGACATGCAGGTTAGGTTAACTGGTGACTCTAAATTGACCGTAGGTGTGAATGTGAGTGTGAATGGTTGTCTGTGTCTATGTGTCAGCCCTGTGATGACCTGGCGACTTGTCCAGGGTGTACCCCGCCTTTCGCCCGTAGTCAGCTGGGATAGGCTCCAGGTTGCCTGCGACCCTGTAGAAGGATAAAGCGGCTAGAGATAATGAGATGAGATGAGATGAGATGAGATGAGATGAATTAATAAAAGCCGTGTTCAGTCTGCAGAGTGAACCAACTCAAAATCACAAAGTCCTCATTTTATAATGTCTCAAATAAACACAGTGTATACAAATAATTTCATTGGTTAACACGTCATGTCATACCACTTCAACATTTTCTATTGGGAAGTACATCTCGTGCTTCTCATATTTTGTATCAACTAAGCCAAATTTTCCAATATGAACGGTCAATCCAGAAAGAATCAAAACATATGACAAGAACTGATATGTCATGAACAACACAGCATTCAGAGCATACAATACATGATTCAAAATGACTGGAGTCAATTCAGGTTAAAAATTAATACAAGCTGCAGGTGGAAACGACCACAACACTCATGGCCTTGGTCAGTCTACCACAACATAGGATTAAAAAAAGAAAATGCACATTGCCGCTTGTAACAATATCCAATTCAGAATAACTTGATAAAATGTATTATGTCAGCATGCAAAACACTCCAGAATGAACAACTGCTTAATTCAACATGGTCTTGGCTCACTCATTATATATATGATAACACTGCAGGTGCTGGAGTTAGAATAATACACTTTTTGAAAAGGCCTGTGATTTAACAGAAAAACAACCTTCAGTATAAAGAATCTCAATGTCTTTGCTGTATTTTACTGTAATTATGATCATTCACAAATCAATTTATTATTATTTTTAATAGAATCAACTTCATTTACTCTTTACTGAAAAATCAACAGGTGGCACGGTGGTGTAGTGGTTAGCGCTGTCGCCTCACAGCAAGAAGGTCCTGGGTTCGAGCCCCGGGGCCGACGAGGGCCTTTCTGTGCGGAGTTTGCATGTTCTCCCCGTGTCCGCGTGGGTTTCCT
Source organism: Neoarius graeffei (assembly GCF_027579695.1). NCBI lineage: Eukaryota > Metazoa > Chordata > Actinopteri > Siluriformes > Ariidae > Neoarius > Neoarius graeffei. The sequence goes on along the minus strand of NC_083582.1, from coordinate 61,798,479 downwards.
CCGGGTGCTCCGGTTTCCCCCACAATCCAAAGACATGCAAGTTAGGTTAACTGGTGACTCTAAATTGACCGTAGGTGTGAATGTGAGTGTGAATGGTTGTCTGTGTCTGTGTGTCAGCCCTGTGATGACCTGGTGACTTGTCCAAGGTGTACCCCGCCTTTCGCCCGTAGTCAGCTGGGATAGGCTCCAGCTCGCCTGCGACCCTGTAGAACAGGATAAAGCGGCTAGAGATAATTAGATGAGATGAAAAATCAACATGACTGGCTTTGAAATAATATATATAATCATTATAAAAATGAAATCAGAGGGGTGGCACGATGGTGTAGTCGTTACCACTGTCGCCTCACAGCAAGAGGTCCTGGGTTCGAGCCCAGTGGCCAGCGAGGTGTGGAGTTTGCATGTTCTCCCAGTGTCTGCGCGGGTTTCCTCCAGGTGCTCTGGTTTCTCCCACAGTCCAAAGACATGCAGGTTAGGCTAATTGGTGGCTCTAAATTGACCGTGAATGTGAATGGTTGGTTGTCTCTGTGTCAGCCCTGCGATAACATGGTGACTTGTCCAGGGTGTACCCCACCTCTCGCCCATAGTCAGCTGGGATAGGCTTCGGCTTGCCTGCAACCCTGTAGAACAGGATAAGTGGCTACAGATAATGGATGGATGGATGATGACACCAAGGCATGTGTGCATGGTTACATATGTGTGTTGTTACATTAAGTGTATAAAATCACCACACTAACTCAATTCTATGCTACTATTTTGTGTTTAGAGGATATATTTTTTGTGTAGAAGCAGGTAACAGGTATTGTGTGTTGGCTTGTATAGTGTATTGGTTTACGGGAAGTATGAGTCAGGGTTTGTTTGTTTTTGTTGTTTTTTCACTGTAGCTACCCAGTTTCTATTTTTTTTATTTATTTTTTTATTAATGCATCTGCACTAACAGTATCTGCCTGTGCAATGGCAATTGAGAATCCAACTTGGGGCAAAATTGTACTGAATTACAAACTGTACTTTTGTTCCAGCCTTAAGAGCTTGCCTCTTTACACTAACACAAATCTTTAATGTAACTCCTGCATTTCTTTCTACCCAGTTTTGTGGACCTACACTATTTATGCCACCCACTTAAACATAAATTGTCACCAAATATTAACTAAATATTCAGTCAAAGGTTTTTGAACATGGTATAATTAAGCATTTTTATCAAATGACCTCATTTTGAATACTCTAACCAAGGAACAGTTATAAGTGAACTGAGGAACGATGTAAATATCACACACAATATATTTACGTTTTATGGTTTATACTAGCACTTTCTATTTATCTTTTATCTCTAAGTTGAAAAGATTTGGCTTCCAAGTTCATCTACCTTTAATAAAACACGTATTTAGAGTTGCATTTGGACCTGACAGCAACCAGTAAATTGATTCGACTAAGATTTAAATTAGAAATATTGGATTAGATTCAGGGCAGCACGGTGGTGTAGTGGTTAGCACTGTCACCTCACAGCAAGAAGGTTCTGGGTTCAAGCCCAGCGGCCAACAGGGGCCTTTCTGTGTGGAGTTTGCATGTTCTCCCCGTGTCTGCATGGGTGTGCTCCGGTCCCCCACACACAGTCCAAAGACATGCAGGTTAGGTTAATTGGTGGCTCTAAATTGACCATAGGTGTGAATAGTTGTTTGTTTCTACAGTGTCTTGCAAAAATATTCATCCCCTTGGTGTTTGTCCTCTTTTGTCGCATTAAAAGCTGGAATTAAAATGGATTTTTGGGGGGTTGGCACAAACAATTTACACAACATGCATACAACTTTAAAGGTTCAAATTGTTGTTTTATTGTGACACAAACAATAAGATGAAAAAACAGAAATCTGGAGTGTGCATAGGTACTGTATTCACCCCCTTTCTTATGAAACCCCTAAATAAGAGCTGGTCCAACCAATTCACTTCATAAGTCACATAATCAGTTGATTAAGATCCACCTGTGTGCAATCAAAATGTCACATGATCTGTCACATGACGTCTGTATAAATCAACCTGTTCTGGAAGGACCCTGACTCTGCAACACTACTAAGAAAGCAACATGAAAAGTAAGGAGCCTCCAAACAGGTCAGAGACAAAGTTGTGGAGAAGTATAGATCAGGGTTGGGTTATAAAAAATATCCCAAACTTTGAATATCCCACAGAGCACCATTAAATCCATTATAGCAAAATGGAAAGAATATGTCACCACTACAAACCTGACAAGAGAAGGCCGCTCACCAAAACTCACAGACCGGGGAAGGAGGGCATTAATCAGAGATGCAACAAAGACACCAAAGATAACACTGAAAGAGCTGCAGAGATTCACAGTGGAGATGGGAGTATCTGTCCATAGGACCACTTTAAGCCGTACACTCCACAGAGTGGGGCTTTATGGAAGAGTGGCCAGAAAAAAAAGCCATTGCTTAAGAAAAAACACATTTGGAGTTTGCCCAACAGCATGTGGCACACTCCCCAAATACATGGAAGAAGATTCTCTGGTCAAATGAGACTAAAATTGATCTTTTTGGCCATCATGGGAAATGCCATGTGTGGCACAAATCCAACACCCTGAGAACACCATCCCTACAGTGAAGCATGATGGTGGCAGCATGATGGTGGCAGCATCATGCTGTGGGGATATTTTTCATCTGCAGGGACAGGAAAGCTGGTTAGGACTGAAGTAAAGATGGATGGCACTAAATACAGGACAATTCTGGAGGAAAACCTGTTTGAGTCAGCCCGAGGCTTGAGACTGGGACGACGGTTCACATTCCAGCAGGACAATGACCCTAAACATACTGCTAAAGCTACACTGGAGTGGTTTAAAGGGAAGCATTTAAATGTCTTGGAATGGCCTAGTCAAAGCCCAAACCTCAATCCAATTGAGAATCTGTGGCATAACTTGAAGATTGCTGTACACCAACACAACCCATCTAACTTGAAGGAGTTGGAGCAGTTTTGCCTTGAGGAATGGGCAAAAATCCCAGTGACTGGATGTGCTAAGCTAATAGAGACATACCCCAAGAGACTTGCAGCTATAATTGCAGCAAAAGGTGGCTCTACAAAGTATTGACTTTGGGGAGTGAATACCTATGCACACTCCAGATTTCTGTTTTTTCTTCTGAATTATTGTTTGTGTCACAATAAAGAAACAATTTTCACCTTTAAAGTTGTAGGCATGTTGTGTAAATCAAATGGTGCTAACCTCCCAAAAATCCATTTTAATTCCAGTTTGTAATGCAACAAAAGAGGACAAACACAAGGGGGGATGAATAATTTTGCAAGACACTGTATGTGTCAGCTCTGTGATGATCTGGTGACTTGTCCAGGATGTACCCCGCCTCTCACCCATAGTCAACTGGGATAGGTTCCAGCTTGCCTGCAACCCTGCACAGGATAAGCAGTTACAGATAATGGATGGATGGACATTTACCACACCACATGGACCAACACCACCAGGCTGCACTTTAATCACAAAAAAAATCAATGACTCAAGAATAGACATTGATATTTTTCTTTGTAGATTCTACGCTTCTGTGGGGACTCAGAGATGACTGGATGGCAGGAGCAGATGTTGGGGAATTACATACTGGAGAAAGGCCAAAGCAGACCTTCACTAAGGGATGAGATCCTGGCACAGCTCGTCTATCACACATGGGGTCGTGAGGATGAGGATGGCTCAGTGAGGGGCTGGTTTCTCCTGGCCTCCTGTCTCAGTGCCTTCACACCATCTCCTTCACAGGATAAACCTCTGCTCAAGTATGTACATCAGCCTGAAGTATGACAGTAATGTAACATGTGATAACAGGGTGTGATGTTTATTTAGAGTGCTGTTATGCTTTTCTATGCCATTTTGCTAGCACTGAACTAGTAACCAAAAGATGTCACCAAGAACGGATAGTATATCTTGTTAGAAGCAGCCAATATATATGGCCAATTAAACATTTTTAACATCTGTATTCAGTCATATATTTGTATTTAAGAATTTATTCATTGCCATCTCTCAGATCCTATTGGTATTATAAATGAGTGATTTTTTTTGGAAAGCCATTGATACTAGGCAGTGTTAGTGTTAACTTTACAAAGAATATATGTGCTATAAATGTCTAACTAGAAGGGCACTCAGAAGAGGGCATACCTCTGCCAAGACATCAACATCAAAATCAAGTCACTTGAATCTCAGATAATACTAAAGCTGTGCACCAAATTTCATCAAAATCCCTTCAATACTTTTTGAGTTATATTGGGAACAGACAAAAAAAAATCCTGGATCTGCATACATATCCGGATTTCCATGAAAATCTAATCAATTGTTCCTTGGCCCATGGCTCACCTTTCTTTAAAATTTCATCAAAATGCATTTGCTACTTTTTGAGTTACAGTGGTGCTTGAAAGTTTGTGAACCCTTTAGCGTTTTCTATATTTCTGCATAAATATGACCTAAAACATCATCGGATTTTCACACAAGTCCTAAAGGTAGATAAAGAGAACCCAGTTAAACAAATGAGACAAAAATATTATACTTGGTCATTTCTTTATTGAGGAAAATGATCCAATATTACATATCTGTGAGTGGCAAAAGTATGTGATCCTCTAGGATGAGCAGTTAATTTGAAGGTGAAATTAGAGTCAGGTGTTTCCAATCAATGGGATGACAATCAGGTGTGAGTGAGCACCCTGTTTTATTTAAAGAACAAGGATCTATCAAAGTCTGATCTTCACAACACATGTTTGTGGAAGTGTATCATGGCACGAACAAAGGAGATTTCTGAGGACCTCAGAAAAAGTGTTACTGATGCTCATCAGGCTGGAAAACGTTACAAAACCATCTCTAAAGAGCTTGGACTCCACCAATCCACAGACAGACAGACTGTGTACAAATGGAGGAAACTCAAGACCATTGTTACCCTCCCCAGGAGTGGGCGACCAACAAAGATCACTCCAAGAGCAAGGCGTGTAATAGTCGGCGAGGTCACAAAGGACCCCAGGGTAACTTCTAAGCAACTGAAGGCCTCTCTCACATTGGCTAATGTTAATGTTCATGAGTCCACCATCAGGAAAACACTGAACAACAATGGTGTGCATGGCAGGGCTGCAAGGGGAAAGCCACTGCTCTCCAAAAAGAACATTGCTGCTTGTCTACAGTCTGCTAAAGATCATGTGGACAAGCCAGAAGGCTATTGGACAAATGTTTTGCGGACGGATGAGACCAAAATCGAACTTTTTGGTTTAAATGAGAAACGTTATGTTTGGAGAAAGGAAAACACTGCTTTCTAGCATAAGAACCTTATCCCATCTGTGAAACATGGTGGTGGTAGTATCATGGTTTGGGCCTGTTTTGCTGCATCTGGGCCAGGACGGCTTGCCATCATTGATGGAACAATGAATTCTGAATTATACCAGCGAATTCTAAAGGAAAATGTCAGGACATCTGTCCATGAACTGAATCTCAAGAGAAGGTGGGTCATGCAGCAAGACAACGGCCCTAAGCACACAAGTTGTTCTACCAAAGAATGGTTAAAGAAGAATAAAGTTAATGTTTTGGAACGGCCAAGTCAAAGTCCTGACCTTAATCCAATCGAAATGTTGTGGAAGGACCTGAAGTGAGTAGTTCATGTGAGGAAACCCACCAACATCCCAGAGTTGAAGCTGTTCTGTACGGAGGAATGGGCTAAAATTCCTCCAAGCCGGTGTACAGGACTGATCAACAGTTACCGGAAACGTTTAGTTGCAGTTATCGCTGCACAAGGGGGTCACACCAGATACTGAAAGCAAAGGTTCACATACTTTTGCTACTCACAGATATGTAATATTGGATCATTTTCTTCAATAAATAAATGACCAAGTATAATATTTTTGTCTCATTTGTTTAACTGGGTTCTCTTTCTCTACTTTTAGGACTTGTGTGAAAATCCAATGATGTTTTAGGTCATATTTATGCAGAAATATAGAAAATTCTAAAGGGTTCACAAACTTTCAAGCACCACTGTACATTGGGAACAGGCAAACAAACAGAGGCGAAAACATAACCTCCTCCAACAAAGTTGGCAGAGGTAATTAGAGTGACCAAATGATTCCAGTTAGAGCTCGAGTTTTGTTCCAGCAAAATAAAATAACACAAAAAATAAAAATCAGACTGACTGACAAAAGTAAACTTATCTGTATCAATGATTATTCTATCCACGTTCACTGGATATGAGCAATCACGTGCTCTGATTGGCTACTCTACTACTAGGCTAGCAGCTCATATACCGTGAGTAGAGAAAACAAAATTGCGGAGCGTTTTGCTGAACCAACCGAGGACGAAATAAAAACTCTACTCGAAAACAAAACCCCATAAAATACCAAAAAAGCAACAAAATATGGAATAAAAGTATTTGATGGTAAGAACATGTCTTTTTTATTTTTCAAGAATTATTGTTATTGCATTTTTCACAAATTGCTCCTGTCATTTTGCCGGTTTGTTTACATTCTAAGCGGAAATGATTTTGTCAGATGTTTTGTATAAAGTTTTTATTTATCGAATTTGCAAAAATTAAAAATAAAAATGCTCTGTTTCTCAAAATCCAGTGAATGTGGATAGAATAAAACAGTTATTCCACTCAGTCTCATCGTACATGGCTTCTAGCCAACTCGGCATCCTTCGTCGGCTATCAGCTCATGTACGACTCGATTTCGTGGAATAACTTAATTATACTGCATGTTATTCTGTTGTACGTTGCATTTTGTATGTTTTTAATCTTATTATTAGTAATAGATTATGTGGAGTTTCTGCCATACAAGTCCCTGTGAATGTGTTGTTTCTATAGAAACAGTAGCATATTTGAATGAGTATTAAACCAGTGATTTAACTTTCTGTACAGCACACTTTCTTTAATACTTCCTGACCAATCAGATTTGAGAATTCAACAGTGATGTGATGTAAAATGGTTATTACAGGGTGTTCAAAAACTTTTGAATGATAGTGTACATTAAAGGTTCGTTACCCTATGTTGTGAAATTTAGACATGCTTTAAAGGAGAACTGAAGGCAATTTTTTTATTATCAAAATTCTTTTTCTCATTTTATTAAATATAGGAATGCATTTTTGATAGCTATTTTGTCACTGCTATAGCAAGTTATGAGTGTTTGAAATATGCTATGTAATATACGAGTCCATATGTCAAAGCAATGGCTGTAAATGAGATTCGTTGAGACCTGTGCGAGACATCAAGTAAAACGTACAGCGGAAATCAAAGTGATCAACATCTGCCAACGTTGTCAAAGGACACGTGCGCCCTCTTTCGAATGCTGATGTAATCAAGCCGGAAGCTTTGTTTGTTTTGATAGCAATCAGAAAAGTTTGAAAAAAGTAGGCAGTAATCGTCATTTAAACTCGTTTTTGTGCAATATTTAGTTTGGAAAACAGTTTTCAAAATGGCGGCACTGACACTTGACTGACATTTCACGTTTCGAAGTCTCGCACAAGTCTCGTGAAGATCGCATGGATAAGCGATGCCTGCCATGGACCAAACAAACTAAATTCAACATGGCTAAAAACTGAATAGGCTGATAAGTATAATATTTAATTGCAATTAGTTGCCAATACGAGTCATGATATAAGGTTACTAAAACCGAAAACATAATTAAATAACACATTAATTAAGAAATAAAGCAAGTTTAAAAATGACTTCAGTTCTCCTTTAATTCTGCTTTTATCACATCATCATCATCATCTTGACAAATCCTCCTGTATCCGTCAGGTATGTGTCTGACCAGGGTCCAGGAGAATATCGCTCTCTGTGTCAGCATAAGCTTCTCACATCTCTCCAGCTGCCTTTTCCTGCCTGCAGACAACAGCCGCCTACTCAGCTCGAATGGACTGCCAATCAGAGAAAGGGGAAGATGGTCGTGGAGGTCAACACTTTCAACGGTTAGAATCCACTAGGATGCTTTTAATGGAAAATGAAACAAAATAATAAATGGTGATGCATTTGAATGAGGAATGCATGCTCGCAGCTTGCAACCATTTAAGAACTATTTAAGAACAACAATGTTTTTGCAACATTATATTTCCACAGAGGAGAAGCTAACAGCAGAAGTGGAGTCCTGGACCACAGGAGAACAACTGACATCCTGGCTCCTGAGCTTTAAGTCAGTAGAGCGATGATTACAAAGATTTTTATAAAGCTGTACAAACCTACTCAAGGGTATTTTGTGTGTTTGTGTGTGTGTGTGCTGCAATGCATTCAAATATGTGAACATCTGCACTAGTCATGCACTACACACTCACCAGCCACTTTATTAGGTATACCCATACACCTGCGGTTTTATGCAGTTCTCTATTCAGCCAGTCCCTTGACAGCAGCACAATGCGTAAGATCATGCAGGTACAAATCAAGAGCTTCAGTAAATGTTCACTCCGAACATCAGAATGGGAAAAATTGTGATCTCAAAGCGTGACTTTCTTTCACTGTGGCATGGGTGTTGGTTTGAGCCAGATGGACTGGTTTAAATATTTCAAAAACTGCTGATCTCCTGGTAGTCCGGGAGCCAAAGGCCCAAATTTGGCTGAACCTGGCTTCGTCGGTTAAAGTTTTTTTTTTTGCTGTTTGTTGTTGTCCAAGGTCTACTCATTAAGATAAGAGAGGGTGCCCGGTGATATCCCTTGGGCAATTCCGGATATTGGCCCTTTATTGTTGGATGTGCTGCAGTCATAGCCTAAATTCTGACATTTTGACATTCTTCACTTTATGTTCACCAAAGTCTATATATCATACTTATGTTTGTGTTTGTTAACATAATAGGATGAGTTTAAGGCCTGGGGGTGGGGTTCCAGCCATGGTTGGGGGTGTGGCCATGCAATTGGGGGCGGGGCTTATACCAAAAAGCCCTTTATTACTCTATTACTTTGGTTGTTAATGCGAGCCTTAAATTATTAGGCATACACTCCATTGTCATCCTTGTGTTTACTTCTGCAGGGGCATATGAGGGACACAATTAGCTAATTCAAGCCAACTTGTGTAGCTATCTTGCTAACTCTGTCAATCACACTGCCCCCAAAAGATCACAGCACGCATAAGCTAAGCAGAGAAACTATTTGACTGTAATCATGAAAGAGCAGTGACATGTACTCACTGCTCACCAGTGAACTAGACCCATAGTTTCACAACACTGGCTAGCACACCCAACTCTCACCTAGTAAATGCTAGTCACTGATTTTTTTTAAGCTAATACATTAAGCTAATAGATTGCTTATTTTAACGATATTGACTGTTGAAATAGTAATGTCCCTGGTTCCCTAGTAAAATTCAGGGCATTGTCCCCGATTATCATCTCAAAAGTCTGTTAACCTTACCCTCACCCCCACTCCAAACCACACTGCTTGTGGACTGAGAGTCATGTGCACTAGCCAGTCCACTGACTAGCACGACTTTTAAAACGTTGGGCAGTAAGGTTTCCTTAAGCTAATACATTAAGCTAATAGATTGCTTATTTTTACGATATTGACTGTTGAAATAGTAATGTTCCTGGTTCCCTAGTAAAATTCAGGGCATTGTCCCCGATTCACCCCCACTCCAAACCACACTGCTCTTCCACTGACTAGCACGACTTTTAAAACGTTGGGGAGTAAGGTTTACTTAACATTCTCCTCTGTACTAGCTGGCATCCAGTACATAAGCATATTTTTACAGACACTAAGCAATGGCAAAGGGTTTAGAGGGTTTTTTTTTTCATCTGAACTCTTAGTTCTTTCCTTAAATAGTTTTTGTGTTTTGTGTGTGTGTTTGCATACTGTATGTAATTATTTTACATAATTATTGCTCATTAGTGTGTGTGCATGTGTATGTGTGTGCGTGTGCATGCATGCATGCACGTACATGCTTTATGTACTGTAGTTCTTGTATCAAAATTGTTAATTTTGCAAATTTATGAAAGGGTCAATTACACGTTTGACTAATTTGAATGACAGTAAAGCATGAATACTGTACAGCCAATTTGGTTAATTGAAAATCAGTATCTTTTGCTATTCTTGTGTGTGTGTGCGCATGCTGTATATGCCATTTTGCATGCTTGATATATTGCATACTGTAGTTTTACATAGTGGATCACTGGTGTGAGTGTATATGCATGCTGTATATAGTTCTATTGCATGCTGTATATAGTTCTTTTACATAGTGGATCACTGGTGTGAATGTATATGCATGCTGTATATATTTCTATTTCATGCTGTATATACAGTAGTTCTTTTACATAGTGGATCACTGGTGTGAGTGTATGCATGCTGTATATAGTTCTATTGCATGCTGTAGTTCTTTTACATAGTGGATCACTGGTGTGAGTGTATACATGCTGTATATAGTTCGTTTACATAGTGGATCATTGGTGTGAGTGTATGCATGCTGTATATAGTTCTTTTACATAGTTATTGGTCATTAGTGTGTGTGTGTGTGTGTACATGCTGTATATAGTTCTTTTGCATGCTGTATAGTTCTTACATAGATATTGATCATTATTTTGTATTAACTGTAGAGTTTATGTAATACTTGTATAAAAATTGCTAATTTGGAAAAGTTATGAAAGGGTTAATTAATCCACATTTGATGTATTTGAATGACAAATATAGAGAAAAATGTGAATACCTATCAGATACAGCCAACTTGGTGCATTTAATATCAGTATTTACACTGATATTATTTTTTTTGTATTTTCTTCCATTATTTGGGCATATAGGGCATTAAAGGGTTAATATATTAAATTGCCCAAGGGATATCACCGGGCACCCTCTTAAATCTTGAAGAGCTACCTCAAATCTATAAGATAAAGCAAAAAAAAAACTTTAACCAAAAATTCCGGGTCCGACCCCATGGCTCCCGGACTATGGGGTTTTCATACGCAACAGTCTCTAGAGTTTACACAGAATGGTGCAAAAAACAAAAAACACTGAGTGAGCAACAGTTCTGTGGGTGAAAACAAATGCCTTGTTGATAAGAGGTCAGAGGAAAATGGCCAAATTGGTTCGAGCTGCCAGGAAGGATATAGCAACTCATAGCAACTCTTTACAACCGTGGTGAGCAAAAAAGCATCTCAGCATGCAACAGCAGAACAACACATTGGGTTTCACTCCGGCCAGCCAAGAACAGGAATCTTAGAATCAAGAACAAGTTCCTATTTAAGTGGCCAGTGAGTGTACTGTAGGTACTTCCACCATATAGTTCTTTGTGTGCTATACAGTGTTTACACAGAATAATTACAATGGCTATGTTCTTTCTGTTTCATCAGAGACAAAGGTAATTGAAGTACTCTTGCACCTATGGTGCTCTGTATAAGTATTCACCCCTTTAACTTTCCAAATTTTGTAGTGTTACAACCCAGAACTGAAATGGACTTAATCTGGACTTTTACCATTTGAATTACACAATATGTATGACATTTAAAGGTGAAAAATATCTTTTGTCACACAAAAGTTAATTAAATTATTATTTTTTAAAAATCAAACATTTGTTGGTGGTTGAATAAGTATTTGCCCCAGAACCATCTTTGGCTGCAATTAGAGCTGTAAGGCTTCTGGAATATGCCCCTATCAGTTTTGCACATCTGGATCTTGGTATTTTTGCTCATTCTTCTTCACAGAATTGTCCGATCTTGGTCAGATTGGATGGAGCCTATTGGTGAAAACCAATTTTCAAGCATTGCCACATTCTCCATCAGATTGAGGCCTGGGTTTTGATTGGGCCATTCTAACACAGTCAGATTCTTTGTTTTGAATTGCTCCTACGAATAGCTTTGGCAGTATGCTTAAAGTTGTTGTCCTGTTGGAAGGTAAACCTTAGCTTCACCTTATAGCTGCTTCTTATATTTGACCTGTAGATCTCTTCAGGTCCTCCAGAGTTAATCTTCATTTCTTGGTTGCTATTTTGGCTAATTTCCTCCTGACCTGGTTACTGACTTTTGATGGATGGCCTCCTCGAATCTGAACTGCTATTATGCTCTGAAGCATGTTCAAAGTTTATTAATGTATTTTATAACCAAATCCAGGACTTTCCCCTGGACTTGTTTTGATAACTCATTGGTCTTCTTAATGCTAATTTAGTCACATTCTCTCTGGGGCCTTTCAGGAACAGTTGTATTTATATAGAGACCTCATAACATTTTTATTGCACACAGGTGGACTCCATTCAACTAAATATGTGCTTTCTCATGGTAACTGGTTACACCAGACCTAAAGCAAACATTTTACAAACAAAGGTACTTTTAGGTTTTAATGAAAAAATTATCTTCAGTCTTAATGTGGATTGTGTAACACACTACTACAAGTATATATTATACTATTACTCTTGATATGAACAAAAGGGAGAACCTCGAGAAAACCCAAGCAGACATGATGAGAACTTGCAGAACTCCACACAAGCAGTAAACCAAGCTCAGGATTGACCCAGTGATCTTGGAGCTCTGAGGCAATAACACTGCCTACTGCACCATCGTGCCACCTTAATGTATTAATGAAACAGAAATGTATTTGTAAATAAATAAAAATGCAAAACTAAGTAGAATTATAAAGGTAAACTCAGGCTTGTAGTACTCGAGTCCAGGACTCAGACTTGAATCTGACTCATGCCCTAATTTTAAGGACTCGTGACTCGACTTGGACTTGAGCACCGATGACTCAGACTCGTGTATTAACTGCATTCGGACTCGTAAATTGGAGACGAGGACTCTGATTTTTTCTTTATTTTTTTGTAACATGCAGTAATAATTTGGCATAAGATATTTATATCTACATTAATTTTTGTACTAATTTTGTGCAAGAGCGTCACACCTGCACACCTTGGTATGTGCATCAGATAGACTTTTGGGCGTGTGCGCCAAACAGACTCTATCATGTGCGCCATAAACGACTCGCACCTACACAGGATTAAGGCGTAATCAACGCGCCTATATAAAAACTGTGAAAATACACTTACTTTGCGAAGTACCGTATTTAGTTGCATTGCTGACACATTACTGAGCCTTATTTCCTTGTTTGGTTTCCTGATCCCTGATTTCCTGTTTCTCGTCTTTGATTCTGCCGAGTCTACAATAGCCTTTTTGTGCCTCGCTTGACCTATTGCCTATTTCACTGTTTTATGATTTTGCCTGCTGTTCTGGATTGCTTACCTGTCTTCACTTGTATTAATAAACACACCTTCTGCACTTACGTCCATCTCTGACAGAATACTTCACACTCCCTGACAAAGAGAAGCACATTCACCTGTTCATACATCATGTTCAGGAACAAACTAATGTTAATGGCACTGAAAGCCACTGTCAAATGGTGCAGTTGAAGTCTTGTTCTCGAACTTGGCTCGGATCAGTAGTGGACTCGACTCGAAAAATTTTTTCATGACTTGAACTTGGGCGGCACGGTGGTGTAGTGGTTAGCGCTGTCGCCTCACAGCAAGAAAGTCCGGGTTCGAGCCCCGTGGCCGACGAGGGCCTTTCTGTGTGGAGTTTGCATGTTCTCCCCGTGTCTGCGTGGGTTTCCTCCGGGTGCTCCGGTTTCCCCCACAGTCCAAAGACATGCAGGTTAGGTTAACTGGTGACTCTAAATTGACCGTAGGTGTGAATGTGAGTGTGAATGGTTGTCTGTGTCTATGTGTCAGCCCTGTGATGACCTGGCGACTTGTCCAGGGTGTACCCCGCCTTTCGCCCGTAGTCAGCTGGGATAGGCTCCAGCTTGCCTGCGACCCTGTAGAAGGATAAAGCAGCTAGAGATGATGAGATGAGATGAGATGAGATGAGATGAGACTTGGACTTGACTCGGACTTGTACACTGGGGACTTGAGACTGGATTCAGATTCGAGGTTTAGTGACTTAACTACAACACTAGGTAAACTTGAAATGATATATAGATTAAAAACTACACTAGAAACACTAAAAAGCATCCAGACTGAGGTAATGTGTTTTCTTCAGAGGTGTGCCTGAGCTTCAGCGGGGCTGGTCTGTGTCTCTGCTAGCTGAAGAGGGCTGGTCTGATCTAAATGGCTGTGACTATGTGATGGACCTTCTGGCTGGTGCTGAGACTGATGTTCCCTTGGGACAAACATCTGCCCAGCCTGATTATCTTTTCAGTGACATGGGGGACAGGTGTGTTATATTCAGATTCAGGCATCACTGTGTAAATGATCTATGTTAACTATAATATTTTGACTGGGGGAAAAAAACAGAAAATACAAGTGCATATTTTCTCACCCCTTTACAGTGCAGCCTAGCCCATTATTGAAATACTACTGTACATGTACAATAATATGTAAGTTTGTGGTATAGGTTGGTTGTATTTGATTGATTTTTCTGAACATTCAAAATCAGGATGATGACCACAGACTTGGATGACTTCATCCCTCCGGCCCCCTCCATGCAGGCTCCTGGCCTGCCTCCTTTGGAAGCTGCTCCATGGGACACTTCTGGTCAATATAGCGCAACTCAGGGTGTGATAACTGCATGAATGTGCTGACAAATGTTATTAGAATTCCTTTAAAGCATAAATGTAATGTGAATTTCTCGTATTTGTATAAGAGACTTTGTTTATATTTTTCCTCTTAGGATCCCGAGAACCAAAACTGGATTCCTATGTGGATGACCTGTTTGATCCTGTGCTGGATCAAGGACCTCCAGTCAGTGCAGTTTGTTTGTTGAAATCTAAATTTGCAGATCACAGTTAGTGCTGAACTGTTCTGCAGGCAATAGGGAACTTTGTGATTCCAGAGTTAAGGCTTGCATATGGTTACTTTTAATAGCACACTGAGTAATTGTTCATTTTAGTTTTGTTAATTTAGCATACTGATGAGTTGTTATGTGACTTTAGGACTTTGAGCGAACGGCCATGCTGAACCGCAGGATGAGGGGGGGAGGAGGGATGTTCCCTAGCATGTATAATGGAGCAGGTAGACTTACAACAACCCATATATTATATTGATATAAAGCATAAATAAACATGATTTCAATAACATCTCAAATAATGAGTACTAATTAGTGTGCATAATCAAATCATTTCTGTGTGCAGTTAGTAGCAAATGTAGTAACTGCCCCTCGGACATACGTATTAATAAACACTCATCCCGAAATATTCACTCAGAAAAACATAACAGTGACAGAACATCAGAAATATTTTTGCCTCTTAAAGTGCCATTCCACCATTGGATGTATTCTTTGGCATAAAATACAATATATTTTGACAACATATATAAATGGTATCACTAGATAGAGAAATCTTTTAGCTTCAAAATGATATTTCAAACATAATTTTTTGACAACGACAAGTATATTAATTTTGCGACCAAAGTCACCTACCCTTTTAATTTCCACGCATGATGTCATCGGCAGGTTCCCCTTCTTGTGTACCACGTGACGTGTGACGTGGCACATATTATCAGCAATGGCAGATAGAACGCGATAAAAATAATACCAATAAATCTAGCTAATACCATTAAATCTAGCTAATACCAATAAATCTAGCTAACTGAAAGATTAACTCAAAATTTTTCGCAATTTTTTTGGCCCCCATATACGAGGAGAAATGACTCTCTCACTTTGGGGGTTTCCTGGTCTAAAAATAGACCGACACGTAGTACACAAGAAGGGGAACCTGCCGATGACATCACGTTTCACTACCGCGCGGAAATTAAAAGGGTAGGTCACTTTGGTCGCAAAATTAATATACTTGTCGTTGTCAAAAAATTATGTTTGATATATCATTTTGAAGCTAAAAGATTTCTCTGTCTAGTCATGTTGTCATAAAATATATTGTATTTTATGCCAAAGAATACATCCAATGGTGGAATGGCACTTTAATCCTTAATAGATCCTGTTAGTAAGTCAGGTTTCCTAACAGTAGTACTTTTTTTGTGTTTACACATTTTATATATTTTTAACCTAATCCTATCAAAAAAAAAAACATTTAAGCACGCTTATCAGTTGACGTCCAGATGCCAGTTGTTGAATTCAATCAATAAAGTAAAACATTTTAAATATGTTAGCATCAGAGAGACATGAAAAAATGTTCTAACAAATCTGTGGTGGGTTTCCCAAAAGCCTCTTAACACTAAGAGCATCTTAACTAGGAGAAAGGAGTGTTCATTGTGCTTCTCGTTCAACCATTTAACGATGATCTTTGTGCTACAATGCTTTTGGGAAACTCGGCACTGTTTTGTAAAACACTAGTAAAACGGTAAAAATTTATTTTGTTACTTATACTTTTCCAAAGCTTCCTCAAGCTATAGCCATCTCTAAAAGGTAATGTCACACAGAGCTTAATTTAAAAATACCTTTGACTGAAGACGTCATAAAAGCATTCTACAAAATCCAAGTTGCCTTAGAATTCCTTTATGAGCGACTTTCAAGTGAACAGGTTTCCGCTTGTTTCCTCAGTACATGGAAAGGCGTGTCTGTGATAATGGTACATATGCTAATGATGTAGTGGATAGCGTTAAAAACATTTTTACATTGTTTTACAGGTGCTCCAATGTCAATGCCAGCTTATAATATGGGTGAGTGGATTACATTGCACAGACATTATAAAACCACTGTGTTTTTACATTACATTAATGCCATTTAGCAGATGCTCTTATCCAGAGCAATGTACAACATACCCAGAGCAGCCTGGGGAGCAGTTGGGGGTTAGGTGCCTTACTCAAGGGCACTTCAGCCATTCCTGCTGGTCCAGGGAATCGAACTGGCAACCTTTTGGTCCCAAAACAGCTTCTCTAACCATTAGGATGTGTTTGTGTTTAAAATGGCATTAGAAAGTTATTACAAGCTGTATTTTGTCATTTTTCACTTAGGAATGCCCATGAATCCAGCCATGCCAGGCTATGCAGCCGCACCAATGATGCCAAACATGATGCCTGGTGTTCCCCAAATGATGCCACCTATGCCATGTATGGCTTCCTTTACCAGCTCATACCATAGTATCTGACAAATACGACAAATACATAAGTGTAGTTGTAGGATTTTTTTGTTTGTTTGTTTGTTTGTTTGTTTACTATTTGCTATAGCAATACAGAAGACACCTGAAAACCAAACTGTTCTGCATTTTCAGCTAAAGCCCAGTCAGACCAAATGTGACTAAATTTCAGCTAGCCGTAAAGTTAATTCACTCAAGGGGAAAGGACATTAGGGTATGAAAGGGTACCATAGTGGTTAATTTTGCTTCATGCCCATTTTATCTAGGTACATTTTTACCTGTGTATCTGTGAGCTTGTGCCTTGGCAGAACTCAAGTGAGCGGGACTGTGGTGTCTTTTGTTGGCAAAAAATTGGAGGTGCTTCGAATTATTAACAGCCATACTAGACTTAGTTAGTCTACTGATGTATGCTAGGGTTTTTGTTGTAAAATTCAGATTGTTCTCTCTGCTTGCTGGACTTTTCTAGTCAACAACGTTGGCATCTCCAAATACAGTATTCCTTCTGAAGAAGAAGATGATCAGTTTTCCTAATGCCCAAGTTTACATTCCTTGTTTCTTTCCCATAGCTATGATGATGCCAGGCATAATGCCTCAATCCGCTATGCCTACCAGCCCTCCAGTTATCAACCCCCAGCAAATGGCTGAACAGCAGCAAGCTTTCATCAACCAGCAAGCTTTACTCATGGTGAGGATACGATTTCAGTCTAGCTGGTGATGTCAAAGTAGTAACTCTACTCACCATATGATGAACTTCCCACAGGCCCAGCAGATGACAATGCAGGCAATGACACTGTCCCAACAGCAGCAGCAGGAGCAGCTGAAAAAACAGCGCAAGCAATGGCCGCAACAGCAGCAGCCACAGCAGCCGCCGCAGCCACAGCAGCCGCCGCAGCCGCAGCCACCACAGCAACGGGAGCAGCAGCGGGAGCAGCAGCAACAGAAGCCTGCTTGCCTCACAGCACCAAAACCCAACAATCCACCTGTGCAGCAAAACATCCCGGTGGTAGCACAAGTAGGTTTTCTTGTATGTACTAGAAAGGCGGCTACAATTATCGACACCTTAACGATCTTTTGGCCATTGCAAAAGTAGAAAAGACTTTCAGTATGTAAATTGTGCATGGATAATTACTGAAACTTCCACTGGAAAAAAATTGAGTTGATTCCCAATTACTTAGTGTATCAGATTACATGACACCATTCCACAAGTATTGACACCTTTATCAACAGTTATCGACACCGTTCCACAATTATCGACACCCAGATGATTATTTATTTAAAAAATCATCGGTATGTGGTATTAAGTTAACAAAACGTAGTTTTTATTTAAAATTTGTTTTACATATACTTATATTTACTACGAATATATTTAATATAAATATATTGATGTCGGTGCTTATGTAATGAGGAAGTAATTCTAATGTTTGCAAACAAATGAACTGATAATGTTTAACCTGTCAAAATCTTTTTGTTCCACTTTCTAAGTATTTTTGTAGATCACATTTTGTTAATCATTCATTGTTGTTTGTATTAATTTCTAGTTTTATAGTTTACCACTAAATGTCAACAGGCAATTGACATTGTAACCACATGAAAATCCAGGTCAAAGGTCATATGTCATAACTCTAACCTAAACTTTAGGTACCTTGTTGTCAATCTAGGTCATCCTAAACTTGTTCTGTTATACTTTGGTACATTTTATAGTGTTAAAATAGATCTATTAAATCTGAATATTTCAATCATGTAATTTTTTTATATGCTAGGAATTTAATTCTGGTCTAATTCTATTTATTGCAATAGGATTCCAAATACTCTATAAACATTCCATTCTGTTATGAATCAGAAATAAATTATCATAAATCACAGCACTTTTATTTTATTTTATTTTTACACAAAGATGGAGCCATAACAGTTGTAAATGTCACTTAATTCCACAGGGTGTCGATAATGGTGGACACCGGTGAAAGTGATCACTGTTATCAAAACATCACTTGACTTCTCAAACGCGCGTTTAGATACAAAATGGCGACTGTCAAATGAAAGAGTAAGAAACAAAATAGGTTTCGACAAGGAGATCATGAAATATCAGTGAATTTGCTAAGTAAAAACATGTCCATGATCTTTCCACCATGCTTACCTGTGATGATAACATCTGGGTTTTACTCTGATTGCTGATCATGCTAAAAAAAATTCCATCTAAGGTAACGAGCTGCGTCATCAGATGACAAGATCAAAGGGGGGGGGTCTTCTGGTTGATTAATTAACCAATAATAACTGTTGTAACTGAAACTCACCTTTGAAAAATTGTTTTTTATTGGTAAATCTGAAAAGGTGTCGATAATTATGGACTGTCGATAATTGTAGCCGCCGCTGTATCTGATTTTATACGTATGTGCTTCTAGTTGTCATCCTGTGTGAATTGCGTACCTTTAACCTATAAACAAATGTTGTATAGCCTGCAAAAGAACACACAACTGCCGGTGAACAAAAGCCAGGATCCTTTCAGGAGAAGAGAGCCTTCTTCCAGAAGATTGGTGAGATTTTCACAGTCTTTCTCATTTGGTATTATATGATTCTGTTTCTGTTCAATTAGGAACATAAAGCCTGAAAAGAGACAAATAATTTTGCAAAATGTACAGTAGTTCAGTAATCTCAGTTATACGCATTTTCCTCACACTGAATTGTGTTTTTTTTATAACACAGGAACTCAAGAAGCTCATTCAAAACCCCCTCCAAAGGTCGCTAAACCACTTATCTATGCCCCCCCAGCAGCCGTACAGGCCAGAGACCCATCTCCAGTTAAACCGGAAGGTAAGAACTACTTCTGTCAAAAAAAAGTTAAAGTTGTGTTTTCTTATATGGCATTGTATCTTTTTATTGTTGTAATGCAACACTGTATGTTTTAATTTTTGAGTCATTATGTGCATGGATGGCTTTGCCCTGTAATTGTAGTATTTAATACAACCCCGATTCCAAAAAAGTTGGGACAAAATACAAATTGTAAATAAAAACGGAATGCAATAATTTACAAATCTCAAAAACTGATATTGTATTCACAATAGAACATAGACAACATATCAAATGTTGAAAGTGAGACATTTTGAAATTTCATGCCAAATATTGGCTCATTTGAAATTTCATGACAGCAACACATCTCAAAAAAGTTGGGACAGGGGCAATAAGAGGCTGGAAAAGTTAAAGGTACAAAAAAGGAACAGCTGGAGGACCAAATTGCAACTCATTAGGTCAATTGGCAATAGGTCATTAACATGACTGGGTATAAAAAGAGCATCTTGGAGTGGCAGCGGCTCTCAGAAGTAAAGATGGGAAGAGGATCACCAATCCCCCTAATTCTGCGCCGACAAATAGTGGAGCAATATCAGAAAGGAGTTTGAACATATCATCATCTACAGTGCATAATATCATCAAAAGATTCAGAGAATCTGGAAGAATCTCTGTGCGTAAGGGTCAAGGCCGGAAAACCATACTGGGTGCCCGTGATCTTCGGGCCCTTAGACAGCACTGCGTCACATACAGGCATGCTTCTGTATTGGAAATCACAAAATGGGCTCAGGAATATTTCCAGAGAACATTATCTGTGAACACAATTCACCGTGCCATCCGCCGTTGCCAGCTAAAACTCTATAGTTTAAAGAAGAAGCCGTATCTAAACGTGATCCAGAAGCACAGACATCTTCTCTGGGCCAAGGCTCATTTAAAATGGACTGTGGCAAAGTGGAAAACTGTTCTGTGGTCAGACGAATCAAAATTTGAAGTTCTTTATGGAAATCAGGGACGCCGTGTCATTCGGACTAAAGAGGAGAAGGACGACCCAAGTTGTTATCAGCGCTCAGTTCAGAAGCCTGCATCTCTGATGGTATGGGGTTGCATTAGTGCGTGTGGCATGGGCAGCTTACACATCTGGAAAGACACCATCAATGCTGAAAGGTATATCCAGGTTCTAGAGCAACATATGCTCCCATCCAGATGACGCCTCTTTCAGGGAAGACCTTGCATTTTCCAACATGACAATGCCAAACCACATACTGCATCAATTACAGCATCATGGCTGTGTAGAAGAAGGGTCCAGGTACTGAACTGGTCAGCCTGCAGTCCAGATCTTTCACCCATAGAAAACATTTGGCGCATCATAAAACGGAAGATATGACAAAAAAGACCTAAGACAGCTGAGCAACTAGAATCCTACGTTAGACAAGAATGGGTTAACATTCCTATCCCTAAACTTGAGCAACTTGTCTCCTCAGTCCCCAGACGTTTACAGACTGTTGTAAAGAGAAAAGGGGATGTCTCACAGTGGGAAACATGGCCTTGTCCCAACTTTTTTGAGATGTGTTGTTGTCATGAAATTTAAAATGACCTAATTTTTCTCTTTAAATTATACATTTTCTCAGTTTAAACATTTGATATGTCATCTATGTTCTATTCTGAATAAAGTATGGAATTTTGAAACTTCCACATCATTGCATTCCGTTTTTATTTACAATTTGTACTTTGTCCCAACTTTTTTGGAATCGGGGTTGTAAAAACAATGAACAATCTCAAAGCATAATCTTTATGTATCACCTCCTGTGCTGTCTGCTGAAGTGAAACCACCTCCAGAACCCAGTAAACCACCTCCAGAACCCAGTAAACCACCAGAGTCACCAAAACCAGAGCATGATTCCCCCCCAATGTCACCTATTAAACCAGAACCCACTACCAGCATTCGAGATCTCATCAAGCAGTACCAGAACCGGCCTCCTCCAGAGCCCAAACCCTTTGAGCCTGTCAGGTCAGAATGTGATCCTTTGCAGTTATTTACACAAAACAATGTTATATTGCTTTTATCACTTGCCAGAAATGAATAAGGTATCAATGTTGGGTTAGAGTAATGATGTGGCTGCAATTTGAACTCCTCAGAGTTCCTGCCAAGCATTTTCAGAAAAAGAATGACCCTAAAGAGGAGGCACTGGCCATTCTCAGAGCAAAAGGACCAGTCCCTCAAAAGAAGGTAAAAAATATATATATTCCAGATTTAGTCTGATGTTGATAGTGTAAATTTTTTAAACAAAATTGTGGTATTATCTTGTGCATGTATGGAATCAAAAACACAACTACTTCATTTTGAAATGATACATTAAAGTAAATTTTAGCATATAAGTTCAAAAATGTTTCAAGAAAACAGGAAATTACTTTGATTTCTGTAATAAAAAAATCATTCTTGTAATAACTTTTTTAAAAAACGAATAATAAAATAAATTGTAGTATTTATTCTCAGAAACACAATAAAATAAGATATTCCTTTACTGATCCCCATGAGGGGAAATTCAGGTGTTGCAGCAGCTCGAGTACAGAGTAAAATATAGACAAATGTAGGTTAAGTATAGATAGATAGATAGATAGATAGATAGATAGATAGATAGATAGATAGATAGATAGATAGATAGAAACTATAATAGATTATAATATATAGAATAGAATAATCCAGTGGTTTTCAAAGTGGGGGCCATGGCCCCCTGGGGGGGTACTGGGGGGCCTCAGAAAGTTGGAGGGACGATAACAAAAAACTGCGAAAAAAAATATATTTTTAAAATAATAATTATTAAATATATTGTAATTAGTTTTTTAATCATTATTTGTAACGGTTCCTTAAGCGTGGGTGGAGCACAGAGGACGGCAGGACAGAGATCAGGTTCACAATAAGGCTTTATTGCCACACTTTTCAGTCTAACAATCTTTCTACGAACAGACACACATCTAACCAGCGTCTAGTCCGGGGATGAGCTCCTCTGCTCTCTCTCTCCCTCCTTAAGTAGGGCGCGGTCACTGGGAAGACACACACAAACACAGGTTAATTGATGTCAGGTGTAGTGATTCTGCCACTTACCTTCCCTGACTCCGCCCTCCTGTCACAGACCGGCGCTTGGCCACGCCCCCGCTGCCACATACCCCCACCGCCCGACTCAGCCCGTCCTGCCTACAGCCGACTCCCCCCCCCCCCCCCCCCTTGGCGGTAGAGGAAGTCCGCCACGACCATCTGCGCCCCCGGCCTGTGGACCACCTTGAAATTAAAGGGTTGGAGTGCCAGATACCAACGGGTGATCCGCGCGTTGGCATCCTTCATGCGGTGGAGCCACTGGAGGGGCGCGTAGTCTGAACAGAGGGTGAAAGGGCGCCCCAGCAGGTAGTACCGGAGGGTGAGGACAGCCCACTTGATGGCCAGACACTCTTTCTCTATGGTGCTGTAGCGCCCCTCACACACTGACAGCTTCCTGCTGATGTACAGGACGGGGCGGTCCTCCCCCTCCACCTCCTGGGACAAAACCGCCCCCAGCCCTCTGTCCGACGCATCGGTCTGCAACACAAAGGGGAGAGAAAAGTCAGGGGAGTGTAAAAGTGGCCCCCCACACAGTGCAGCCTTTACCTCAGAAAAAGCCCGCTGGCATTGCTCCGTCCACTGGACCGGATCTGGTGCCCCCTTTTTAGTGAGATCAGTCAGCGGGCTGGTGATGTCCGAATAATTAGGTATAAACCTGCGATAATAGCCAGCCAGCCCCAGGAACTGTCTCACCCCCTTTTTGGTCTTGGGCCTCGGGCAGACCGCAATTGCTGCGGACTTGTTAATTTGGGGACGCACCTGCCCGTTGCCCAAGTGGAAGCCCAGATACCGTACTTCCACCCGCCCAATCGCACACTTCTTCGGGTTGGCTGTGAGACCTGCTTGCCTCAGCAACCTAAGGATGGCCCTTAGGTGTTTGAGGTGCCTCAGCCAGTCATTGCTATAGACGATGATGTCGTCGAGGTAAGCGGCCGCATAGGTGGCGTGGGGGCGGAGGACCCTGTCCATCAGCCGCTGAAACGTAGCGGGCGCCCCAAACAGCCCAAACGGAAGTGTGACGAATTGGTGTAAACCAAACGGTGTGGAAAAGGCCGTTTTCTCTCGGGATAGTGGAGTCAAGGGGATCTGCCAATATCCCTTCGTCAAATCCAGTGTCGAATAAAAGCGAGCAGTGCCGAGTCGATCGAGCAATTCATCAATACGAGGCATTGGGTACGCGTCGAATTTAGACACCGTGTTGACTTTCCTATAGTCCACACAGAACCGGACCGACCCGTCGGCCTTGGGTACCAAGACCACCAGGCTGCTCCAGTCACTGTGGGACTCCTCGACGATGCCCATTTCGAGCATGGCCTCGAGTTCTTCCCGAACCACTTTTTTTTTGTGTTCGGGTAGCCTGTAAGGGCGGCTACGCACTACCACCCCTGGGGGCATCTCAATGTGGTGCTCTATGAGGTTGGTGCAACCGGGCAGGGGCAAGAACACATCCGAAAACTCAGTCTGCAACTGGGCGACCTCCGTGAGTTGGGTCAGGGAGAGGTGGTCTCCACAGGGGACCGGAGAGGTACGTGATGCCAATGCCCCTTTTTGAACCTCCGGCCCCAGCTCCGCCTTCTCCGGAACCACCGACACCAACGCCACGGGGACCTCCTCATTCCAGAGTTTAAACAGATTGAGGTGGTAAATCTGTAGCGCCCCACCCCTGTCTGTTCGCCTCACCTCGTAGTCGACGTCCCCGACTCGCCGTGTGACCTCAAAGGGTCCTTGCCACTTGGCGATCAATTTGGAGCTCGATGTGGGCAACAGTATGAGTACCTTATCTCCCGGTGTGAACTCCCTAAGGCGCGTACCCTTGTTGTACAGGCGGGCTTTTCGTTCCTGGGCCTGCCACAAATTCTCCTGGGTTAGGTGGGTGAGCATGTGGAGTTTTGCGCGCAGGTCCATAACGTATTGAATTTCGCTTTTACTTTGTGAAGGTCCCTCCTCCCAATTTTCCCGCAGCACGTCTAGAATGCCGCGCGGCTTACGCCCATATAATAATTCGAACGGGGAGAACCCAGTGGAGGCTTGGGGGACCTCTTGCACTGAAAACAACAAGGGCTCAAGCCACTTATCCCAATTACGTGCGTCCTCACTTACGAATTTTTTAATGATATTCTTGAGGGTGCGATTGAACCGTTCCACTAAACCGTCCATTTGTGAGTGATACACACTGGTGCGGATAGGCTTAATTCCCAATAACCCATACAGTTCGCGTAGTGTCCGTGACATAAACATGGTGCCTTGATCAGTCAGAATCTCTTTCGGGATTCCAACTCGGGAGATGATGCGGAAGAGTGCCTCCACAATACTGCATGCTGAGATATTGCGCAGGGGCACTGCTTCCGGGTATCGTGTTGCATAGTCCACCAGAACTAATATAAAGCGGTACCCTCGTGCTGACCGATCTAATGGCCCGACGAGATCCATCCCAATTCTTTCAAACGGGGTCTCGATTAATGGTAGAGGGCGCAAAGGCATTTTTGGAATGGCCGCTGGGTTTACTAACTGGCATTCGCGGCACGCCGTACACCACCTACAAACATCGCCGCGAGTCCCCGGCCAATAGAATCGGGCCATTATTCGGGCTAGTGTTTTATCCTGCCCTAAGTGTCCAGCCATGGGATTAAAGTGAGCCACCTGGAATACCAATTCCCGGCGGCTCTTCGGAATTAAAAGTTGTGTGACTCGCTCTTTAGTTTGAGTGTCCTGCGTCACTCGGTATAACCTATCCTTCATAATGGTGAAGTAGGGGAAGGATGGGGTGGCGTTTGGCTGGAGCGTTTGACCATCGATTACTCTCACTTGGTCAAACGCATGCCACAGAGTCTCATCTCGCGACTGCTCTAATGGGAAATCTGCGAGGGATTCCCTAACAGAGAGGGGAGGGGCCGGCGGCTCCTCACTCTGACGCGGAGATGACGTAGACGGCTCTGTGACAGCTGCTCCCACCAAAGCGACACCGGGACCTCCCCCTGTTAACTGGCAGGACCCACTCTTTACTAAGTGTGTCATTAAATCCCGAAATCCCGGCCAATCAGTCCCCAAAATTAAAGAGTAGGTAAGGCGAGGATTAACCGCCGCCTTCACTATAACTTTTTCCCCTCGGAAAAAAATGTGGACTGACACCAAAGGGTAGCTGTGAATGTCCCCGTGCACACACAACACCTTCACCCCCTGTGCTCCCCCCAATGCCTCGTTTTGCACCAGGCTTTGGTGAATTGAGGTCTGATTACAACCAGAATCCACCAACGCCTGATATGTATCCCCTTGGATACTCACCGGTATGCGATACGCTCCGGCCCGATCGAGGGCGGCCTCTGGCGCATCGGGGATCCGAACCACCACGCCCACCTCCATCGCCATGCACTGCTGTTGAAGGTGGCCCGGCTCCCCGCAGCGCCAGCAAACCAGCCCGGGCTTCCCCTCTATACCGGTGTTCTGGGGCTCACTTACCTGAGGAGGGGTAGAGACAGACACAGAAGGGAGAAACGGGAGGGCACCGTGGGTGTGGTGGGCCGGCTGGGGTGGGGCCGGCCCCCGCCTCCGCGGTGGGGGAATGGGGCGAGGATGAGACACAGGAGGAGGGGGAGAGAGAGAGAGAGAGAGAGAAGAGGAGAGGAGAGAAGACGGTGTCTGCTGTCCTGCCGCTGGAACAGCCGCCAAATGGTCCTCCGCCAGCTCGACTGCCTGATCCAGCGATGCCGGGCGGTGGCACTGGACCCACTCCGCCGTTCCTACTGACAAGCGCGCGATGAATTGCTCCAGCACCACCTGGTCGATGATCCCCTCAGCGTCGCGGTTGTCGGCCCTCAACCACCGCCAGCAGGCGTCCCTGAGCTGCTGGCCAAACGCGAACGGCCGGCCGACTTCCTCCAAGCGCAAGGCGCGGAAGTGCTGGTGCTGCTGCTCCGGGGTGCGCCCCACGCGCTGGAGGATGGCCCGGCGGAGGTCCGTGTAGGCCAGCCGGCGGTTGGCGGGGAGCTGTAGCGCGGCCAGCTGCGCCTCTCCCGTTAGCAGGGGGAGGAGGCGCGCCACGCGCTGCTCCATCGGCCACCCCAAGGCGTCTGCGACTTGCTCGAAGAGCGTAATAAAAGCCTCGGGGTCGTCCTGTGGACCCATCTTGGTTAAGGTGGGGGGACAGGCCCGTGGTGGGAGCACTGGTAGACCCCGCCGACGCAAGGAGGTTCCGGAACGCCTCCCGATCTTCTTGCTGGGCCAGCACCAGGGCCTCAAAGCGCCGTTCTTGTTCCTTTCGGAGGGTGACTAGCGCCTAGTGCTGGCTTTGCTGGGCCGTGGCGAGGGCGTGGACCAGATCGGCGAACGGGGAGGACTCCATGGGGCTGATCGGCTGCTGTGCTCCACTATATTCCTGGGTTTCGGCACCACTGTAACGGTTCCCTAAGCGTGGGTGGAGCACAGAGGATGGCAGGACAGAGATCAGGTTCACAATAAGGCTTTATTACCACACTTTTCAGTCTAACAATCTTTCTGTGAACAGACACACACATAACCAGCGTCTAGTCCGGGGATGAGCTCCTCTGCTCTCGCTCCCCCTCCTTAAGTAGGGCGCGGTCACTGGGAAGACACACACAAACACAGGTTAATTGATGTCAGGTGTAGTGATTCTGCCACTTACCTTCCCTGACTCCGCCCTCCTGTCACAGACCGGTGCTTGACCATGCCCCCACTGCCACATTATTATAAAATATAATTATTAATAATAATACATCATATCGAAACATTGTTTGCCATGCTTATCTCTCTGATTGCCTGTGATGTTGTGGTTTGCGCCATTTATCAAGCTGCTTTGCTCCTCAAACTAGCGTATTGCTAGCACAAAATGGACAGGTTTTTGAAGAAGAGACCGAAGGAACAAACCAACAGCCCTGTTGTGGAGGACACTGCTGCGAAAAAAACTAAGAAGTCCTGGCCAACTAAATCCGAAAACATGAGGCAGCATACATTAAGTATAGCTTTACAGCCATACAGAAAAATGGCCATGATTGCCCGAAATGCATCCTCTGTCTGGAGACCCTGTCAAACGAGTGCTTAAAACCTTCGAAACTTCAGCGTCACTTGGTACAAAAACATCCGACAGATGCCGAAAAAAACAGTAGATTTCTTCAGATACAAAGAAGAGCATTTGGTCAGGCAATCTGCTGCATTCACCCAGCAAGCTACTGTCCCCGAGCGGGCCCTGAAAGCATCATTTTTAGCCTCGTACCACATTGCTCGTGCTAAAAAACCTCACTCAATTGGAGAAGATTTGATATTACCAGCCACCAAAGACATTGTCCGAGAATTGCTTGGTGAGGATGCTGCCAAAAAAAATCGATACTGTCCCACTCTCTGATAACACCGTGAGCCAACAGATTGGTGACATGGCTCAAGACGTATCTGCTCAGCTGTTGGAGCAGGTGAGAGCCAGCGAATACTTCACACTTCAGCTGGACGAGAGCACAGATTTATCCAATGAGGCCCAACTGCTTGTGTACATCAGATTTATTTTACAGGAAAGATTTGTGGAGGAAATACTATTTTGTAAAGCACCTGAAAGAAGAACTACTGGGAAAGACATTTTTCAAGTTTTGGATGATTACATCGAGTCTAACGGATTGGACTGGACCCATTGTGTGGGGGCGTGTTCGGACGGAGCCGCGGCAATGACCGGGAAGATCAGTGGAGTGACCGCGCTCATTAAGCAGAAGGCCCCGCATGTAGTGGCCACACACTGCATGCTCCATCGCGAGGCACTGGTCGCAAAAAGGATGGATAATGAGTTGAATCAGGTACTACAGGAGGTTATACAAGTAGTGAATTTGATTAAAGCCCGTCCCATGAAACACAGACTGTTTACTCTGCTTTGTAATGAGATGGGCGCTCATTTTGAGGGGCTGCTGCTTCACTCGAACGTGCGCTGGCTGTCACGGGGCGCAGTTTTGAACCATGTCTATGAGCTGCGGAGGGAGGTTGCAGAGTTCCTCTCATCTGAAAAGCATCAGCTGGCAGATCGGTTCACCGATGCTACCTGGATCCGCAAACTTGCATACATGTCAGACATTTTCCAGCATCTAAATGTACTGAATCAAAGCATGCAAGGACGTAACACGTACATACTCCAGGCGCAAGACAAAGTGCGTGCTTTTTCCAAAAAGATCATGTTGTGGTCAAACAAGTTCCAGGAGGGAGTTACAGAAATGTTCCCACTACTTCACCAGGAGCTGCTGTCATGTGATGATTTGGGCTCCGTCTCTCCATTGATCCAGTCCTTACAGACTTTGTAAAATATCTCCAAAAATGTGAGCCAGTTAATAGATGCACAAATATAAAAGCAATTTAAAACTTTATTAAAGCTAGACTGCCCTTCAGATTTTAAGTGTAGGTCATAAAAAGAATTTTCCTGACACCCAATTATTTTTGTTTAATGGACCGAAGGCTACTGAATTCGAATCACAGGCTTCCAATTTTATTAGCTTTTTTAATAGAAGAATTAATTAATTTAGGGCCACGTGGCCTTAAATTCTCTGCTATTTTTTCCTGCTTCACCATGACCCAATTCAAGATACTACATCATGCATCACGTGGTGAGCTTTCCCTGTTCACACAAGGCATTGTGGGATACAAATTTGAAACAGGAGAGAAAAATGGAGGACATGAGTGTGCGAATGAAACGTGAAAGACCGACTAATGGAAGGTGAGAAGAAAAGATGTTGTGTTGCTAAGGAAAGGAAACACAGGACCAAACTAATAAATATCAGCTGTCAGCGAGGACCTCAGTGTGATCGTTTAGCGACAGAATGATGTCACTGTCAGTGTATGGTCAAGGTAATCTGTAGATAGCAGTAATGCAACACTGTGGATGCCAGTGTTGTAAAACCCAAAAGATAAAAAAAAAGAAGAAGAAGGTAAACCTGCGCACACGGACTTCCTCTGTCTGCTTGACTGCGTGAAGCGAGCGATTTCATGCACATTATTTGCTTGGGAATCCCCTCAAATTAAATAACTTCCCAACCACAGAATGGCCTTTTTTTTTTAGACAAAAT
Source organism: Neoarius graeffei (assembly GCF_027579695.1). Classification (NCBI taxonomy): domain Eukaryota; kingdom Metazoa; phylum Chordata; class Actinopteri; order Siluriformes; family Ariidae; genus Neoarius; species Neoarius graeffei. The sequence goes on along the minus strand of NC_083582.1, from coordinate 61,768,625 downwards.
TTCAGAGGGAACTAAATTTCACAGATTTTATGAAATCGAAAGGCCGGTCTAGTTTTAAATGTATTCTGTCTAAGAAAGGTTGTACCAAATAATAGTTTTGTAGTGTTAAACTAAATCTCTACCATCTCTTTCTCTATGTATTTCAGTTGAAAATATTAAACTACTTGTTTTTTCATTCTTTATTGCTTACTTTAGTGAAGTTGCCAGTAAATCTGGAGTTGACTACGCAACTTTTTTTCTACAAGCTATAGCCATCCTAAATAAATTGTTCTCTTTTCCTTATTTGTGACAGAAACAATGGGTTGATCCTCCACCACAGAAAAAAGAGCCACTATTTTTTCCTCCTCCTCCTCCTCCTCCAGCTCCTCTGTCTCAGCCTGAAAAATCTGGTCCTCGTGTCATCTCCAACAGCATGAAACAGAAGCAGCGCTCTCTAGTTGACCTTTTTGGCTCGCAACGCTCTCGGGCTCCTCCCACTCCTCCTCCAGAACCTGCCCCTATTCTCCCAATTAACATCCCTGACCCACCCCCTATGGCCGCACCTAGACTAAGTGAGTCAAATCATGTGCTCTTAGTCATATCATTAATGTTTTGGTTTGATATGACCAATGAAAAGTGGGAAATATAAATAAAGGACTATATTATGTAATATTAAAAAGCTGCATTCTGTAATTATGTAATTATCTCATCTGTTCAGATCAGCTTCAGGGAATGGCCAGTGAGGAGAGCGTTCACTCCCAGCTACACAGATTTTCTGCTAGTGTCTACTTCTCCTACTCACGTATGCCTGGGAAGCTCTTCTTGCGAAAGGAGGTTTGTCTAGTGAGATTGCCTTTAAAAGCAGTGGGAATTTGGTTTTGTTATGTCTCTCATTGGCTCTACGTTTTCTTTTATCCAGTTGTTCTACCCCCGAGAGAAGTTTACACACCCATATATCCTCAACTTATTGTGCGAGCAGGTAAATAAGAAAAGTAAAATCCTACAATGAAATAAACACTATGTAAAGTAGAGTACAAAACTGTGCACACCCCGGGCCAAAATTAGAAAGACAAAGAGAGATTTATATTCATAGAAATGCAGATGTCATTTTGCAGATTGCCATTTTGCTTGACTACAAGCCAGTCTGGACTGCCATGACAAAATGCTTGAGGTTTTTTTTTTTGTTTTTGTTTTTTTCTTGAGTGTCACGACAAAACTCTTTGTCTTTTGGAACTTCTCAAAAGATAGGGGATGCAAACTTTTACACTCTGACCATACTAGGTATCTACTTGTGGCATTTCTGAAAGCTAGATTTTTCAACAAAAAAAGAACTTGAAAAGAAAGGATTTTTTTGTACTCCACTGTGACGATTCTTTATGAACTCTAGATTATGAGAGACACCTACTCAGATGCCTGTGTGCGAATTTCACGTGAAGAACGGCGCAAAATGAAAGATTTGCTCGGTAGGAATTTCAACAAGCCACTCTACAGACTGCTAGAATCATCGTAAAGTTGCTGGTCGGATTCTGGTCTTTATCTAATTGTTTTCTGCTCATCAACAGCACGCTTCCACGTTGGAACGAGCATCAGTGCTGTGCAGGATGATGCCATGAAGAAGAGGGTTGTCATGGCAGCCAGGGACAACTGGGCCAATTATTTCACACGTCTCTTCCCTGTGAATGTAAATAATAAATTCCTATCCTTTCAAATGAGCACAAATCTACATACACAAATACGGTCTGTGTATTCATGCATATGTCTTTTTGTGGCAGGGTGGAAATGGAGGTGATACTCAGATTCTTGGTGTTTCACATCGTGGCATCAAAATGCTGAGGATGGTCAAAGCATCAGGCATTAACCCAAAACACCTCAAACTGCTCAGGAGTTATAGGTACCATAACGATTAAGTACACAAGCACATTAAAACAGGTCAAAATATGTTTTTTGTTTTGTTTTTACATTGGTATTTTGGATTTTTGTCATTCACATAGCTATGCAGAAATGTTGTCTGTAGAGCAGAAGGGTGCTGAGACCGTTGCCATCAGCCTGAAAAGTGAGGAGCTGCAGCTACACTCTCCACAAGCCCCTCAGATAACTCACGTAGTGCGCCTCTTCCTCATCGAGCTGACCAAGGTGCTTATTCCACATCCTTCTTTTCAAATCACTGAATGATGGTGTAGTGGTTAGCACTGTCACCTCACAGCAAGAGGGTTCTGGATTCGAGCCCAGTGGCTGACGGGGCCTTTCTGTGTGGAGTTTGCATGTTCTCCCTGTGTCTGTGTGGGTTTCCTCCGGGTGCTCCAGTTTCCCCCACAGTCCAAAGACATGCAGGTTAGGCTAATTGGTGGCTCTAAATTGACCGTAAGTGTGAGTGTGAATGATTGTTTGTCTCTATGTGTCAGCCCTGTGATGATTTGGCGACTTGTCCAGGGTGTACCCCATCTCTTGCCCATAGTCAGCTGGGATAGGCTCCAGCTTGCCCGTGACCCTGCACAGGATAAGCGGTTATGGATAATGGATGGAAAAGTTTACATTTTCCCAAATGTCAAAACATGTCCAAACCACCAGACATGAAAGGGTTAAAACCTTTTGTACTATATGTATGGAATTTAAAAAAAGACAGGTGTGCTATTGGAGGAAAATAATAAACCATAGGTTGGTCTGTTACTGATGCAACAACAGCAGATGCTGAAGAGTTTCAATCTTGTTATACAACAGTTTGCCAATGCTAGCAAAGTGTTTTTAATCAAGAATTCATGGTACATTTTATCTATTTATAGTTACCTTTTACTGTTCTGCAATGTTCCCTCACCCGCCTCTGTTTTTATTAGCTCATCCGGCCTGGCCTACTTATGCGATCACACGTCGTTCGTTGTCATCTGTCGTCGCCCATCCACAATTTACAAAAATCGCTACTCCTGTAATAGGAGATTACTCCTGTAATCAATCCTGTAATACTCACATATAATGTTCCCAAGGTGGGTGTGCATAAAAATTGTCAAGATGGTGGCGCCACCCGTCATATTTATGATTTTATGGGCATCCTGGCCGTTATGAGCTACAGCCTCATTGAGGCTATTTTTTTCTCTTTTTAATAAGACAAAATGCCAGTGGTGAACCATTACTATTAGAGCTGGGACTTCAGCTCAGCCAAAACTTAGCCAGACACACCAAAAAAGCAACAGGGCAAAGGATTTTGCAATGGATAGCCGCAGGCTGCCAGGTAGCGCTGTTATGTGTGGCTGTCGATGTTGATTTTAAAAGTAACTCAGTAAATTACACAGGGAAATGAATACTTAAGTCTGAGTGACAAATACTGTGGCAAGTGTGTGTGGAAGAGTCTGGAGACAGAAATGTTAGCTTCTCGGTTGTTAGCCTGTGCTACTTGCTCTCGATAGCACTGGCTTGACCGCTTTATTAGCGGCACCAACCCATGTGTAAGCTTGTGTTGACCTTCGAGAAGGCCAAGGGTGATAAATTTTTGGTCCCTCCTACTATAAATCAAAATCTGATTGGTTAATTCATCTGTCACTTCATACATAAACATACACTGTCATGGCCTTCTCCCGGCAATGAAGTCCTAACCAATGAGTGAGCCAGCTCTAAACTCTTCTCAGCCTAGAGACAACAAACAAAAAAAAATCTCATTGAATAACAGTAACCCTTTCATTTCTGAAGCAAATTTGATAGAAAATGATGCCAAATTAGAATTAGAAGAGAATAATTATGATGAAATTATGAAAGAATGAAAGCAATTAAAGAATGAAAGAAATTAAACATAATATTTTGAAATACTGGTATGTTTGGGCCTTCTCTGAAGGCCTAGAAGGGTCTGATGGTTCCCCTCTGCAAAATGTCATATTGCTGAGAAGCCACAAAGCCCTCTGACCTGAAGACTTTCCTTTAAGGGAAGAGCCTTACCTCTGACTGATACAAAGTGCTGACAACTGAGACTGCTTTAAAAATTTATTAATAAATTTATCCTTACAGAAGACTTCACTGTGGCATGCGTTTTTGAATCTGTTTCTCTTAAGCACCCACTATAAAAGTCCCAGTTTAATTTGTGATATAAAAACATATAAGGTGGGGCGGCATGGTGGTGTAGTGGTTAGCGCTGTCGCCTCACACCAAGAAGGTCCGGGTTCGAGCCCCGTGGCCGGCAAGGGCCTTTCTGTGCGGAATTTGCATGTTCTCCACGTGCGTTTCCTCCGGGTGCTCTGGTTTCCCCCACAGTCCAAAGGCATGCAGGTTAGGTTAACTGGTGACTCTAAATTGACCGTGAGTGTGAATGGTTGTCTGTGTCTATGTGTCAGCCCTGTGATGACCTGGCGACTTGTCCAGGGTGTACCCCGCCTTTCACCCGTAGTCAGCTGGGATAGGCTCCAGCTTGCCTGCGACCCTGTAGAACAGGATAAAGCGGCTACAGATAATGAGATGAGATGAGAAAAACATATAAGAACAAGTGTTACCAGGCAAAACAAATCTCACCCAGCAGCACTTATTTTGTACCTATATGTTGATAATGGTAATATTTCTCAATCATCAAGGTGTCATGAAAATCCATGACCTTGAGTTTGACATTTCAAAGTCATTCAAGGTCAAAGGTCATGGCAGCAACTGAAAGCCCATATGGGGCTGGTTATATGTTGATAACGGTAAACATCTGGCTATCATGAACCATTTTAAAGTTATAGCCCTTTGAAAACCCATGACCTTCAATTTGAACTTTCAAGGTCAAAGAACATGGTGCCAAATGAAAGGCCATATAGGAGTTCCTGTATGCTCATAATAGTAAATCTTTCGGCAACCCTTTTTGAGTTATAACAGAAAATATGTTATTTTGACCGAAAGGTTGACCTTTCCAGTGACCTTGGCCTTCACCTTGATCCGATTACCCCCAAAATGTAATCAAGTAATCTACAGGCCATTGCCCACCTACCCTGAAAATTTTGACGTCAATCAACGCAACCATCTAGACACTAGATTGTTAACAGACAGACACACAGATGAAAAGTCGTGCAGAGCATGTTACTTACAAAAATCACAAAGAAATGGAAGTTATGGCTGATTAGGTGTTTTTACAAGATTTGACCTTGGTGGTCTTGACCTTTGACCTTGACCCACCAAAAACTAATGATGTCTTTGTGTAACCCTAGTGAGTTGTCCTGTGCATTTTGGTGAAGATTGGTCAAGAAATGACGACGCTAGAGCACCAACAAACAAACAAACAAACAAACAAACAAACAAACGGACAAATCAACATACTTGCAAAAACCTCCAATTTTCGCAAGTAACAAACCGCACTGATTACAATACCTTGCACTGCTTACTCTGTCGCAGGCGAGGTAATGTTCATTAACATAGACTTGTGATTTGTCTTGTAGCTGGAAATACTGTTATAGAAAATTAATCAACACCTTCAGACCAATTGAAACTGAGTATTCAGCATGGCTGTGGTATAAACTCAGCTAAATGCTTGTTATAAATCATGCTTCATTTGTCTCTCTTCAGGGTTCAGAGTATGTTGTTGCTCTGAACAGCTATGTGACAGATGATAAGAGCCTGCTTAGCTTCCAGAAAGGTGATGTCATCAAACTGCTGCAAATGGATGGCCTTCAGGATGGTGAGTTCTCTAATTCCTTAGAGATGAATGTCATCATTACAGTGATCAAGTCCACAGAAAGAAGAGTACTGTTATTATTGCACTTTATTGTATGGTCTTGCATTTGAACTGCAGAAATCCGTCTGTGCTTAATTAGTTTGTCATCTCTGCAGGATGGAAGTTTGGCTCAACCGGAGGCCGATCTGGTCTTTTCCCAGCTGATATCACTCAGCCTTCTGCACCTCCAGACTACCACAGCATGTCCATGGACCGACAGGTTGAGAGGAGAAAAAGCATGAGGAACTCTCGTACCTCCGTGGTGGCCCCTGGTGGACACTCGGCCCTCAACAGCACAAGTGTGGAGTCAATAGCCAGTGAGCGCAGTGTTGAGGTGGGGTCAGTCTACGGCTCAGATATAGACCCCCAACTGTCCATAAAAATTGTCAAGATGGTGGCGCCACCCGTCATATTTATGATTTTATGGGCATCCTGGCCGTTATGAGCTACAGCCTCATTGAGGCTATTTTTTTCTCTTTTTAATAAGACAAAATGCCAGTGGTGAACCATTACTATTAGAGCTGGGACTTCAGCTCAGCCAAAACTTAGCCAGACACACCAAAAAAGCAACAGGGCAAAGGATTTTGCAAGGGATAGCCACAGGCTGCCAGGTAGCACTGTTATGTGTGGCTGTCGATGTTGATTTTAAAAGTAACTCAGTAAATTACACAGGGAAATGAATACTTAAGTCTGAGTGACAAATACTGTGGCAAGTGTGTGTGGAAGAGTCTGGAGACAGAAATGTTAGCTTCTCGGTTGTTAGCCTGTGCTACTTGCTCTCGATAGCACTGGCTTGACCGCTTTATTAGCAGCACCAACCCATGTGTAAGCTTGTGTTGGGCTTCGAGAAGGCCAAGGGTGATATATTTTTGGTCCCTCCTACTATAAATCAAAATCTGATTGGTTAATTCATCTGTCACTTCATACATAAACATACACTGTCATGGCCTTCTGTCCCGGCAATGAAGTCCTAACCAATGAGTGAGCCAGCTCTAAACTCTTCTCAGCCTAGAGACAACAAACAAAAAAAAATCTCATTGAATAACAGTAACCCTTTCATTTCTGAAGCAAATTTGATAGAAAATGATGCCAAATTAGAATTAGAAGAGAATAATTATGATGAAATTATGAAAGAATGAAAGCAATTAAAGAATGAAAGAAATTAAACATAATATTTTGAAATACTGGTATGTTTGGGCCTTCTCTGAAGGCCTAGAAGGGTCTGATGGTTCCCCTCTGCAAAATGTCATATTGCTGAGAAGCCACAAAGCCCTCTGACCTGAAGACTTTCCTTTAAGGGAAGAGCCTTACCTCTGACTGATACAAAGTGCTGACAACTGAGACTGCTTTAAAAATTTATTAATAAATTTATCCTTACAGAAGACTTCACTGTGGCATGCGTTTTTGAATCTGTTTCTCTTGAGCACCCACTATAAAAGTCCCAGTTTAATTTGTGATATAAAAACATATAAGGTGGGGTGGCACGGTGGTGTAGTGGTTAGCGCTGTCACCTCACACCAAGAAGGTCCGGGTTCGAGCCCTGTGGCCGGCAAGGGCCTTTTTGTGCGGAATTTGCATGTTCTCCATGTGGGTTTCCTCCAGGTGCTCCGGTTTCCCCCACAGTCCAAAGGCATGCAGGTTAGGTTAACTGGTGACTCTAAATTGACCGTAGGTGTGAATGTGAGTGTGAATGGTTGTCTGTGTCTATGTGTCAGCCCTGTGATGACCTGGCGACTTGTCCAGGGTGTACCCCGCCTTTCGCCCGTAGTCAGCTGGGATACGCTTGCCTGCGACCCTGTAGAACAGGATAAAGCGGCTAGAGATAATGAGATGAGATGAGAAAAACATATAAGAACAAGTGTTACCAGGCAAAACAAATCTCGCCCGGCAGCACTTATTTTGTACCTATATGTTGATAATGGTAATATTTCTCAATCATCAAGGTGTCATGAAAATCCATGACCTTGAGTTTGACATTTCAAAGTCATTCAAGGTCAAAGGTCATGGCAGCAACTCAAAGCCCATATGGGGCTGATTATATGTTGATAACGGTAAACATCTGGCTATCATGAACCATTGTAAAGTTATAGCCCTTTGAAAACCCATGACCTTCAATTTGATCTTTCAAGGTCAAAGATCATGGTGTCAAATGAAAGCCCATATGGCACTTCCTATAAGTTGACAATGGTAAATATCTGTCTACCATCAACTGTTTTCAAGTTACAGCCCTCTGAAAATCTGTGACCTTGAGTCACTCAAGGTCAAAGAACATGGTGCCAAATGAAAGGCCATATAGGAGTTCCTGTATGCTCATAATAGTAAATCTTTCGGCAACCCTTTTTGAGTTATAACAGAAAATATGTTATTTTGACCGAAAGGTTGACCTTTCCGGTGACCTTGGCCTTCACCTTGATCCGATTACCCCCAAAATGTAATCAAGTAATCTACAGACCATTGCCCACCTACCCTGAAAATTTTGAAGTCAATCAACGCAACCATCTAGACACTAGATTGTTAACAGACAGACACACAGATGAAAAGTCGTGCAGAGCATGTTACTTACAAAAATCACAAAGAAATGGAAGTTATGGCTGATTAGGTGTTTTTACAAGATTTGACCTTGGTGGTCTTGACCTTTGACCTTGACCCACCAAAAACTAATGATGTCTTTGTGTAACCCTAGTGAGTTGTCCTGTGCATTTTGGTGAAGATTGGTCAAGAAATGACGATGCTAGAGCACCAACAAACAAACAAACAAACAAACAAACGGACAAATCAACATACTTGCAAAAATCTCCAATTTTCGCAAGTAACAAACCGCACTGATTACAATACCTTGCCCTGCTTACTCTGTCGCAGGCGAGGTAATGAGTTCATTAACATAGACTTGTGATTTGTCTTGTAGCTGGAAATACTGTTATAGAAAATTAATCAACACCTTCAGACCAATTGAAACTGAGTATTCAGCATGGCTGTGGTATAAACTCAGCTAAATGCTTGTTATAAATCATGCTTCATTTGTCTCTCTTCAGGGTTCAGAGTATGTTGTTGCTCTGAACAGCTTTGTGACAGATGATAAGAGCCTGCTTAGCTTCCAGAAAGGTGATGTCATCAAACTGCTGCAAATGGATGGCCTTCAGGATGGTGAGTTCTCTAATTCCTTAGAGATGAATGTCATCATTACAGTGATCAAGTCCACAGAAAGAAGAGTACTGTTATTATTGCATTTATTGTATGGTCTTGCATTTGAACTGCAGAAATCCGTCTGTGCTTAATTAGTTTGTCATCTCTGCAGGATGGAAGTTTGGCTCAACTGGAGGCCGATCTGGTCTTTTCCCAGCTGATATCACTCAGCCTTCTGCACCTCCAGACTACCACAGCATGTCCATGGACCGACAGATTGAGAAGAGAAAAAGCATGAGGAACTCTCATACCTCCCTGGTGGCCCCTGGTGGACGCTCGGCCCTCAACAGCAGAAGCGTGGAGTCAATAGCCAGTGAGCACAGTGTTGAGGTGGGGTCAGTCTACGGCTCAGATATAGACCCCCGACTGTCCCACATGGCTGAGTTTGCCAGGAAGTACTTCAGAGAGGCTGTTCTGAGGTTAATATTTTAAACTTCGCTTACTGGCTGCTGTTTTTCTAGATACTGCAGTTGCCTGAGTAAAGATACTGCACTTTGTGGGCTGTTTCACAATCAGGGGTCCACAATAGTCAAAAAATCAAAGCTGATTTTTGTGTTTCTCTGCTGCCAAAAATGACCTTTTGAGAGAGAAATTAACTGCACAGAATTTCAGAGCTACAGGTCATACACTGGGCGTAGTCTACAAGAGGAAGGGATACAAAGTGAAAAACTGTTGAAATGGATGTGATTTTAAAGCAGATGTGCAGAACCTTTATTTTTAAATAAATTTCTGAGTGGATAGTATCTCCATCCTTGACTCTTGTATGCTGCATAAATGGGAATTTAAAAAATATATATATTTTTGTGAGTTAAAATCGACCGCAAAGTTGGCATTCGAGCTGCCCCACTGAGCCAGCCCTGAGTGCGTGACGTCACAGCAGTAACCGGTTTTAAGGCCGAGGCCTTTGACAACTATAGACCAAAGTCATATAAATAAAAAATTTACGGTGAAAGTAAGAAATACCGTTACCGACTTGCTCAACTAAGACTGATTTGACTTCAGTGATTGTGGGTTGACTCTCATTAAAACAGGACAGGAGTTATAACTTATGCAACATACATGTACATGCATGCATTTTCACTGATAAAACGTAAAAGGCTAATTAAATAATCAGATGAACTGAGACAATCACATTCTAAAGCAAATTAAATAATCTCATACCGCTAACTTAAACACACAATACAAGCTACATGTATTAATCTAAATGCAGGTAAACAACGTGTTGTTTTTGTTGTTTTATATCCAAATAAGAGGCGGACCTTACCTGTCTGTATTCTCGCCTCTTGAAGGCCGATCTTGTGGCCAATTGTTTTGAAACAATCTGACTTTCAGTTGTTGATTCAGTTCTCCGTTCATTTGCTTCTTCCACGTAAGGGTGAGATGGCAGCAATATCCAGTTTAGAAATCAGACAGCTGCTCCACTCATTCTCTGTTTTCTTCATACTGAGTACTCCGCCATTAATGTTCGGCTCAGGCAATTACTAAAACCCGGGACGGAACGGGACGGAACCAGTTTTAGCAACAACCGCGGGGAGGTCACTGCCCGAGCGATATGTCACGTCCCGTTCCATCCCAGGTTTTAGTAACAACCCTCAGCTCACACTCCGGGAGAACTGATGCAACTAAACTTTCCTTTTAAAAAAAATAAATAAATAAAATAAAATAAATACTTTCCTTTTCTTGTTTTCTTTTTCTTTAATTGTTGGTACTGCACCCTCTTTCAATACGGGCTTATAGCCAGCGCTCCTCAACAGATCAGAGGTCTCATACGAGTCTTCAATAAAATGTGCAGAGCAGAGGAGAGACCACTTCATAGGCACGCAATGTGCCCGTGAACTTCTCGCAAAATGCATCCAAATCTTTGCAGTTTGAACATTCTTGGACCATGACTGCAACGTAAATCCACCTTCTGTCGTGTTGCTGCACTGGCCAGCAACACATCTACGTGGCATGGCAATAAATTAGCTCAAAATGGAGGATCGGAGTTGCAGTCAGCTCTGTGTTTTAGTATAGCGGAAATAGCAATGAGATCGATAGACTTCCTGCTGTGACGTTACAGACGTCAAGGTCATTCACTCAGACCGCTACCTATATGAATCACTTTAATCACAAAAATTACTATATTAGATTTATTGTTAACGCTTAAAACTATTCCTGTGCCATTCGTGAGGTCTCAAGGCATTTATAAACGAAAGTGAGGCCATGGCTCTGCGTATATGCTTTATGTACAAATTTTCAAGTCCTGTGCAGCGAGGTTTGTACCCGGTGGTAATTGTAATAATAACTGAAGTGGTGACAGTCCTTGTGGTGTTCCAAAGAGGACACTTTTTAATGAACACATATTTCGACCACGTGAAGCTCTGCTGCAAACATGTCTCACATCTGTTTCAGGTCCTGTTTTTTTCCTGTGCAACAACAGAGTATTCTGCTTCAAAAGAAACAAATATTTTCTTAAAAAATTATTTACAACCTCATCATATGGTGAGTGATTTCCAGAGAGGACATTTTTGATGGACAATAAATAATGGATGGACAATTTGATGGACAATAAATGATCCTGTCAGAGGCACTTAGTTTACAAAAAAATGTAACTTCCACTTAAATATCTTTCTATTGTGAAGGAAAATACTGTGTACATCCCAAAGTAAAAGCTAATTAATGCTAAAAAAATGCTATTCTGAATTTAACCTGTAAAATCTACTAAGTGTGAAATTTAAAGTAGAATTAAATAAAATTACCACAAGGTCTAAACTTACCCCGCATTTGACTCTGACAAACATATTTAAAAGAACTTATAAGAGACATTACTGCTGTAGGTAGGGTGGCGTCTCCCTGTAAAATAAGATCTAAGAAACTCCAGCATATAAACTGGACCTAGTTGCAGGAGTTAGTTGGTGTTATTCAAAAAGACAACCACAATTGTGAAACAGCCCTTGTAGAAACATAATCAACAATGTGATGTGAAGTGAAATTACTGTTGATACCCTAGAGTTGGTTATTTTCCTGTAAAAGCAGGTCCTGAAGTGTTTTGGTGGCTAACAATGACAATTTTAAAATCTATTCAGTCAATGACATGCATTTTCTAAAAGTCTAAAATCCTTTCCGCGCCATGCAGTCGGGCGGCGCCAATCTCCATTTCCGTAGCCCTCAGCCTCTCGCCTATACAGCTAGGGTTCCAGTGGGGGTGCTAGTCCTCTGGTAACCACAAAAGTTTGACTCCCCACTCACATCTGTATTGCAGCATGCCTTGTCAGACAGCAGTAGGTACCATTTTTATGATGGTCTTTGGTATGACCCAACCATGAGTAGAATTCATGATCTCCCGATCAAGAGGCAGACATGCTAACCACTAGGCCAACATGCTTTTTATGTGTCTATAATTACAGATTACAGTTAATGTTTGGAACATCTGTTAAATAAGATCATCTTATGTTATAGAGCAGGAAAAAAACCACACACACACACATCTTGTCATGTTACCAGGAAACCAGAAAAATGCTAAGTCCTTTGTCCTGAAGATTCTCCTGGGGTGGAAACCTTACTGCCCTTCACAATTCTCTAATACTCAAAACTCCTTCCATAAATGTTAAATAAACATCTCCTTAATACAGCCCCAGTTCCAAAAAAGTTGGGATGCTGTGCAAAACGTAAATAAATACAGAATGCAATGATTTGCAAATCCTTTTTGACCTCCATTCAATAGAATACAACACAAAGACAAGATATTTAATGTTCAAACTAATAAACATTTTTTTGTGTTTAGTTGAATGTAGGTCAAAAAGGATTTGGAAATAATTGCATTCCATTTTTATTCCAACGTTTTTGGAATCAGGGTTGCAGAAAGCTTCACAATATCTGTATAGGATGACTTTTTTTTTTCATCAGTAGTCTTATGGCCCTTTTCCACTACCCTTTTTCAGCTCACTTCAGCTCGCTTCAGCTCACTTCAGCCCGACACGGCTTGCGTTTCGACTACCAAAAACCAGCACGACTCAGCTCGTTTCAGCCCTGCTTAGCCCCTAAAACTCGCACCGTTTTGGAGTGGGGCTGAAGCGAGCCAAACCGTGCTGACTGAGGTTGGGGGCATGAGCAGACACTCCCCTGTGCACTGATTGGTGAGGAGGAGTGTCCTCACATGCCCACACACGCCCCGCGAGCGCGCTGGGATCTGTAAACACCGCAAACCCGGAAGGAGAAGAATTACGAATTACGAGAATTTCTGAAGCCTTATGCGCCGCCTCGCCTCATCTATACGCTCTTGCCAGTATCTGTCCGTGTTGTCGGTGACAACAAGCCACAGCACCAAGACCAGCAACACTAACGACTCCATGTCCTCCATGTTTATTGTTTACTATTCGGGTCGTGAGACTACCGCTGAAAAGCTCACTGAATCAGTGACATACAGAGCATCGTGGACGAGTTCGCGGAGCGCAAGGCTCGTCGTATGCCCTTCAAATAATGCGCGCAGTAGGCTATTGATGTTTTATTATGAGCCATGTACAGTATGTCGCCGAATGTTTTTTTGTTTCTGAGTGACATGTTCGTTTGAAGGACTTAATGTACAAAATAACATAGTTGCACCCCGTAGTGTTGAAATTGGTAAACACAGTGCATTCAGTGAGGTTTGCACCGCCCTCCTTTTATTTCTGACTCTTCCTGTCACCGTTGCAACCTCTGAGCGCTCATTCGTATGCCCTTCAAATAATGTGCGCAGTATAGGCTATTGATGTTTTATTATGAGCCATGTACAGTATCCTAATGTTTTTTGTTTCCGAGTTACATGTTCGTTTGAAGGACTTGATGTACTAAATAACATAGTTGCACCCGGTAGTGTTGAAATTGATAAACACCGCAGTTGCGGACATTTTGTAGCCTAAAATGATGTTATGATAAGCTTTAATAAAGGGCCCGGTCATTTGCCCCGCCCCCGGCCCGGCTCTGACTTGTTCCGCCACTGTCACTGATGTCACTGTTTGCGCTGCTTAACGACATCACGTGACGTCCACCCACTTTCGCTAACTCCACCCAATGTGTCCACCCACTTCCAGCCAGCACGGTTCAGCGCGGTTGTAGTCGAAATGCAACTCCAACAGCCCCGCTCAGCTCGACTCAGCACGGCACGGCTCAGCCGCGTTTGTAGTGGAAAAGCGGCATTAGACAAGGGTGGCATAGTGGTGTAGTGGTTAACACTGTTGCCTCACAGCAAGAAAGTTCTGAATTTGAGCCCAGTGGCTGACAGGGGCTTTTCTGTGTGGAGTTTGCATGTTCTCCCTGTGTCTGCGTGGGTTTCCTCCGGGTGCTCTGGTTTCCCCCATAGTCCAAAGACATGCTGGTTAGGTTAATTGGTAGCTCTAAATTGACCGTAGGTGTGAGTGTGAATGGTTGTTTGTCTCTGTGTGTCAGCCCTGTGATGACCTGGCGACCTGTCCATAGTCAGCTGGGATAGGCTCCAGCTTGCCCGCAACCCTGCACAGGATAGGCGGTTCCGGATAATGGATGGATTCAAATCATCATAAATTTGTATCGTGAATTATCTCATCTCATCTCATCTCATTATCTCTAGCCGCTTTATCCTTCTACAGGGTCGCAGGCAAGCTGGAGCCTATCCCAGCTGACTACGGGCGAAAGGATCGTGAATTATCATTGCATAATATATTGTTACATGCCTATTTGAAAGAGAAGCTTGGTGTCTTATAAGGCTTTCAACTAAAGGCATCTTCTAAGGACTTTTGTTTTGAATTACCTTTTAGGGTAGCGTGTAAGAGCTATGGATGGATGGATAGTCTTAGACAAACAATTTCATACTGAAGTATAAAACTGAAACTTATATCACAAGGGCTACATTCTTAAAACATGAATAATGATTTTAAAACTTCTCCCCAATTCTTAGGCCAAATGAGAGAGGCCAACCCAATGGAGTTAGAGAACTTGAACTGATGGTGCACTACACAGCAGTATGTATGGCTTTCATGCACATTTAACAATATATGAATGCTTATTGTTATGCTATAACATTGTGCTCAAGCATTTACTGTCATTTTCTCTCACAGGAGCCTATCAATGAGTCTCTGATCCTGTTTTCAGACAAAGAGCTCAGTGTTCTGGGTGTTCAGTCTTTCATATGTAAGCTTACACACAGACACACACACAAACGAATATCCTTACCTATGTAGGTTTCTCAGCTGAAATCACATTTCTACTTCTGCTTCCTTGTGTGCAGATGTGATGCAGTTCATGACTGACCAGCCCTTAAGGAAGGACCAGACAGAAGAAAAGTGTGCCTATTTTATTATACAGGTATTTATTCTTTTGTATCATTCAGTATGTGCATACTAGAGAATTCCAAGGTCAGAAAATGTGTATCGTTCCTCCACTGACCGTGCGATGTGATTACTCAGCTTGGGAAAGAGAAGGAGTTTCTCCGGGATGAGCTCTACTGCCAGATCATCAAACAGACCTCCAACAATCCACGCAAGTAAGTGAAAGTGTGTGCACATATATATATATATATGTTCTGTATCGGGGCGGCACGGTGGTGTAGTGGTTAGCGCTGTCGCCTCACAGCAAGAAGGTTCTGGGTTTGAACCTCATGGCCAATGGGGGCCTTTCTGTGTGGATTTTGCATGTTTTCTCCATGTCTGCATGCTCTGGTTTCCTCCCACAGTTCAAAGACATGCAGGTTTGGTAAAATGCCCAGCTACTGGGGTTGTACAAGACAGTGCATACTTAGTGCTGGTTCCAAGCCCAGATAGACTGGGGAGGGTTGCATCAGGAAGGGCATCTGGTGTAAAATCTATGCCAAATCAATATGCGGAACAAATCCGCTGTGGTGACCTTGAGTGTATGGGAGCAGCTGAAAGAAGATGATTTAACTGACAAACAGTGACTAAAGGATGTTTTATAATAGAGGCAGAATGGAGTGATTGTTTTTCTAATGTGTTAGCATAGTTTTTCACAAAAGTGGGATTGTATTTGGTATGTTCTTTAGCCTTTAGTGATAAACTTACAAAAAAAAAGAAGACCGCAAATTGGCTTAGTGGTTAGCATGTCCACCTCTCAACCAGGAGATCGCAAGTTCTATTTGCGGTTGGGTCATACCAAAGACCATCATAAAAATGGTACCTACTACCGTCTGGCAAGGCACGCTGTAATCCAGATGCGAGTGGGGAAGTCAAATTCTCACGATTACCAGAGGACCAGCCCCCCACTGTAACCCTAGCTGTATAGGCGAGAGGCCAAGGGCTACCGAAATGGAGATCGGTGCCACACCCATACGCCTTAAAGAGCTGGTTAGTACTGGGACAGGAGACTGCCTGGGAAGACTAGATTCTGGTGTGGAAGGGACTTTGACTTGACTGACTTACAAAAAAAAAGATCTGAATCCTAAAATTGTACTAAGATCATAACACACCAAAGCAAAAACAATAAAGATAAATCCAACCATTGTCCTCCATATTGACCGTAATATAACATCATAGCAAGTTCAGAGTTTGTGTCATTTCTGGGGTTTTTTTTACATAACAATTCCTCCCTCTCCAGAGTTTGTGCTAACACTCAGTGTCAAGCTTTCAAAATAAGAACAGAAAGTAAGTAAACGTAGATCAGGTAAATCACTTTTGTTCTGGATCTACGCAGAGAGAGCTGTGCACGTGGCTGGCTTCTGCTAAAACTCATCACTGGCTTCTTCCCCTGTTCCTCGACATTACTGCCATATATGATGCGACATCTCCAGAGCTGCAGTCAGGACTCCAACCACCCTTACCAAGGTACAGTGCTCATTTCAGACAGCTTGGTTAATCATGCAGATGGGCGGCACGGTGGTGTAGTGGTTAGCGCTGTCGCCTCACAGCAAGAAGTTCCGGGTTCGAGCCCCGTGGCCGGCGAGGGCCTTTCTGTGCGGAGTTTGCATGTTCTCCCCATGTCCACATGGGTTTCCTCCAGGTGCTCTGGTTTCCCCCACAGTCCAAAGACATGCAGGTTAGGTTAACTGGTGACTCTAAATTGACCATAGGTGTGAATGTGAGTGTGAATGGTTGTCTGTGTCTATGTGTCAGCCCTGTGATGACCTGGCGACTTGTCCAGGGTGTACCCCGCCTTTCGCCCGTGGTCAGCTGGGATAGGCTCCAGCTTGCCTGCGACCCTGTAGAACAGGATATGAGATGAGATGAGACATTAGGCGGCACGGTGGTGTACTGGTTAGCCCCATTGCCTCACAGCAAGAAGGTTCTGGGATCAAGTCCAGCAGTTGGCAGGGGCCTATCTGTGGAGTTTGCATGTTCTCCCCCTGTCTGCGTGGGTTTCCTCCGGGTGCTCTGGTTTCCCCCAAAGACATGCAGGTTAGGCTAATTGGTGACTCTAAATTGTCCATAGGTGTGAATGAGTGTGAATGGTTGAGAGGAGAAAACCTCTATAATAGTCCAGTAGAAGGCAATGGGAAACCACTACTGTAATGTTTCCTAGAAACTTTGATAGCTGAAGCCGTCAGAGTAGCCATATCACTGTAGTGATCTGCCAAAATGGAATGGAAATAGTACATTATTATCTGCTTGAGATGAGTTATGGTTGGAACCAGTGGTGGCCATGATCATGTTTCTTGCATCAATGTACTCTGTGTGTGTGTGTTTAGAGAAGGCTCATGCGTGTGAGAACAATCTCAAACATTCACTCACCTATGGAGGACGCAGAAATATTCCTTCTCATTTGGAGATGGAAGCCATTTTGGTAAGTTATAATTATCTAAGCATATTGTCATGTCCGCTTCTTATATCTGAAGCGGTCTGAGAAAAACCTATTGGATGTTGCTGTGGCACATTTTCAAATTTTGCCACCTCTGTTTTAAGAAAAGATAAATAAATTTCACCAAAACACTGAAAATGCTTTATTTACTTTCTAAATCCTCATCACCAGTAAAAATGGCTATGAATAAAGACGAGTATAGAGAGACAGTTTTCATGATTATACTGACTGTTTTTAGATTATGGTTAAGATGAATTTCTCTTAACTAACACCTAAAGGTCAAATTAATGTGCATAATACCTCATGGTAATGCAAAGACAAGGATGATTGATGCCTGTGTGTCTGTATTTCATGTATGTAGGCAGGTCGGAACACTCGGCGGTTGCCCATCCTGCTCCCAGGTGGAGTGGAGTTCCCATGCAAAGTCTGCAACTTCAACGTATGCAATCTCTTTGCTTTAAACTTTGAGATTATAACACCCACTAATAAAAAGTGCCATTCAAAGCAGCTATGATACAAGGGGTAAATAAAAAGTTCATGTGTGGGTTTTGTGTGTGTGTGTGTGTGTGTGTACATTCAGGTGGCGAATGAGGTCGTGATAGACATTTGCACAGAGATGGGTATGAGTAATCCAGCTGAGGTGAACGAATTTTCCATCTTTGCCACCCGCCATCAGGGTAAATACAGCCGCTTCTCAAACTCCCTCTGCATATTTTTCTCTCATGCACATTTACGTGTAGTCACACAGTGTATTACATGACCACACTGACCCTAAACTCACTCTCCAGATAAGAAGTACACAGATCCCGCAATCCAGAACTTCATCTCTCTGTGTGAAAACGTTCCATGAAAGCAATCTTGTGTTTCATTCTTTCTTCCAATCGTATCCCTTGTCTTCTGTTGCTGTTAACTCACACCACGTCTCCTCCTTTTAGATGAACAAGTGCGTCCCATTCACCCAGATGAGTATGTGTTGGACTTCCTGCTGGATGATGGCTCAATCTCGCTCTCATTCCATCGTCTTCTCTGGAAATATCCTCTGCATTTTGAGAATGATCTCTACATCGAGTTTCATTACCATCTGGTATTGTCACATTCTCAGTCACAATGACTGTATATCATTTATTTTTTCTGTGGAACTCTTTAAGTCAAAAGTTTGCACACCCTACTTCCTAACTAAAACCAACAAGAAAGTTCAAAGAAGTGAACAATTATGGTACTAGCTTTTATTTCATTTATTAATTTATCATCAACAGACCCTGCAGGTCCAATTACAGTGATGATAACATTCATTCATTCATTATCTCTAGCCGCTTTATCCTTCTACAGGGTCGCAGGCAAGCTGGAGCCTATCCCAGCTGACTACGGGCGAAAGGCGGGGTACACCCTGGACAAGTCGCCAGGTCATCACAGGGCTGACACATAGACACAGACAACCATTCACACTCACATTCACACCTACGGTCAATTTAGAGTCACCAGTTAACCTAACCTGCATGTCTTTGGACTGTGGGGGAAACCGGAGCACCCGGAGAAAACCCACGCGGACACGGGGAGAACATGCAAACTCCACACAGAAAGGCCCTCGCCGGCCCTGGGGCTCGAACCCAGGACCTTCTTGCTGTGAGGCGACAGCACTAACCACTACACCACCGTGCCGCCCTGTGATGATAACAATTAAAACATAAAACCAAACACTAAAAAGTAACAGATGTAAAACAGTAAACTATAAAATCTCATCTCATCTCATTATCTCTAGCCGCTTTATCCTTCTACAGGGTCGCAGGCAAGCTGGAGCCTATCCCAGCTGACTACGGGCGAAAGGCGGGGTACACCCTGGACAAGTCACCAGGTCATCACAGGGCTGACACATAGACACAGACAACCATTCACACTCACATTCACACCTACGGTCAATTTAGAGTCAGTTAACCTAACCTGCATGTCTTTGGACTGTGGGGGAAACCGGAGCACCCGGAGGAAACCCACGCGGACACGGGGAGAACATGCAAACTCCACACAGAAAGGCCCTCGCCGGCCCCGGGGCTCGAACCCAGGACCTTCTTGCTGTGAGGCGACAGCGCTAACCACTACACCACCGTGCCGCCCGACTATAAAATACATAATGTAAAACAAATTATGAGACCAAACAATTATACATGACTTAAAATGTGAAAATTTACCAAATCAAATGTGAAAATTTACCAAATAAAATGTGAAAATTTTAAGGGCAATTGCTCTCTTTTTCTTTTACTCTTTCTGAGTATCTTTGTGTTCACATTTCTTACATATTTTCGTTCTGGTTTAAAGCATCCTTAGAGAGATTGATATCTTTTTTTTTTTTTTACCTATTTTCAGTTCAATAAATTCTGTTTTAGTTCCCATCAGCCGCAATCAGTAAAATGCTCAAGAGGTTGAGCCTGATTCAACTTTTCATGAATAAGTCAGAAATAAGATTTGACTTACAATACAGTATATACGTAGTACGGCATTAAACACCTTAATGAAGCAAGTTCAAATAAATTAAATAATGAATGGAGATACACCCTGCTTTTCACAAGAAAAGCATGAAATGGGGTTAGTTACCATCCCAAATTGGGTTATTTTCATATGACAGCCCTTTGCAAGCACTAACAATTTTTAATTAATAAAAAAAGCATGTTAAAATTTATCTTTTATAATGATGTTTAATTTTGTGGAATGTCCGTGAAACAAGTTGGGTCCTATTATCACTTACGTTATAACAGCTATAAAAAAAATAATAATAATTCTCTCTATATATATTTTTGTCTCTTTCTTGAAGTTAATAAAACAACAAAAAAAGTCATTTTAACAAAGAAACTACAAAAAACTTGATGAATGGCAGAAAACTTGCTGACTGTTACAAGGCACTGACACCCATGACTCCTTCCAAAAATACTTAATACTACTGAACTACCGTGAGAGCTACTGTGATAGAAAATTAATCACCGTCTGACCCATCGAGAATTCCAGGGAGCAGGAGTGAGAAAGGAAGAGGGAGGAGAGAGAGAGAGAGAGTGAGAGAGGGAATGGGAGAGAGAAGAACCCGAGAGAAATTAGAGGAAACTTGAGAGGGAGCTCTGAGAGATGGAGAGGCAAAGATTTCTCTTGTTTATATATATATATATATATATATATATATATATATATATATATATATATCCTACTCCAGGTCAGGGGGGAGTTGCTACCCAAAGTGGAGGAGTTTAAGTATCTCAGGGTTTTGTTCATGAGTGAGGGTAAGGGGGAGTGGGAGTTAGACAGAAGAATCGGGGCAGCATCAGCAGTGATGCGGACGCGAAACTGTTCTGTTGTGGTAAAGAGAGAGCTGAGCCAAAAGGCAAAGCTCTCAATTTACTGGTCCAGCTACGTTCCCACTCTCACCTATGGTCATGAGCTATGGGTAGTGACCGAAAGAATGAGATCGTGGATACAAGCGGTAGAAATGAGTTTTCTCCGCAGGGTGGCTGGGCTCTCCCTTAGAGACAGGGTGAGGAGCTTGATCATTCGGGAGAGACTCGGAGTAGAACCGCTGCTCCTCCACATCGAAAGGAGTCAGTTGAGGTGGTTTGGGCACTTTGTTAGGATGCCCCCTGGACGCCTTCCAAGGGAAGTTTTCTGGGCATGCCCTACCGGGAGGAGACCCCAGGGCAGACCCAGAACATGCTGGAGAGATTTCATCTCTCGGCTGGCCTGAGAACGCCTCGGTATTCCCCTGGAAGAGCTGGGGGAGGTGGCCAGGGAGAGGGAAGTCTGGGCTGCTCTGCTTAGGCTGCTACCCCCACGACCCGGATCCGGTTAAGCGGTAGAAGATGGATGGATATATAATATTTAGGCACTGCCTAAAAGCGGAGCTCCCATCTGTTTCTAGGTTATATAATTTTCTTATATCATAGCCAACCTCTTTTGTTTTATTTCTTTTCTGGCCACTAGGCGGTGTGTATGACTGGCAATTACTAACACTGGCCACTAGGCGGTGTGTATGACTGGCAATTACTAACACTGGCCACTAGGCGGTGTTTATGACTGGCAATTACTAACACTGGCCACTAGGCGGTGTTTATGACTGTAATTATTAACACTGGCCACTAGGCGGTGTTTATGACTGTAATTATTAACACTGGCCACTAGGCGGTGTGTATGACTGGCAATTACTAACACTGGCCACTAGGCGGTGTGTATGACTGGCAATTACTAACACTGGCCACTAGGCGGTGTGTATGAGTGGCAATTACTAACACTGGCCACTAGGCGGTGTTTATGACTGTAATTATTAACACTGGCCACTAGGCGGTGTTTATGACTGTAATTATTAACACTGGCCACTAGGTGGTGTGTATGACTGGCAATTACTAACACTGGCCACTAGGCGGTGTGTATGACTGACACTGGTATGGTGGCATGCACAGGACCGAAACCATCAGAAAACAACTCGATGGGTTTCTTCATGTATGCCTATGGGGCTCCGCTAATAATTGGCTTCTTTTTCATTTTCTTACACATAAAAACAAGGGGATACAAACTTTAAATTGTGCTTAAAAGTGAAACCTTGCAGTAACGTGATGTCATGAAGACAGATCACTGAGCTGGTTTTTCTCTTAGATCCTGGCTGATTATCTGAATGGGAAAATCCTCCTGCCTGGGAACAGTTCCACACTTCACCAGCAGGTGGCAGAGTTGGCTGTGCTTCAGCACCTCGCTCTGGGATTCAATCAACAGCCTACACCGTAAGTCACAAAGACAGTATTGCGTACTGACTAAAGCAGTATGTCTCAAGAGTAAAAACTTCATGAACTTCTTTAAATCCTGTATTGTACACTTGTATGAGTTTTTTTAAACCCATTTAGGCAAGAGCTCAAGCAGTATGTGCCTCTTCTGGATGGGATCAGTGCCAATGACCAAAATCTGCACAGTGCTGCACTGAGACAACTTTCTCTCAGTGCAAATATCAACCCTGTTGATGCTAAAATACATTTCATCAGTGAGTCATCTTTTATTAATCACATCTTTTGCATATTTGCAGTGCCCTCTGTGATTATTCCCCCCCCCTTTTAAAAAAAGATTAGTTTAAAAAGGGGGGGGGGGGGGGTAGAAAAAATCCACCTTTTGGTGAAGTCACTTCATCTCACACTGAAAAAAATGAGAAAAATCCAACTTTTAATTAAATAAAATTTAAATTTAATTGGGTCCTCTTCAGGGAGTTTGTATGTTCTCCCCGTGTCTGTGTGGGTTTCCACCAGGTTCTCCAGTTTCCCCCACTTTCCAAAGACATGCAGGTTAGGTTAACTGGTGGCTCTAAATTGACCGTAGGTGTGAATGTGAGTGTGAATGGTTGTCTGTGTCTATGTGTCAGCCCTGTGATGACCTGGCGACTTGTCCAGGGTGTACCCCGCCTTTCGTCCGTAGTCAGCTGGGATAGGCTTCAGCTTGCCTGCGACCCTGTAGAACAGGATAAAGCGGCTAGAGATAATGAGATGAGATGGGTCCTCTTCAGGGAATTTGCATGTTCTCCCCGTGTCTGTGTGGGTTTCCACCAGGTTCTCCAGTTTCCCCCACTTTCCAAAGACATGCAGGTTAGGTTAACTGGTGGCTCTAAATTGACCGTAGGTGTGAATGTGAGTGTGAATGGTTGTCTGTGTCTATGTGTCAGCCCTGCGATGACCTGGCGACTTGTCCAGGGTGTACCCTGCCTTTCGCCCGTAGTCAGCTGGGATAGGCTCCAGCTTGCCCGCAACCCTGTACAGGATAAGCGGCTACAGATAATGGATGGGTGGGATTCTCTTCGGGGCGGCACGGTGGTGTAGTGGTTAGCACTGTCGCCTCATAGCAAGAAGGTTCTGGGTTTGAGCCCAGTGGCCAATGAGGGCCTTTCTGTGTAGAGTTTGCATGTTCTCCCCGTGTCTGCATGGGTTTGCTCTGGTTTCCCCCACAGTCCCCCACATGCAGGTTAGGCTAAGTGGTGGTTTTAAATTGACCGTGAGTGTGAATGGTTGTTTGTCTCGATGTGTTAGCCCTGCAATGATCTGGTGACTTGTCCAGGGTGTACCCCGCCTCTCGCCCATAGTCAGCTGGGATAGACTCCAGCTTGCCTGCGACCCTGCACAGGATAAGTGATTACAGATAATGGATGGATGGATGGATGGATGGTCCTCTTCCACACGTTTGTAACAGTTCCAGTTGGTGTCCACTTTTTTATTAACACTAGAAATGGACATTTTCAGGCGAGTAGCTTTTTTTTTCTTAACCATTCCCTGACTTATGAAGATCAACACACTTCTCCGTCATTTGGTTTGTGTGTTCTCTCTTATCTTTCCAAAATGTTGATGAATGACTAATATTGTATCTGAAATCACTCATTCATTCACTACTCCTTACTCACTATATAGGGAATTACTATATAGTGAGCTCATCGGTAAAACGTAAAAACACTTTCAGACACTACTCCGCCGTGCCACTATTTACATCATTACTGTCGCACAATTAAAACGTGCCGGATCAGTCGGCTGGTGGGTTTTCAAAATAATAAGTACATGCATGTATTTTTGTGATAAATCCATATTATACTGAGCGTATTTTCCACATTAATAAATACAAAGTACTTTGTGTCTGCTGCATCTTTCAGTTCTTTTAAATCAAGGCTGAATATTTTCTTTCTTTCTTTGCCTTTTATTAAATCAAATTTGTGGCTTTTGATTAATTCCTTGCTCTGCACTGTAACTTTTATTCTTGTATTTTATCTGTTTTATTCTATTGCAGCTTATTTTCTATTCTCTTACTGTTTTTAATTGTACTTGAATGTCTGTTTATAATGTGTTTCTTCCTCTGTCCATTCACCCCAACACACTTTTTTTTTTTTCAGTGCGACCACAATGCATGATGGGATATATTGCTTGGTTAGTGACCATCGGTTGTACACTACTTTTCATGATGCATTGTGGGATTCTTTGAGTGCACTATATAGGGTGTAATAATTCTCACTATACATTCGGACAGCACTAAAAAATGGCAAACTCACTATATAGTCCACTATACAGTGAATAGTGAGTGATTTCAGACACAGGATAAAGGAATTTGGCCTCTGTGTCACCTCATGTTTGTTCCCCAGTTAATCAGGAAGTCATGGATTACAGCTTGAAAGTTCCTACACACTCCAATCAACTCAAAAATACTGTACAAATTAAATGGGGAAAATGCTTCAGTTACATTGTGTTCACTATCATTTCCGGGGTGCCAATAATAGTGACATGTTTTGGTTGAAAGTAATTATTTCTTGATGAGAACTTTGTTTTTCTCTGAATAAATTTATTTCAAGTAAAGGTTGGATTTTTCTCATTTTTTTCAGTGTGAGATGAAGCGACTTCATCAAAAGGTGGATTTTTTTTTTCCTAACCCCTTTTTTACTAATTCTTACAGGGGTGCCAGTAATTGTGGAGGGCACGGTATGTTATAGTGTCAGTCTGTGGGCCAAGATACTGTTCAGTTTATATTATAACAGTTAATAGAAGCTTGGCATGTCAGCATAGGCCAAGTATAAAAGTAAAAATTTGACCAACCTTAGGGGTGGCACGGTGGTGTAGTGGTTAGCACTGTTGCCTCACAGCAAGAAGGTCCTGGGTTCGAGCCCAGTGGCTGGTGTGGGCCTTTCTGTGTGGAGTTTGCATGTTCTCCCTGTGTCTGTGTGGGTTTCCTCCGGGTGCTCCGGTTTCCCCCACAGTCCAAAGACATGCAGGTTAGGCTAATTGGTGGCTCTAAACTGACCGTAGGTGTGAATGTGAGTGTGAATGGTTGTTTGTTTCTGTGTGTCAGCCCTGTGATGACCTGGCGACTTGTCCAGGGTGTACCCCGCCTTTCGCCCATAGTCAACTGGGATAGGCTCCAGCTTGCCTGCGACCTTGTACAGAATAAGCGGCTACAGATAATGGATAGATGACCAACCTTAGTTTAATTTTGCTCATCTACATTCAGTTGCCAGTCATGTAAAGCATTTTTACTTGGCAAATCCAAGAAGATTGATCTGTAGACCAGGTATGAATTTGAGAACATGTTTTTGGTACTCATCGGTACTGATACTGAAATGAGTAAGCATTAAGCAATCAGGGGAATTATGAAACTGTTTATTTAGCCTGTTTATGTTGCATGTGCTCTTAGAACTTAGCTCCTCATGCTGGCTTTTATGTTTAAGGTGTTCTAGTGTTTAAGCAGAATGTTTAACCAAGAATGCAAAGACACATAGCTAACCTGAGTGTGGTCATTAAAAATGAGCACAAGGTACCATGATTTGGACCCTGACTCGCAGTCAGAGCGTGGACCTGAAGTGCATGTGTTTCAGTGCTCGGTGAATTGAAGTGCTCTTATGCACAACAGCTTCTCTTCACTGCTCCGTTATCACAAATACGTTTGTGTGCATACAATTCAAGGTACCTTGTGCTCATTTTAATGTCTGTGCTTTCTATTAAAGATACCGTTTAAATACCTTATTGTAGGAAGATGCTGTAGGATCTCCTCTTGATATTTTCAGAGCACTGTTTGCAATTTGCTTTGCTTTGATTGTCATTATTAATTGTGAGTAATAATATTTAATGTGTCCAGATTGCTGTCATTTCATGTTATCTGTTGATTAGGGTTAGGTCACATAGTCCCACTTGGCATTGGATGACGGTACCACAGCATTTATTACAGTATCAGAATGATACTCATTACCAGTATCTGTCTTGATGCACTGAGGAACATTCTTTTCTGTTTTTTTATTTCCTCAGAGACTCTCAGTTCCCTGCACCTCTTTGGCTCAAATATATTCATGGCTCAGAAAATCAGCCACAAAGGTTGTCCATCACCCTGTGTGGTGGCAGTCAACCATGAAGACATCGGCATTATTCATCCCCAAACACGGGTAGAAATACCAATAATCTGACATCAGCTATGCAATTAGATTACTCTAACAAAACCTCTTATTTATGAGTATAGTACCAACGTGACAGCAATTTTTGTTCCGATTTAATTTGTAGTTTTCAGCCTTAACGATTCCGATGGAAGAGGTGCAGTCCTTGCGCACGATCACTCCCAAGAAGGAAAAAGTGCCAGCAGTAGAGATCAACTTTGGCAACCCGTCTCATCCTAACACCATCACTATTTATCTGAAGCAGGTACAAAATCTAAAGTAGAGTCTAATACGCATACTGCATGGATTGCTATTGCTTGGTTTCATGTGATGTCACATCCATCTCATTAGTTATTCAAAACTTTAGCTGGTGGTCAACCAAAGTTCAGTTGACAAAGCGTTTGTACGAAGAAGCTGTATTGCTCACATGAAAAATGCCTTACGCTTACATCGTTTTAGGTTGTTCGAATCGATCAAACCGTGAAACTGGTAAAAGTTTCTTCAGGGTTCCCCGTGAACTAATAAAAAAGGGCAAATGAACACAGGATTTCACAAAAAGACGTCGAGAAAGGTGGCTTTTGAACCTCTCACTGAAATCGAAGGGAGCCGAGTCGAAGCATGCTCGAGTTTGCAGTGATCAGTTGGTGAAAGGTTTGTATCTCCCTCTCAGCTATGTCCTTAGTGTTTTCCAAGTACTTTCCTTGCTATGTGTAGTTATTTTATGGTACTTTTTTTTTTTTAGTCACAAAGCGCTAAAGTCCCCAGATGTTTCTTTGTTTACTCCTCACTCCTCACAAAGTCCATATGCATGAAGGTCGCGACAAAATTTTTACCCAGCCATACAGTTACAATCAGTGGTCGAGTTGTAAAATCAAACCGGGGGGATGGTGAAATTTTTAGTCGCGTGTCGACCCATCGGTCGGTCCGTCGGTGGGAAACTGGTTTGCTTTTAGGAGGGTTTGCACACAACGTAGGTCTGTGGACCTTGTTCATTTACCAGACATACAGTATTTTATGCTGATAAAGTGTGTAGTACACACTGTGTACCCTTTTTATTGTTGTAAAAAACATAATACACTGGTATTTTACTGTAAAACTTGCACAGTGTGGATGTCATGTGTCATATTTAGTCAGTCTCCTGGCTGACATACCTACCACATTCTCCATATTAGGGTGAAATGCAGATGACAAATTTGAAGTGTAACTTCATAGTCATGGTAGGCTCCTTTTAAATCGTTTGGTAAATAATTTATTAAAATCTCAGCAGGCAATGTAAATGAACAACTGAATCTTTTTATATCAAGTCAATAGAAATTTTATTCAAAGCTGAACATTGGGAACATTGAGTTAAATACAGAGGTAGGTAGGTAACCAATAAGCTAAAACAAGCAACAGTAAATTGTAAATCAGCCTTACATGTTGTGACCGGCTCTCTAATGAGGCAATGAAGCCTTCAAAACTCCTAGTGTCATTTATTTTAGCCTTCCTGTCTTGAATAACACTTTTTGTTGCCTGAAGAATAACAAACGAATGTCCAGGCTGATTAAATTAATGGCCTTATACAAGAAATCAAAGCTAACATGAACCTGAGTAAGCTATCGATAGCTGGCTAGACTCCAAACTAACATTCATTATAATAGCTGTGTTGTTATCCGCGGCCTACAAATTAGGCTACATATCGGTAACTTTACAGCATGATAGTGGGCTCACAGAAAGTGTGACTGATATTCGTAACTCTTGACTTACCTCCTGAAATGTTTTTTCTTGCGATCTTAAATCCGAACTTGCTTAGGTCTTGCTGTCCACTCCGCTTGGCCATGATGCTGCAATCCGCTGCTGTCACTGACGCCGAATGAAATCAAAAATAACGGAACCCCAACTCCTCAAATGCTTCGCTTGCGCGTGCCCTCTCTCGCGGTAGCTTATTGTATGCTCAGTTTCAGCAAAGCTACGTGGAATGGCATTTCTAATTCCAATGTTAAATAGAAGTAATGTTCACATTTATTGATAAAATTGCTCAAGGGAAGGGAGGGGGGATGCCCGTTTTAGAGGGGGGATGATTTTGACCATTTTTTATTCCAGGGGGGATGGCATCCCCCCTCAACTCGAGTACTGGTTACAATGTGCCGTGATCACTTCTCTGTCTTGTTTAACTAAGATCCAGGTCTTTAAAGGGGCTTCTGATTATCTTTGTGAATGATTTACCTGAGAGATAAGAGCCAACACAAGTGAGAATCAAGCGAACTATTGTTTGTTTACACTTCAACTTGCAGTGCTTCATTGTAAAGACGTGAACAAAAAATCCTTACACGAGCAAAAACAATCCAGGAGTCATTCAGCAGCGACTTGACACCGAGGTCCTTTACCCAGCCACATACAAAAAAGTTGTAAGCCTCCATACTCTTCCACACTTTCATCTGTTTTGCGGTGTAGAAGGACGTCTGCAACACCAGATAGTTCGAGATGTCGGGAAACTCGACTGAAGGGTAGTTTTCGAGATCGTATGACAAATCCTTCTTTCCCAGACTGTAGAGGTCGATTCCACTGCACATAGCAATTTTCTGAATATATCTAAAGCGAGCAGTGGCTTCTAGATTACGAGCATACTCTGATAAGTTATCGCTAGTTGTTTGCACTACAGCAGCCGTTTAGACCACCAGCTATTTCACTTCCGGTAAAACCGCTAAGAAAAGTCATGTGACTGAAACCCAGCAATATGCTGTGTACTTTTGTTTAAAAAAGATGCTTAATTTTTGTGAATATTTTGTTTTCCAACCCACTCAGGCAAGGGAGCTTTGCCACATCATTGCTATAATCATGGATCTATTGAGACCACCTAGCAGGAATCGCACATGAACTTTTTACGAAGCATGACACACCATTCTGCAAATGGTCTACTCACGTGGATGAATGCTGATGAAGAATTTGAGAAGTTATTACTTATGTTTAGTTTAAAAAAAAATAAAATATTGTCAGAATTTGCACAACAGTTCGTTTCTCTATGAATAACAATCTTATATCTTTCCCTGTGATTAGTTTGATTTATTCCCTTTATCCTAAAAACATAGTCACTAATTTTAAAAGTTCTAAATTGTACTGAATTTTGAAATTTCTTTCGACTCACAAATGTTTTATATAAATGTGTTTATTTTTGATTATTTTCTTTTGTTTTACTGAAGAATAATGAAGGCAAGTGTACACCCCATGTTATAAATTTTATAGTGCTGTCAAGCGATTAAAATATTTAATCGCGATTAATGTCGCGACTGTCATAGTTAA
The DNA here is from genome assembly GCF_027579695.1 of Neoarius graeffei. NCBI lineage: Eukaryota > Metazoa > Chordata > Actinopteri > Siluriformes > Ariidae > Neoarius > Neoarius graeffei. Next base: position 61,738,890 of record NC_083582.1, on the reverse strand, counting down.
CTCGCGATTAATCGCAATTTAATCGCACATTTTTGTCACATGAAAAACCATTGTAATTCTCTTTTCAGCATAAAAAAGTGAATGGGCTTGCTTTGTACCAATGTTTCTTTTATTGCAAAGCATAACACGTCTTGACACAGCCACTGCAAAGTGAAACCTAAGCCGAGCACAGGGGCTAGCAAGAGAACCATGAGTGAAGTGATCTACTGCTTGAGTTAGTTTACAACTCTAATCAGAGAGACAGGTTACACAGTGCCGGTAGGCTTGACATGCTTGATTATAATATAAAGTACACTATTATTAACTTTAAGTTGTTCGTTGATAAATATTGCATTGAATCTGATCTTTACTGTTTCAGCTCACTTAACACATTTTGTACTTTTACACTTTCTGCCTGTTGATGCGTCGCGCTGTCCAATCAGAGGAGGCCAAATTTGCATATTACAGGAAGGATTTCTGGGATAGCATTGAGTTTACAGTTCAGAGGGATCTGGCTTCTTTAGACGCTGTCTTCTTAAAACTGAATAAATATTTAAAGAGCCAAATGAGCCAGTCTTTTGAACGGCTCTTTTCAAAGAACGGATCACAAAGATGCGGATCCCATCAAAGAGCCATAAATCCCATCTCTACTAGCGCACCCTGCCCGCGCTGGTTCTTTGGAGGGGGAGGGCAGAGGACTCTGGCTGTGCGGGGCGTGGCATTACAGTCTAGCTGCTATCGTTTTTCTAAGCAAAGTCTCTGTTCCAAGTTCCTGGCAGTTTCAAAAGCTTATGAAAAACCTACATCATGTCACAGAGCGTTAATCTCGTGATAAAAAAATTATCGCCGTTAAAATTGAGTCAAGTTAACGCATTAATAACGTGACATTTTTGACAGCACTAAAATTTTATTATTAGAACCGAATGAAAATATTTAGCCTCAATATGTCTATTTAAGTCTTCAGTTATGACAAATAAATATATATACATATAATACCCTTAATGTTTTTTTCATCTTTGTGCTGTATAAATCTAAAAACATATAGTTGTGCTGAATTTCATGATTTTGAAAAAGTGACCTGATATTGTCATGTACTGTATATACAGACACAATATCAATCATATAAATAATCAATGATGAAGTGATATGGTATGACTTATAGTGTAGGGTACTGTAGTTACCACCCTATAGCTGATTGTTTTCCAATAAAGCAGTGTTATTCCTTTCATTCCTCATCCAACCATTTGTCAACCTGAGCAATTTTATTATTTATTAAAGAATGGCATGTCTTTTTATCCATTTATAGTTGCATTTAACATGGAATGTCTGCAAGACAATGTAGTTCCTATCATTATTTACATCATTCCAGTGACAAACACACCATCCTCCTTTTTTCAAACCCTTATAAAGTTGTTATTCTTCTTAAAGTTAATAAAACAAAAACAGCAGCATGTTCTGTTCGAACCCACATACTAGTAGTGCAAAATCCTCCATCCTGAGTTCTCCCATGCTGGAAAAAAAATTACTTAAAAATTAAGTTACAGCTTCATCTCTGACTGTTACCAAGCACCAACACTGGAGACACCTTTCAAAATAATTAAAAACCATCTCTCAAAGAAAACATGACCAGATCAATAGATACACACATTTTAATCAGTTTATGTGATGTGTCTGGTATACAAGTCTGTGAGTGTGTTCAAAATAGGGAAAATGCTGCCACAGGAGGCTGTCTAATAAGATAGCGAGGCATTAAGGACTGCTCAAAATTGATCAAATCTCCTTTCCTGTATTCTAAGATGCTTTCAAGTTGCCCCCAGTTGAAGGCAACATTAGTGTGTCCTCGATGCTATTACCCATAAATCTGTCTGGCAGCTCCCTTAAGCAATGGAAAAAAAAAGACGGTGGACGAAACTTCACAGAAATGTCATTTCATGTACAAATATACACCGATCAGCCACAACATTATGACCACTGAAAGGTGAATACCATTGATTATCTCATTACAAAGGCAGCTATCAAAGGATGGGATATATCAGGCAGCAAGAGAATAGTCAGTTCTTGAAGTTGGTGTTCTGGAAGCAGGAAAAATGGGCAAGCATAAGGATCTGAGCAACTTTGACAAGGGCCAAATAGTGATGGCTTGATGACTGGGTCTGAGCATCTCCAAAATGGCACATCTTGTGGGGTGTTCATGGTATGCAGTGGTTAGTACCTACCAAAAATGGCCCAAGGAAGGACAACCAGTGAACTGGCGACAGGGTCATGGGTGTCGAAGGGTCATCGATTCGCATGGGGCATGAAGGCTAGCCCAGATGGTCCAATCCCACAGAAGAGCTGACACCTTTCTGTTTTAGCCAGTATTAACTTTTTCAGCAGTTTTTACTTCAGTAGCTTCAGGAGCTTTTAAATGCTACCTTGAAAGGTCATTCAAAATGAAAGTCCTTAGAAGATGCCTTCAACTGAAAATCCTGCTTTATAAGACACCTGTCAATTATAGCAGTGAGGCAACAAGGCAGCAATCTTCTATTTCAAATAGGCATGTAAGAATATATTGTGCAATGCTGAATTGCGATACAAATTTATGATGATTTGAATTGATGAACTAAAAAATTAATCGTGATTATTATCAGCCTACATAATCTCTTAGCTTTTCCTAGCTGTAATTGCATCGTTTAGACAGCATAAGGTGCATACATGTGACTTCACTGTAGAGAGAAGTAGCACAGCATGAATGCCATGGAAAACACACACAAAAACAGATATAAAATGGGAAACAGCTGTTCTGCAATTGACTATAGAAATAGATTCCATCCATTATCCGTAACCACTTATCCTGTGCAGGGTTGCTGGAGCCTATCCCAGCTGACTATGGGCGAGGGTCGGGGTACACCCTGGACAAGTTGCCAGGTCTTCACAGGGCTGACACATAGAGACAAACAAAAATTCACACTCAATTTTAGAGCCACCAATTAGCCTAACCTGCATATCTTTGGGGGAAACCAGAGCACCTGGAGGAAACCCACGCAGACAGGCCCTCATCATCCGCTGGGCTTGAACCAGAACTTCCTTGCTGTGAGGCAACAGTGTTAACCACTACACCACCTACAAATAAGATTTAACAAGAAATTAGAGGTCTCTTTTTACAGGCTGCCTAAAGCTAAAGAAAACAGAAAAACATTGGCGGTATTGAGTGTTCATAAATGTTTATTAAGAAAAGGCCTATTTGTTATTAACAAAGCCTATTAATATTTTAGTTAATAGGCTATTATATTTTACTCCAACCTTTACAAATGTGGGTAAATAATTATTGTTGGTTATTAAGAAAATGAAACAGAAGTTTTTTAAATTATTATTAATGTAACAAAAGGAATATTTCAGTTGATGAATAAGAATAAGAAAATAAATGTTGCATTTTTTGTCATAAAATGTTCTTAATTTATTTTTTTTCAAAAATATCGTGGGAAAATTGAATCGTGAACCCAATATTGTGAACTGAATCAAATCGTTACACTTGGAAGACACTTGGACACTTACAGTAATGCTTTTGTGGCTGAGGACTACCGTTGGCTTGCTATCTTTAGGACTGCAGTTGTCATGAAAAGTTTTGCACTCAAGTTTCCATTTGGGTAGTATCTCACTAGGCTGCGACAGCCCGCGACTAGTTGGAGACACAACAATTGCGATAAAATATGCGAATTAGCGACAATTTTCACTTGGAATCACACTGAATTGATATCCGCATATTTTACATTGTGTCTCCAACTAGTCGCAGGCTGTCGCAGCCCGGCTTTCCCTCAGCAGGCAGGGAAGTAGAGGAAGCCTCACGGAAACTGACTTGAGAAGGGTTCGCGACGGCTTTGCAACACCAGCGACGCATTTGCGGCTATTTTGAGAGAAATTTTGTCGCACGAATTTTTTGAACATGTTCAAAATTTCAGTGACGAAGGAGCGACACTTTGCGACTAATGCGAGGAAATTGAGAAGCCCCGTGAACGTTTCAAGACACTTTTGAAACTCTCTCGCGAATGACGTTCGCAATTTGTCGCAAGCTGTCGCAGCCCAGTGAGATACTGGCTTTAATGAAGAGTTATAACATCAACGAAACTGACTTCATGTTAAAACTGTTAATGTTATAGTCATGTTGTCTGTTGTTGTCCAGGTGAGGATGGGTTCCCTTTTGGGTCTGGTTCCTCTCGAGGTTTCTTCCTCGTGTCATCTGAGGAAGTTTTTCCTTGCCACCGTCTCGCTCATTGGAGATAGATTAGGGATAAAATTGGCTCATGTCTTGGGTCATTCAGATTCTGTAAAGCTGCTTTGGGACAATGTCTATAGTTAAAAGCGCTATACCAGGGCTTTTCAAAGTATGGGGCGTGCCTCCCCTAGGGGGCGCCAGAGTTCTTCAGGGGGGGTGCGACGTGAGGAAAAATAAACCACAATAAGTTACTATTACGGACATTTAGCGAACTTCAGCTAGCCTTTGCCAGAGACAAAATGGATCAATTTTTAGTACCTAAAGCTACAGTGAGTGAGGAGACAGAGTCTGGGCCAAGCAAAAAAAGAAGGATGACCATGATTATTTAAAGTTTGGATTTTCATGGACTGGATCTGAAGATGCTCCACTGCCACAGTGTGTTGTCTGCCAAGAGGTGCTAGCTAACGATGCTATGAGATGTTTAAAATGTGTAAAACAAGATGTTTTTAAAAAAAGCACAGATGTTTAAAATGTGTAAAAAAAAATTTTTTAAAAAGCACAGATGTTTAAAATGTGTAAAAAAAAAAAGTCTTAAAAAGCACAGATGTTTAAAATGTGTAAAAAAAGATGTTTTCAAAAAGCACAGATGTTTAAAATGTGTAAAAAAAGATGTTTTAAAAAAGCACAGATGTTTAAAATGTGTAAAAAAAATGTTTTAAAAAGCACAGATGTTTAAAATGTGTAAAAAAAAGATGTTTTTAAAAAACCACAGATGTTTAAAATGTGTGCAAAAAAGTTTTAAAAAAGCACAGATGTTTAAAATGTGTGCAAAAAAGATGTTTTAAAAAAGCACAGATGTTTAAAATGTGTAAAAATATGTTTTTAAAAAGCACAGATGTTTAAAATGTGTAAAAAATGTCTTAAAAAAGCACAGATGTTTAAAATGTGTACAAAAAAGATGTTTTAAAAAGCACAGATGTTTAAAATGTGTAAAAAAAAAGATGTTTTAATAAAGCTCATATGTTTTAAATGTGTAAAAAAAGATGTTTTCAAAAAACACAGATGTTTAAAATGTGTAAAAGAAAAAAATAAATGTGTACAACAACCATTTTTTTAAATACGAATGGAACATTAAGTATAGCAACAACAAAAATTGTAGGGGGGGGCTGTTGTTTATTTGCTCTCTGAGGGGGGGCTGACTCTCCCACACTTTGAAAACCCCTGCGCTATACAAACAAACAAACTCGGCTTGTTTCAAACGCAGCCACTAAGGTTATGACTGTGAAAGTGTTTTCAAAATTTCTACTTTCCTGATGTTGCATTTGGTGAACTTTTACTTACTTTTTTGAAGTTATTTTTATTGGGTCATGCAAAAACCTCCCGCACCCAACATCACCTCACTTTTGATAAATACATGTATATTAAATAAATAAATCATGATTATAAAATAAATTCATTGAAAGATGTGTAAAGTACTTTTTATATAACAATAAATTGCTTAACAATTGTTGTAATATTAAATTTGTATTAATTAACAATTATAATTATTATTACAACAATTGTTAAGCAATTTATTGTATTAATTTATATTAAATAAATAAATCATGATTATAAAATAAATTAATTGAAAGACGTGTAAAGTACTTTTATATAACAATACATTGCTTAACAATTGTTGTAATAATAATTTTTATTATTAAATTTGTATTAACAATTATAATTATTATTACAACAATTGTTAAGCAATTTATGGTTATATAAAAGTACTTTACACATCTTTCAATTAATTTATTTTATAATCATGATTTATTTATTTAATATACATGTATTTATCAAAAGTGAGGTGATGTTGGGTGCGGGAGGTTTTTGCATGACCCAATAAAAATAACTTCAAAAAAGTAAGTAAAAGTTCACCAAATGCAACATCAGGAAAGTAGAAATTTTGAAAACACTTTCACAGTCATAACCCTAGCAGCCACTGTGTAAACTGTTACTAGAGAAACAATAACATGGAATGAGCGCATTAATACGAAACTGTGATTTGCCTTGCAGCCGGATCTACTGTCCGAGCTGTTATCGGGTATTACGCAACACCTTCTGACCAATCAGATTCGACAACTCAACATACTTTTGCCGCAACTGTACATGACGTCACTAAATGTACGCCTGCGTCTTTCACACCAATCAGACGAGGAAACAGAAATAAAGTCCCGCCTTTTCACAGATCTTGGCCAATGACGTTCCTGTTCTGTTGCCTACGTAAGAAAAACAGTCGCGCTCTGTGGAGTTTGTAACATGGCCGTCAGGACGGAGTGGAGTACGAGGTTTTGGGGACAGATATCCGGTATTAGTTCAGCTGGAAGACTGATGGATGATGCTACGATTTGTTCATGATGTAACTACTCTGTTCTGTAAGTGAACACTATGAGGACAAGTGGTTTTTTGCTCATTCTGTATTGCCAACGCAGCATCAGTTGAGCTGGGAAGTCGCTGTTCTCTGGGGATGGGAAGACTTCTAAACGGCGCCTTGTTTATAACCTAGGGGCACTTTATAGGTCATGAAATAATGTATATCATGTGCACTGTATGTCAAACAGAGATTAATTTGGGATATGGCGCAGGTTAGTAATAATACTACGAAGCCGAGTGACCAGCAAGAAGTAAATATTCTGAACATTTATTTGGACGAATTGAAAAGATTAAGATATTAACTTGTTTCTTGTAAGTAAACAGTCGTCTGTAACTGGAACATTGCGTTAGCTAGCTAGCTAATCAGCTACTATCAAATACTTGGGCAGTTTCCGTATGTGTTAAATAGTTATTTCAGAGGTGCCACAGCTGGCCAGATGTATACAGGGTTTTTCGTTTGTTTGTTTTTTAAGTTGTAACTTGTAGCTGGGTATTTAGAAAAGGCAGCAAATCATGAAAGTTAGTAGAGAATGTGTGTGATGCTCTCACAGCTGCACATAGCTCAGTAAACTCTTCTTGGTCTTGTCTGTGTTCATCATTTTTTGATCTAATACTATAATTTAATGTAGTGCAATAATAGTTTATAAGTATTTAAAAGAAACACAAGCTTTCCAAGCTGTACTTATGTTGTTGATAGATTACATTCTGAACACTGAACCTAAGCTGTCGCTGAGAAAGACTCTGTACTATATCATGGTATGTAATTGAATAGGATTGTAAAGTGTACATACAGTACTGTGCAAATGTCTGAGGCACTCACTCAATCAACTTTTTTAAAGCAGATTTTCTTCGATCGACTTTATGAATTCTGCACTATTGAGGTATACTAAACATTTTAAATTTCCAAATATAATACAACGCCCTCCACAATTATTGGCACCCCTGGTTAAGATGTGTTAAAAGCCTTAAAATAAATTCAGTTTTTATTGCAGAAGCATAATCTCACACTGAAAATTGTATAAAAATGTAACCCTTAACTCAAGTGAATTTAAAAAAAAAAGTAAAAATTCCTGACTAAGAAATTATTTTTTCATAAAATCACCTGTTCCACAATTATTGGCACCCATAAGAATTCCTAGAAAATAAACGTAATTGAAGCATTTCTGTCATTTCTACTGTAGTTTATAAAGTTGATCAGAGTATCTAGGAACCTTTAATTAGTAATTCATCACATCCTGTTTCCCTGGGGTATAAATATGATGTGACACAGAGGCCTATTTCTCTTATCCACTCTTCAACATGGGAAAGACAAGAGAACACACCATTCAAGTAAGCCAGATGTGTGTCGACCTTCATAAGTCAGGCAATGGCTACAAGGAAATAGCCGCTCGTCTACACCTGCCCATATCTACAGTCAGAGGAATCATCAAGAAGTTTAAAACAACTGGAACAGTGGCAAACAAGCCTGGACGAGGATGCAAGTTTATTTTGCCACCACACACAGTGAGGAGGATGGTAAGAGAAGTAAAAAGTTCTCCAAAGCTCACTGTTAGAGAATTGCATCAAAGAGTAGCATCTTGGGGTCACAAAGTCTCCATAACAACCATCAGGTGCTATCTACATGCCAACAAGCTGTTTGGGAGGCATGCACGGAAAAAGCCTTTTCTCACTTACAAGCATAAACGTAAACGTCTGGAGTTCGCTAAGCGGTACTGGGACTTCAACTGGGACTGTGTGCTTTGGTCAGATGAGACCAAGATAGAGCTTTTTGGCAACAAACACTCTAATACATCACAAAAGATGAGTATGCGGAAAAGCACCTCATGCCCACTGTGAAGTATGGGGGAGGATCGGTGATGCTGTGGGCCTGTTTCTCTTCCAAAAGCCCCGGGAACCTTGTTAGGGTGTATGGCATCATGAACTCTTTGAAATACTAGGACATTTTAAATCAAAATCTGGTGGCCTCTGCCCGAAAGCTGAAGATGGGTCATCACTGGGTCTTTCAGCAAGATAATGACCCTAAACATGTGGCCAAATCTACACAAAAATTGTTCACCAGACACAAAATCAAGCTCCTCCCATGGCCATCTCAGTCCCCAGACCTCAACCCAATTGAAAACCTGTGGGGTGAGCTGAAGAGGAGAATGCATAGGAGAGGACCCAGGACTCTGGACGATTTAGACAGATTGTGCAAAGAGGAATGGTCGAATATCCCTCTCTCTGTATTCTCCCATCTTGTGAAACGTTATAGGAGAAGATTAAGTGCTGTCTTGTTGGCAAAAGGGAGTTGTACAAAATATTAACATCAGGGGTGCCAATAATTGTGGCACACATGATTTCATGTAAAATAATTATTTCTTAATGTGGGATTTTTTTTCCCACTGAATAAATGCACTTGAATTAAAGGTTGGATTTTTCTCTTTTTTTTTTTTTGCATTGTTGTCCTATATTATTATTTAAAAAAAATGAATTTATTAGAAGCCTAAGAACATATCTTAATGAGGGGTGCCAATAATTGTGGAGGGCGCTGTATAATATAATATATGGGGAAGCCATGGCCTAATGGTTAGAGAAGCAGCTTTGGGACCAAAAGATTGCTGGATTGATTCCCTGGACCAGCAGGAATGGCTGAAGTGCCCTTGAGCAAGGCATCTAACCCCGAACTGCTCCCCAGGCTGCTCTGGGTATGTTGTACGTCGCTCTGGATAAGAGCGTCTGCTAAACACTTGTAATGTATATTACATCATGCCAGGATCAGGCAACACAGTATTTTTGTCTTTCGCGATGGTCGCCATGTCAGATTAGGCAATCATAGTGCCATAAATTCTTGCTCTGTCTTGATCAGGAGACTGGCAAAGCTACAGGTTTGACCCCAACCAATCATTGTACACGTTCACATCTTGGAGGAGTTGTGAGCTGTCAAAGTCAGAGAGAAAATAGAAAAAATCTTCCATGCTAGGCCTTTCGTTTGGGTGTCATAGGGCGTCTCGGACACCTGTATTGCTGTGCTTCAGTTATGTCACACTGCAAGGCCTGTTCGTTGTTCCCAATGTTCATGTTCGGGAAATGTTGGAAATTTGTCAGCCATGATAAAGTCATGTCAAAATTGGCCTGAACTCATGTGATCCTGGCATAAGAGACACTTTTCAGACAACAAAAAAACATAATGAAGGCTACTGGGTTTGGGTGCAAAATTAAGAAGCAAGTGTGACAAAGTGTCCAGAAAAACTGTGGCTGGTTCTAGATGCTCAGTAAAACCTACAGCTCATTTTCTTATAAAACTGCACTCATTGTACCTTAGATTGATTGATTTTTCTTTAAGCAAAGGGCCATCACACCAAATATTGACTTTGTTTTATTTATTACAGTTTACTGCTCTTTATAGTGTTTTTTTAAACATAGAAACATTTAAAGGAAAACTCTGGAGTGAAATGCTTTTTAGGTCTATTTTCGCATTATTGGGAGTGCATACGTTGGGTTGCTATCACAATCACGTCAATCGGATGTGTTTTGAGAAAATTAGTTTTTTGTGATTTCAACCGGAAAGCGCTAACACGGCAGTGGCCGGGGCATGTCTTTTTGCCGATACAAAACGCTAGTTTTAAAACCATTGCAAAGCTCAAAACAACATGACAGTTCTGTGGAAGTGAGTAGAGGGTTCCTACAAACAAAACGAGTTGTCCCTGGCTCTGCATGTGCACGGATAGTGTGTTATAAGAGTAAATAAAAATCCAGCGACCTTACCTGAAGTCGGTCTTCCTCAGACGCCATCTTGAGTGGACAGTCCGTAAAAGTCGAGTGCCAAGTGCAGAGCCCATCCCGCTGGAAATGCACCATGGGCTCTGCACTCGGCACTCGACTTTTACAGACTGTCCACTCAAGATGGCGTCTAAGGAAGACCGACTTCAGGTGTCTAAGTGGAACTGGTGTCTAAGTGGATGGCGTCTAAGGAAGACCGACTATGGACAGCCATCACTGATGGTGCAGATCTGGCACGTGAAATACAGGACACAACTTGTTTGAATGTAATGCATGCCGCCTTCATGCCTCTGATATTTTGCATAACTTGGCACTAGAAGTTTACTGAGAATTGTCTTGGCTTCCCTGAAGATGTCTGTGCCACATTATGGCAAATATTCAAACCTTTCATACTGGTAATGTGTTAAAAGGGGGGGGGGGGATGGATCTGTGCATCCCATTCGTACTCTTACGTGGATGTGGAATTATGTGCTTCTTGAAGACTTGCACAGACTTTCATCACATTTCATAACATTTTAAACTTTAACATTTTAAAGATTATAAATTAGTTAGTTTTGGTTCCTTGGAGGGTGGCACGGTGGTGTAGTGGTTAGCGCTGTCGCCTCACAGCAAGAAGGTCCTGGGTTTGAGCCCCGGGGCCGGCGAGGGCCTTTCTGTGTGGAGTTTGCATGTTCTCCCCGTGTCCGCGTGGGTTTCCTCCGGGTGCTCCGGTTTCCCCCACAGTCCAAAGACATGCAGGTAATGTTAACTGGTGACTCTAAATTGACCGTAGGTGTGAATGTGAGTGTGAATGGTTGTCTGTGTCTATGTGTCAGCCCTGTGATGACCTGGCGACTTGTCCAGGGTGTACCCCGCCTTTCGCCCGTAGTCAGCTGGGATAGGCTCCAGCTTGCCCGCGACCCTGTAGAAGGATAAAGCGGCTAGAGATAATGAGATGAGATGAGATGGTTCCTTGGACTATGTTTATTTAATTGCACAATCTGATTTCATTCTGTGTTGTTTTTGTTTTGTTTTTTTTGCCCCCCACAGGTTAGTTGTATCCACTCCTGGCTCTTTATAAAGCATTGTAGAGGAAGTGGAATCAGCAGCTCACTGCATGCACCCTGACTCTCGGAGGAAGGTGATTATTTCTCCTCTCACATTGGTAGAACTGTTAGGATTAGTGTTTGAGGGCCGGTGGACGTGTTTACCTGCGGCGGGACGGGACTCTGCCCTGACAACCGGCGCCGCGTCTCTTCACGGAGCATGGTGAGCGAGCACGGGTCACCATGGAGCTGCATGATAAGATGCAGGTGAGTTCCTGAGCTGCCTTCACTTTGGGGATGAGGCCACATGATGGGTTTGGATTTGCATTTAGGTTTATTTATTTATTCACTTTTATTCAAAGCAACTCACAGTTGAGCTGAGCTCAAGGTTCAGGGCTTGTCTAATGAGCTTTTCCTAGTGCCACTTCGATTGGGCATACAAGGCTCACCCGTGGCTTTTTATTACAAGGTGAAGAACCAACAACGTGCCACTTTTTGCAAGACATTGTTAACAATCAAGCACAAGGGCGTTTCTAGCTATTGAAAAGACCAGGAGCGAAGTCAAGTTTTCCTGGAGCTTGTGTTTATTTATTATATTTAAGGGAGTTCAGCATGGATGGGTTGGTGAGGTTATACCTAACTTTCCAAGAAATATTCTCACCCACACACATTCAAAGGTTACAACATCTTTATTGGTGATTTCTGCACTGCTCTTTTTAGGTTTATGGAGTTCGTCAGTTTCTGTCTCCTTATTATTAAGTTATTATCAACACCCATAATGTCTGAGGAAACTGAGGCATGTGCCAATTAACTATTAAATATCACTAGTAAAATTTATTATCAGCTTAATAAAAATATCTAATTTTTCACTCGCGTATCTCTTCTTTAGGAACCCAAAGACACTGATTCTAAACTGCATTATTGTATTACAACATTCAAAATCCCAGATGACATCCCATCTCACAAGACTAGGATCTTTTTAAAAACATTTTTTTAGTATTTACTTGTAAATTTGGTATTTTTGGTTACTGAATTATGTGCAATAATCGTATGCGGCAGTTATATTGATGTAAGCCAGTGGAATGAAATTTGGTTCAAATGTGCATTCTGAATGTACAGGTGAATGACAATCAGTCAGTCATGTCTTCCAAGTTTCTCTCTCTCTCACACACACACACACACACACACACACACACACACACACACACACACACACACACACACCATTTTCTCCAATGTATCCATGCTCAGTTGACTGCAGCAGCTTATTTATAGTATCTTGTCAACACATTTATGTTGATGACAATAGTGCGAGGCAAAACAAAAAAATGTAGGTGCTAAAGAAACTGGACTTGCTTGAAATTCTTGAAGACGTTTCGCCTCTCATCCAAAAGGCTTCTTCAAAACGACCATCACTGAACAGAGGAAGTGGTCTGAGAACACCACTTATCAGCCACATACAATGCAGTCCTTGGCACACTTCCCAGAAAACTGAATACACATCCACACCAAGACTCAGCTGACTTTAATGATTCGCATGATGGCAGAGAGAGCCAACAACTCAAAGATCACCCTAACGACTCTCTAGGCTGCTAACACCATTCATACTTGGCCTCCAGTGACCCTAACAACCTACAGGATGACTGAGGCCCTGTCCACACGGCAACGGATTCAGGTGAATCTGATAAAAAATTTTTATCGTTTCGGCCTGGCGTCCACACGGCACCGGCGTTTTGGGTGCCCCAAAACGAAATCTTTTGAGAACGGGTTCCAGAGTGAAAAAATCTGGCAACGGAGCCGTTGCGAAGTCGTCTGGATGAGTAGAACGGATTTGTTTACGATGACGTCACAACCACATGACTAGAACAAGCAGCACTCTCGCGCGCATCATTCGTAACAACAGAAATTGAAATTGTTTACACATTAACCTGACTGACCTGCCAGACAGACAATTTACACCTGCTTTGATGAACAGAAAGTACAGCCTTCCACACAAAGCAACAGTTACCTGACTATAATGGAGGCAGAGGGGAAAAGGGTCAGAAGACCCTTCAACAGACTGTTTTGTATGAACCACTGCATTGCATTCACTTTTATATACAGCTTTTCTTTTAAATAAACAAGTAACTGAACCATTTCTTGAATTTCTTTTTTTTATTGGATAAGACTGCTTTTTAAAATGTTCACACACAATATAAAAAGTTATATAAATTATATAAAAATGCTTTTCAAAATGTTCACACACAATAAGAAAATTAAGTTATATAAAACTATGCACACTAATAAAACTAATTTGTACACACAGAAGGCACGATTTCCTCGCGTAGTCGCAGCCATCTTCTTCTTGTTGTTGTGTGTTTGTTCCTGTGAGTGCTTCATGCCGGATAGAAGAAGGGGTTTATGCATGTAACAGACGTTGCGTTGTGTTGTTCATCAGTCTTTTTATTCTGAAGAAATGAGACACAAATACACTGCTGAGGACGGGCTGCAAACGTCCAGTGGCATTGGCGCTTACATTTCCAAAACGAACTGAAAGAGGCCAGTGCCTCGTTCCTATAACTACCTGCGCTCTTAAAGGGCCAGCGCAGAATTTCCCCACCACTACACACAGTGGCAAGTGGAAAAAAATAAACCCGTTACATGCGCATGCGTCCTACTACTACTTCTATTGTTCTGGTGTCTCCGATGGGACCGTCTTACAGCGCACGTAGAGGTGTGGCATGTGTATTGCATCGTTTTCAGCAAGCGTTGCGTTGCCATATGGACCTGATATTTTACTGATCCGTTGCCCATGTGGACGTGATACTTTTTTTTTTTTACCCGCTAAAAAAAAAAAATCTCGTTGCCGTTGTCGTGTGGATGTAGCCTGAGAGTGTCAGCGACCCATGTGAGCTCAATGACTCCCATTAGGTTTGCTTTTGATCCACTATAGCATAAATACCTGGAACTCCCCACTAGTCAGACAGAACTGAAGAAGCCTTTTGGATGAGAGGTGAAACATCTTCAAGGAGTTCAAGCAAGTCCAGTTGCCTTCTTTAGCACCTGCAATTTATGAAGACCTGGATGACTGAGAACCTTCACAGGTTCTCACCCTATCTGTGACCAATATGCCAAAGGCTGGCTATGGTTTGGTCAGCTGGCTGGTCCTGCATAGGCGACATGTAGAATTAAAACATATGATTAAATTATGTCCAGGCATTTATTGGTGTCTACATGAACATACATTAGTGTTGACCTGTTAAATCAACTCAGTCAGGGCAAATAGACGAACACTGCAGGTATTCATTAAACCACTCGAACTTTTGAGCTCACCTGGGACACTAATCATACAGACCCTATGCTGGAAATTCAACATAACCAGGTAACACAGAACGGTGTTTGTGCATCAACATAATTATAGGTTACATTGTTGATTCAGTCTATATATACACCCATGGTCGAGGACTTGCCATCTGTTTTCATCTTGAAAAATCCAACAATAGTTTTTTTTTGGGGGGGGGGGGGGGTCGTCTTCCAACCAGTTCTGAATGTTGTTCTTCTGTTGGTGGTTACCAACGTTTTTAATGTGCACTGTGTAGCCCTCAGTTATGTCACCACCTATTCCCCCGTGTTCCCCCCTCCATCTTTGGACGCTGCAAGTCAAGTTCCGATTTGTTTCAATCAGTTGTTTGCTATTAATCGCTTACTTTTTTTTGAGAATAAGAATACCCGGAGCTAGGCTCAAAATACCTGATGCCCCTTTTCCACCAAAGCAGTTCCAGGGCTGGTTCGGGTCCAGTGCTTAGTTTGGAACCGGGTTTACTGTTTCCACTGACAAAGAACTGGCTCTGGGGCCAGAAAAACCGGTTCCAGGCTAGCACCAACTCTTTGCTGGGCCAGAGGAAAGAACCGCTTACATCAGCGGGGGGTGGAGTTGTTAAGACCAACAACAATAACAAGACCGCGAAAGATCGCCATTTTTAAGCGACGAGAAGCAGCAGCTGTACAAACACGAAGTCATTTATTATTATTGTTGTTGTTGCTGCTGCTTCTTCCGTGTTGTTTTTGCTTCGATATTCGCGCCAAGGTTTATGCAAACGTAGCAACATAACTGACATATACAACGATGTAACCGACGTATACAGCGACGTAATGACGTGGCTTCCCTTAGCACCGCGAGCTATGGAAAAGCAAACTGGTTCTCAGCTGGCTCGCAAGTTGAACGAGTTGTGAACCAGCACCAACACTGGCCTCAAACCAGCCCTGGAACTGATTTGGTGGAAAAGAAGTATGAGTGATGGGGCCTAATGATGCCACTGATCAAGCATGTTTTACTCTGCTGTCCTGGGCTAAATGCCCCAAGATTTATTTTAAATTTTTTTTTTTTAACTTGCAAAATACCTTGGACAATGTTTTTCAGAAGGTACCACCACCAAAAGTCTTCTGTCACATGTGTTTTTAAAGCAGCTCATTTATTCATTTGGGTTTTGTTTTGTTTTTTTTGTATATTTTATGTAATTTTATTTCTCATCTTATCTCATTATCTCTAGCCGCTTTATCTTTCTACAGGGTCGCAGGCAAGCTGGAGCCTATCCCAGCTGACTACGGGCGAAAGGCGGGGTACACCCTGGACAAGTCGCCAGGTCATCACAGGGCTGACACATAGACACAGACAACCATTCACACTCACATTCACACCTACGGTCAATTTAGAGTCACCAGTTAACCTAACCTGCATGTCTTTGGACTGTGGGGGAAACCGGAGCACCCGGAGGAAACCCACACGGACACAGGGAGAACATGCAAACTCCACACAGAAAGGCCCTCGCCGGCCCCAGGGCTCGAACCCAGGACCTTCTTGCTGTGAGGCGACAGCGCTAACCACTACACCACCGTGCCGCCCGTAATTTTATTTGTTTTAGTAATTTATTTATAAAGTATTTGTAATCTGCTAAAAATGTTTTTCCATGATCTAGCCTCAGGTGCTGACATGGCATTTAAATAAAAAAAAAAAAATCGCTGTTGCTGACTCACTCCAATGCCACTTCTGCTTTCTGTCTGCTTTTTTCACTGATCTGTAAACATTTGACTTCTCCATACAGCAGTTTTGATTCTTACTGACTACATGTTGATTTGTTGAAAAGAGGAAAGTCTGGATTTAAAAACAATTAAATTCAATACAGTTCAGTTTCATTTATATAGTGCTTTTAAAGCAAATGTAATGTCCCTAAACCCCACTTTTTTCCTTGTACAAAGCAACAATCAGTATGTTGATTGACCATGTGTGTTCAAACCAGAGCTGATCCAAAAGGCCATAAATTAATGGAAAATCAATAAGCTATGATTTTCATGGAATCTGCCGAGACTGATCTGGAAGATCCCAAAGAGGTGTGTGACGTCACTCGTATAACAATTCAGGTATCGGTTTCGTTATGTGCGCAGCAGTGGTTAGACCAGTCTCGATATGGAATCATGTTTTGGAGAGAATTCTGATAGTGATTGAATTCACTAGCGCACCACCTAGTGCACCACCAGCCAGAGAGAAATGGAAACAGAGATTGGTTTGTGGATTTTTATTCTAAGCTGGCCACTGCAAAATATCGGGAAAATATTTACATGTACTTCAATAAATGCAGAAATATAATCTTTAAAATGTTCACTTATTCAGTGTAATTATTGAAAGAAAATATGAAGTGGGCGATAATAGGGGAATTGACAAGCTGTCCAAATGTCAGAGCAAATGTCATTTATGGGTTTCTTTTTTGCTCCAATAATTCCCATATGGTCGTTCTGGTGGTGATGAGCACTTGATGAATCAGATTTATTATTAGTAGGCGACACAAAATCTGCCCACTTCGTTTGCATAAACCTCACCCACTGTCGCTTTAGATTAGTGTAATTTCTCGGAAATTCGTGAGCTGAATGCCCTGTTGTATATGGATTTGAACATCCAAACACAACTCTGTGCTTTCCCATCGTTATTTTTTGTAAGATTCCACCAACAATCTCCAATTTCAGTGAGTAAGCAAGCACGGAGTCAGATGAACCGAAATGACCCAGATAACCGGGGTTCCATGCGTGACGTCACGTGAGATTATCCCTGAGGCAAGGCTGCCTTTTTCCGGGATCCGGACGCCGCGATTTATCAATAGTTTTGTACTTGATAATAAAATAACAAATGATTAATATTATTTTCCCCCCTGCTTTATGAATTCATTTTGGTCGTTACTACTGATGTATATTCATTTTAAAGCATTACAGTGAGACATTACATACACTAACAATAGGCAATGTCACAAAGCAACTTTACAGAAAATTATGAAGTCTGGATATAAATTATATGAATTTATAAATGTTTCCTTTTGAATGAAATGATCTGAATTATTTTCCTGTGAACTTGAAACATCAGATTTTTACACGGTTGCATACAGATTAGTGTTTTGGACTACGTTTTGAGGGAAATAAATGTGAACGCCAAAGCACAATTAATAAATGAGCATGTTGATCCAGACTTATTCTATAATTCACAGCCTTTCGTTACATTTCGTATCATTTTATTTACTTTATCGTTTTAAAGATCATCATCGTCAAACAAAAGTGAACATGTTCAGCTCTTGTATGCAGTCTGAAGGAATAAGAGATTATAGTAGCACTCTGAGATGGTTTGAGTTGATAGACAGAACTGGACGATGTCTTTGATGATGGAACATTGTGTTTGTGTCCTCGGCTGATGTTTCAAACTCATTCAACTCTGGCTAGCATCTTCATTTCAGCTCAATAAATTATTTCTGTGCTGTCAGATGACTGTTGTCCTGGAATTAGAGTTATATAACAGTTGTACTTTCTCAGTACATGCATAAAAGATACATGCAGTACCAGACATAAGTTTCTACACTCCTATTCATTCATAGGTTCTTCTGTATTTTGACTATTTTCTACATTGCAGAGCAGTACTAAAGACATCAAAACTATGAAATAACATCTGGAACATCTATGGAATTATGTGATAAACAAAAAATGTTTTATATTTTATACTCTTCAAAGTAGCCCCCGCTTACCTTGATGACGCTTTGTACACTATCAGCATTATCTTAACCAGCTTCATGCGGTAGTCATCTGGAATACTTTTCAGTTAATAGCTGTGCCTCGTCAAAAGTTAATTAGTGCAATTTTTTTGCCTTCTTAATGGGTTTGAGATCAAATAGTAAATAATAAAAGTACAGTAAACAGCCCTATTCCACATTGTCAAGAACCACTCAACTAAGTAAAGAGAAACGACATCCGTCATTTACTTTAAGACATGAAGTGACTTTTAATTAATAAAAATAAACAAAAGCCACTGAATTAGAAGGTGTGAGGAACAGTTTTTACCCCATAGCCATTACACTACTGAACAGCACACCTCCACTCACTCACTGCTGCTATTGCTGGGTTTCAGTCACGTGACTTTTCTTAGCGGTTTTACCGGAAGTGAAATAGCTGGTGGTCTAAACGGCTGCTGTAGTGCAAACAACTAGCGATAACTCATCAGAGTATGCTCGTAATCTAGAAGCCACTGCTCGCTTTAGATCTATTCAGAAGATTGCTATGTGCAGTGGAATCGACCCCTACAGTCTGGGAAAGAAGGATTTGTTATATGATCTCGAAAACTACCCTTCAGTCGAGTTCCCCGATATCTCAAACTATCTGGTGTTGCAGACGTCCTTCTACACCGCAAAACAGATGAAAGCGTGGAAGAGTAATGGAGGCTTACAACTTTTTTGTATGTGGCTGGGTAAAGGACCTCGGTAGCAACTCGCTGCTGAATGAATCCTATATTGTTTTTGCCCGTGTAAGGATTTTTATTTATTTATTTATTTATTTATTTTAAAGCTTTTCATTTGCGTCTTTGCAACGAAGCGCTGCAAGTTGAAGTGTAAACAAACAACAGTTTGCTTGATTCTCACTTGTGTTGGCTCTTATCGCTCAGGTAAATCATTCACAAAGATCATCAGAAACCCCTTTAAAGACCTGGATCTTAGTTAAACAAGACGGAGAAGTGATCACGGCGCATTGTAACTGTACGGCTGGGGAAGAATTTTGTCGCGACCTTCATGCGTATGGACTTTGTGAGGAGTAAACAAAGAAACATCTGGGGACTTTAGCACTTCGTGACTAAAAAAAAGTAATGTAAAATAACGACACATAGCAAGAAAAGTACTTGGAAAGCACTAAGGACATAGCTGAGACGGAGTTACAAACCTTTCACCAAGTGATCACTGCAAACTCGACTTGGCTCCCTTCGATTTCAGTGAGAGGTTCAAAAGCCACCTTTCTTGACGTCTTTTTGTGAAATCCTGTGTTATTTCACCCTTTTTTTTTTATTAGTTCACGGGGAACCCTGACGAAACTTTTATCAGTTTCACGGTTTGATCGATTCGGACAACCTAAAACAATGCAAGCGTAAGACATTTTTCATGCGAGCAAATTCGATAAGTAAAAACATCTCCGTGATCTTTCCACCATGCTTACCTGCGATGATAACATCCAGGTTTTCCTTAAATTTCCGATCGTGCTAAAAAAAAAAAAATTCCATCTCTGGTAACGAGCTGTGTCATCAGACGACAAGATCAAAGGGTGAGGTGGGTCTTCCGTTTGATTTAATTAACCAATAATAATTGTTGTAACTGAAACTCACCTTTTGTAAAATAGTTTTTTATTGGTAAATCTGAAAAGGTGTCGATAATTATGGATTGTCGATAATTATAGCCGCCGCTCTAGTAACGATTTAACATTAAAGTTCAGCGATCGTTTACAGCAAAATGACCAATATTTCAGATATGTCAATATCTGCCAGGAAAAAAAAATTCAGCAGTTTGTTTTTGGTCAGTTTCAAGTAAGAAAAGAACTAAAACTCGCATCCGTTTTTCATAGAATGAAGATGTTCCCTTGGGCGTGCGCTCTGTTCCGCCTGTATTTCCCATCAGTGTACAGGAAAAAGAAGCTCAGCACTAATTTGAGTGTGCTCTTGAAACTCAGCCGTGCACATCATCAGCTTGTTAGTGTAAGGCCTGCTGATAGAGAAGGCATAGCAGTAAAGGTGTGGTCCGGCGTGGACACAGGGCACTGAGGATGCTGTTTGTCCCTCATTTACTTTCCAGCTCACAGCGCTGCCGCTGAGACAGCAAAGTGCTGCATTTGCTGAAACGGGTGAATGTTTGCTATGCAGAGGGGTAAGGGTATCTATTTATTGGCTTGTCGAAGGTATTCTCTTTTTTTTGCATCCCTCTGTTCACCCTAAAAGCTTTTCACCAGTGCATGATTTATGTGCAAGATCTCCAAATTTCATGAAGCAGCGACACTGTCACTACTCACAGCACCATTTCATTATTCAGTACGATCAATTTCTTTGACCATAAGTGGTTTTATTTTACACCAACACTGCACATTCGATCAATACTCTCCACTGAACAGTGGGGACTGTAAGTTTTGCGAGACTAGAGAGAGCGGAGTAGAGTAAAGCAGCTCATTGCTCGGGGTAGAGACGTGGTGGCTGGACCTCACAAGTCTGGATGCTGAAACAGCAGTATATATTATCCAGCAGCCCTTGTTTTGTCTACCACGTTATCCTGACCTACCCGCACACACTCCACACAGTGTCGCGTCAGCTTGACAGCTTCACACACGGACTTGGCCATGATCCTCAAAGATGCAGCTTGGTTCTGGAAGGATTATGTAAGTAGGCTGTATGTTCGAAGCTCCAGCATGCTAACATCCTGTAGAAAAACTGTGCTTGTTATTCATCTTCAGTGTCCTTACCTCCCTGCTGTTCACTCAAGCTTGAGTGCTTCTAGGGTTTTTATTTTTTTATTTTTTAAATAGCTATAATATGTCTTGTGAAATTGTTCATGATTGTATGTGAGAGAGGCAGCAAACGAAGGAGTGAGTGAACGGGTGAGTGTGTGTAAGGATCCTAGACAGGCGGCAAACCTGCACATGTGCACATCCTCCTCGGGATAGGGGCTTTAACTCAGCCTCTCTCCCGCTGCCGTGGGAAACTGTTGCAATTATTTATAGATGGTTGCTCCATGGCTCCAGTTTGAGTGCAAGTGGGAGTGAGATTACAAAGGGGCGCAAGAGGATACTGTGGGAACGCACTCTCCTCTTTTTGGCCTTATCAGACAGTTATGAATAATGAAGGTTGTCTTTTTTTTTTGGCCTTACTCTGACCATGGAACATCCAGGGATGGGCGTCGAAATTTAATGCATGTTCAGTTATACACTGCATATAGCCTTGACGCATTGAACTGCAAAAGCAGATGCCATGCATGCTTCCTAACGGAGATGTTTTATTTATTTATTTAAAGCATGCATCAAAATCCTGTGTGGATTCCCCATGTTTTAGTTAATTTTTAATACATTGAGACAGGCCTGACTAAAGAGCATTAAATCCTCTGACCACATGAATAAATAAATGTTAATTAAACTCCCACGCACAATTGTGTAAGCCTGGGTTTGGGGTGACTTCCCAGATATGTTCATCCGGCTAAATGACGTGCTGTTTTGCAAATGGTACGTGGATATCTACAACCCCAATTCCAAAAAAGTTGGGACGTTGTGTAAGCTGTAAATAAAAACAGAATGCGATAATTTGCAACTCATGGAAATCCTTTTATTTCACTGAAAATAGTACAAAGACAACATATCAGATGTTGGAACTGAGAAATGTTATTGTTTTTTTGAAAAATATATGCTTATTTTGAATTTAATACCAGCAACACATTTCAAAAAAATTGGGACGGGGCATGTTTACCACTGTGTTGCATCACCTCTAGTTTTAACAACACTCTCACTACGTTCACACTGCAGGCTGAAGTGACTCAAATCCGATTTTTTTCGCCCGTATGTGACCTGTATCCGATCTTCTATTGACAATATGAACAACACAGATCCGATTTTTTTCAAATCCGACCCAGGCCGTTTGGATATGTGGTCCTAATTCCGATTCCTGTCCGATCTTTTCATATGCGACTTCAGTCTGAACCGCCAGGTCGCATTCATCTGACTTACACGTCATCAACAAGCCACAAACGTCACTATTCTGCGCTGAAGTAGGCGGCGGGTCTCTCAAAAAAAGTTACAACAACATGGCTTTGATCTTCCTTTGAACGGAGGTTGCAGTCACTACCCCGCAGAACGTCTGAGCCAAAACCCTTGCCCTCTTCCTTCTCAACCTCCTCCTTAACATCAGGCTATTTTGCACGTTCTGGCTCTGTCGCAACAACAACTGCATCATCGCCAGGTACTCCATGCTGGCTACTGTCATACACAGGAAACTTTAGGTTACTTCCGTAAACACTGGCCATGCTCACTGCGTGTGACGTCGTCGTATCCTGCAATGCGCATGCGGAACACTTTTAGGTCGCTTTTCGTTCATACTGAGGATCACATACAAGTCGCATATATTTGTTAATGTGAACGACCTCACAAAAAAATCGGAATTGAGCATTAAGCCTTGCAGTGTGAACGTAGTGTCTGTAAGCATTTGGGAACTGAGGAGACCAACTGCTATAGTTTGGAAGACAAATGTCCCATTCTTGCCTGATATACAGTTTCAGTTGCTCAAGTTTGGAGTCTCCTTTGTCATATTTTGCACTTCATATTGTGTCAAATGTTTTAAATGGGAGACAGATCTGGACTGCAGGAAGGCCAGTTTAGCACCTGGACTCTTTTACTACAGAGCCATGCAGTTTTAATGTGTGCAGAAAACAGTTTGGCATTGTCTTGCTGAAAGAAGGAAGGCCTTCCCCGAAAAAGGTTTTGTCTGAATGGCAGCATATTGCTTTGAAACATGTATATATCATTCAGCATTAATGAAACCTTCCCAGATGTACAAGCTACCCATGTCATGTGCACTAATGCACCTTCATACTATCACAGATGCTGGCTTTTGAACTGTGCACTGATAACAAGCCAGATGGTCCCTCTCTTCTTTAGCCTGGAGGATATGATGTCTAGGATTTCTGAAAATAATGTCGTCTAATTTTGATTCGTCAGACCTTGGGACAATTTTCCACTTCGCCTCAGTCCATCATAAAAGAGCTTGGGCCCAGAGAAGGTGGCAGTGTTTCTGGATATTGTGTATATCTGGTTTTAACTTGCATTTGTGGATGCAGTAATGAACTGTTTTCACAGACGATGGTTTTCTGAAGTGTTCCTGAGCCCATACAGTGATTTCAACTACAGACACGTCTGCTTTTAATACAGTGTCACCTGAGGGCCTGAAGATCAGTCATCCAATGTCAGTTTTCAGCCTTGTTTCTTGCATACAGAGATTTCTCCAGATTCTCTCAACCTTTCAATGATATGTACCATAGATGATGTGATCCTCAAATTCTTTGCAATTTTACATTGAGGAACGTTATTCTTAAATTGTTGCACTGTTTGCCCATGCAGTCTTTCACAGAGTGGTGAACCCCTCCCCATCTTTACTTCTGAGAGACTGATGCCCCTTTTCCACCAAAGCAGTTCCAGGGCTGGTTCGGGGCCAGTGCTTAGTTTGGAACCGGGTTTTCTGTTTCCACTGACAAAGAACTGGCTCTGGGGCCAGAAAAACCGGTTCCAGGCTAGCACTAGCTCTTTGCTGGGCCAGAGGAAAGAACCGCTTACGTCAGCTGGGGGACGGAGTTGTTAAGCCCAACAACAATAGCAAGACCGCCAAAGCTGACATAACACTGGCTAATGTTAGCTCATAACAAAGGCTAACATAACCATCTCACATTCAGTGTAAGGCTACATCCACACGACAACGGCAACGAGATGTTATTTAAAAATATATCGCGTCCAAATGGGCAACGATCAGTAAAATATCAGGTCCATATGGCAACGCAACGCTTGCTGAAAACGATGCAATACACATGCCACACCTCTAGGGGCGCTGTAAGACGGTCCCTTCAGAGACACCAGAACAATAGAAGAAGTAAGGACGCATGCGCATAAACTATTATGCGCGAGACTTCATATTAGCCACAAAGTCAGGAAAATCTGTTCGTAAAATTACATTATAATGACCAAATACAATGAAAAGTATTTTTCCAGTCTCACCTGTGAAAGGTAATCCCATGTGATCTCGTTTGGACGGCAAACCTGTTGGTACAGTTAAACGCAGCTAATCTTTATTCTCCGCTTTGACCTATCCAATATGGCGGCGAGGATGACGTATGATTCTACGCGGAAGGCGTAGAATCATATGGTCCGGAATAAATTGAATGCTACACGTTGATGGATTAATTTGTTGTTTCTCACCTGTGAAAGGTAATCCCATGTGATCTCGTTTGGACGGTAAACCTGTTGGTACAGTTAAACGCAGCACATGAATCTTTATTCTCCGCTTTGACCTATCCAATATGGCGGCGAGGATGACGTATGATTCTATGCGGAAGGCGGCGTCTTTAATGGTCCGGAATAAATTGAATGCTACACGTTGATGGATTAATTTGCTCTTCTACGCCCTTTTTGAGGAATGTATTGTAGGACTTAAACCCACATCTGAAGAGGTGAGATCGCTCCTTTTTTTCCCTATTTTTGCTGGCGGGATTGACTCTGCCCTAAGGGCAGAGTCTCTCTCTCTCTCTCTCTCTCTCTCTCTCTCTCTCACTTTGCACCATTACACAATAAATATTCACAGTGAAAATATTTTGTAAGCGCGTTTCATGAACCAAGTTATAGGATTTGTTGACAACTCGCATCGAGTTCGTTACACTTCTACCCGGCGTGAAGCACTCAGTCATGTGGTTGTGACGTCATCGTAAACAAATCCGTTCTACTCATCCAGACGACTTCACAACGGCAACGTTGCCAGATCTTTCCACTCTGGAACCCGTTCTCAAAAAGATTGCGTTTTGGGCACCCAAAACGCCGGTGCCGTGTGGACGCCAGGCCTAAACGATAAGCAATTGTATCGGAGTCACCTGAATCCGTTGCCGTGTGGACAGGGCCTAAGTAAGAGTCAAAACGTTATTAGGTTATTACCTGTCTCCTAGGATGTAATCGCCGTCCACTCAAAACCTGTTGATCAACACAAACATATTGGATCTGCCGTTTTCTGATCCCAATGAAGCACCATAAAGCCAGAAGCAGCAGCTGTACAAACGCGAAGTCATCCATTGTTGTTGCTGCTGCTTCTTCTCCGTGTTGTTGTTGCTTCGATGTTCGCGCCAAGGTTTATGCAAACGCAGCGACATAACTGACGTATACAGTGATGTAATGACGTGGCTCCCCTTAGCACCCCGAGCTATGGAAAAGCAAACTGGTTCTCAGCTGGCTCGCAAATTGAACGAGTTGTGAACCAGCACCAGCACTGGCCCCGAACCAGCCCTGGAACTGATTTGGTGGAAAAGGGGTATGAGTCTCTCTGAGATGCACTTTTTATACCCAATCATGTTACTGACCTGTTGCCAGTTAACCAAATTAGGTTGTTTTTTTGTTTTGTTTTTTTTAGCGTTACACAATTTTGTCAGTCTTTTGTTGCCCCGTCCCAACTTTTTTGAAATATGTTGCTGACATCAAATTCAAAATGAGCATATATTTTTCAAGAAACAACAACATTTCTCAGTTTCAACATTTGATATATTGTCTTTATACCATTTTCAATGAAATGTAAGTTTTCCATGTCTTTCAAATCTTCACATTCTGTTATTATTTATGTTTTACACAGTGTCCCAACTTTTTTGGAATTGGGGTTGTAAAGCATGAAGATATAATATTTCACAGTTATTCCCCAAAATCAAATCATACATGAGCTGATGGCCGATGAGGTGCGTGGCACTGAGTCAGCGATAAACCATGTACGACGAGATTGAGTGGGATAACTGTTTTATTCTAGATTAGATTAGATTAGATTAGATTAGATTAGATTAGATTAGATTAGATTAGATAGAACTTTATTGATCCCTTTGGGCGGGTTCCCTCAGGGAAATTAAAACAGTCGACAGTCACTGGATTTTGAGAAACGGAGCATTTTTCTTTTTTGCAAATTTGATAGATAAATAAAAACTTTTATACAAAACGTCCAACAAAATAATTTCCGCTTAGAATGTAAACAAACTGGCGAAATGACAGTAGCAATTTGTGAAAAATGCTAGAAAAATAATTATAGAAAAATAAAAAGATGTACGTTCTTACCATCAAATACTTTCATTCCATATTTTGTTTGTTTGGGTTTTTTTGGGGTTTTTTGGGTTTTGTTTTCAAGTAGAGTTTTTATTTTGTCTTTGGCTGGTTGAGCAACACGCTTCATGTTTTTCTCTACTCACGGTATATGAGCTGATAGCCTAGTAGTAGAGTAGCCAATCAGAGCGTGCGATTGCTCATATCCAGTGAATGTGGATAGACTGAATCATATATATGACTGGACAATATTCCATTGCTATATATTACTATTTGGTTTCATTTTTTTCCCTTCTTTCCCTGTTAAATACTTTTCAAGCATATTGAATAAGAATTGGGAATGTACTGTATATTTTTCAATGAGATGACGCCACTTTGTTAATTTAAAAAAAAATTGTACATCATGAAACGTGTTGTGAGACATGTCTCTTATTGAATAGTCTATAAGTCTCCATGCCTCGTGTTTGGCTTTTTTATTTTAATATTAGTAAAATATAAACATGATCTATGTCTAGGATACAGGTAGTTTTTCCTTTATACATTTGAAGAATTAAAGGTCTGCTTACTGCATTAAATACGACACGACTGGCTGCAGTAAGGCAGTCCAACAGGGGATTAGAGTTATGACGAAGTATTTAACGTATCCATCCATCCATTATCCGTAACCGCTTATCCTGTGCAGGGTTGCAGGCAAGCTGGAGCCTAACCCAGCTGACTATGGGTGAGAGGCGGGGTACACCCTGGACGAGTCGCCAGGTCATCACAGGGCTGACGCATAGACACAAATAACCATACACACTCACACCTACGGTCAATTTAGAGCCACCAATTAGCCTAACCTTCATGCCTTTAGACTGTAGGGGAAACCAGAGCACCTGGAGGAAACCCACGCAGACACGGGGAAAACATGCAAACTCTACACAGAAAGGCCCTCGTCGGCCACTGGGCTTGAACCCAGAACCTTCTTGCTGTGAGGCGACAGTGCTAACCACTACACCACTGTGCCGCCCTCATATTTAATGTAGTAATGTATTATTATGGTCCTTTATTTAAGGAGGAAGGAGTGACTCTTTTGGGTCTGTCCACGACCCAGGCTTTAAGGACACTCCATGATCAGCTTTCCAGCCTAGTGGAGCAGCATCAAAAGCTAAGCCAGCGGAGATCCACCATCCAGGTAATTCACACTAGAGCTACTATATTTTGCGTCATGATGTATACCTTGTGTGGAGATGGTTTCAGCTGGATTTTTGATTCCTGCAGGAGCTGTGGGCGAAGAGTTTCCTCCACCATAATGACCGTCACTCCTGCTTCCACTGGCCAGGAGCTGCTTTCACATTGCTTGTAGTGTTGGGCTTGTTGTGTTGCCATGGCAAGCAGCCAAAGGGCAGGTGAGTTAGGCTGAGGGTGGGTCTCAAATCCACCTGCTTCTGGATGCTGTGAATTACTTTATCTAACACAAGCAAGTGAACTGATCGGGGTAAATATAGACCATAGATATTAGAAGTGTGACGATTCAGTTTTTTCACAATTCGATACGAATCACGATTTTGACCTCCGATTTGAATCACGTTTCACATTTTTTGTCCTCTATTTTATAACTGATGCAAATCATTGTCAATATTCTGTTAACTGTCAGCCTAGAAATGTAGAGCAATAAAAAACAAACAAATCATGTTGCCTTTGTAGTCTTTATTCAGACTCCAGTCACTCCATTGACTTTGAATGTAACTATTACCCTGTCCACACTAGGGATTTTGTACCGATACGAAACTACTTTCGTACCGCAACACCTGTCCACACTAGCAACTATACCGGTACTGTAGCGGTATAACTGTATTGGTATGAAACCCACAAATGTATGGGTTTCGTACCGGTACAGTATCGGTACTGTAGCGCTTTGCTGTAGTGTGGACAGATGAAGTGGTTCTGTATCGATACAAGTATAATGTGCATGCGCAAAATCACACACCTCAATCGATGTCTTCGCCGAATAAAATAGTGAAGAACGGAGATTCGTTTGTTTCTTTCTCAACTGCCTCGTGCGTTTTATACGATTCGACTGAATAAATGAGCACCAGAAATACAGACTGTACATTGACAACAGAAAGCACACACACGTTGTTTCATCCGCCATATTCTCGGAAGGAAGTTACTCGGTAACCACGGAAACATTTCGCGCACGCGCATTTCAACTACCGTGAAAGAAAACCGCAAACATTTCTCGGTAGTGTGGACAGATGCACTAAACTGTACCGGCATACTTTGTATCGATACAGTTATACCACTATCGTACCGGTATATATGTGAACACAGCTTATGAATGTATCACAGTTCAGTCATTTTTAGCACGTTTTCATTTTCAAACTGCAAAACACTAAGAAACAAAAAAAGCAATGAAAACTTCATGGCGTTTGTCTCAATCTTTTAAAAGACAAAAATACAGTCACTTGTGTTAAAGTGAACACCAGCTATTGAGACACAACATTCATTGTCCAGAGAGGACAGAAGGCACTGAGATTGTAAGAAATGCCGCCAAACTGGGCTTTTAAAAGCCGGTGGCTTCAGGAATTCCGAGTCGTCTGCCATGTTGTTCACGAAGCAACGTGTGATCTCGCGAGATTGCTATAGCAACCACAAACATATCTGCGCTAACGTACAGCTGTGGATACCAAATTGAATTTTTAATATCAAAATTATGCCATTTGTCAATTAGTTATGCATCAAGGGTTATTGGGATGAAATTAGGTATTGTTAGTGAATCGTCAGTGACTCGTGATTCATTACATTTTGATCAATTTTTGAATCGCGGATTGAAATAGATCGGGGATTGATTAATCATCACATCTCCTAATTCTTAGGTTTTACATGACGTCACATCCGCCTCATTAGTTATTCAAAACTTTAGCTAGTGGTCTACCAAAGTTCAGTTGACAAAGCGTTTATATGAAGAAGCTGCATTGCTCGCATGAAAAATGTCCTACGTTTGCGTTGTTTTAGGTTGTTTGAATCAATCAAACCATGAAACTGATAAAAGTTTCTTCAGGGTTCCCCGTGAACTAATAAAAAAGGGTGAATGAACACAGGACTTTACAAAAAGACGTTGAGAAAGGTGGCTTTTGAACCTCTCACTGAAATTGAAGGGAGCCGAGTCGAAGTATGCTCGAGTTTGCAGTGATCACTTGATGAAAGGTTTGTACCTCCCTCTCAGCTATGACGTTGGTGTTTTCCAAGTACTTCCCTTGCTATGTGTCGTTATTTTACGCTACTTTTTTTAGTCACGAAGTGCTAAAGTCCCCAGCTGTTTCTTTGTTTACTCCTCACAAAGTCCATATACATGAAGGTCGCAACAAAATTCTTTACCCAGCCATACAGTTACAATGCGCCGTGATCACTTCTCCGTCTTGTTTAACTAAGATCCGGGTCTTTAAAGAGGTTTCTGATGATCTTTGTGAATGATTTACCTGAGAGATAAGAGCCAACACAAGTGAGAATCAAGCCAACTGTTGTTTGTTTACACTTCAGCTTGCAGCGCTTCGTTGTAAAGACGTGAATGAAAAGCTTAAAAAAACCACACACGGGCAAAAACAATACAGGATTCATTCGGCAGCGACTTGATACCGAGGTCCTTTACCCAGCCACATACAAAAAAGTTGTAAGCCTCCATACTCTTCCACGCTTTCATCTGCGTTGCGGTGTAGAAGGACGTCTGCAACACCAGATAGTTCGAGTTGTCGGGGAAGTTGACTGAAGGGTAGTTTTCGAGATTGTATGACAAATCCTTCTTTCCCAGACTGTAGGGGTTGATTCCACTGCACATAGCAATCTTCTGAATATATCTAAAGCGAGCAGTGGCTTCTAGATTACGAACATACTCTGATAAGTTTTCGCTAATTGTTTGCGCTACGGCAGCCGTTTTGGTTTGCTAGACCACCAGCTGTTTTACCGGAAGTGAAATCGCTAAGAAAAGTCATGTGACTGAAACCCAAGAATAGATACGGGCACCCAGTTTTTGTAGGAAACCTTACATCATGTTAACTGTAAACCAACCAGTTTTAATTGTGTTTTATAGCAGTACACTAACTTCTGGATTACTGACTGCTGGCACAGATGTTTGAAACATAGCGAAAAATAAAACCTCCACGTTTATATTATACTTTTCAAATGTTCAAGAAGTAGTGGTATGTGTTCTGTAGATATTGAATTGAGAGGCTATTCTGCTACTGCAGTTGAAATATTATTGGATTAACATATTTTTGTGTGATTTGATTTATTTATTTTCACTTTTTTGCTAGAAGTAAGTGAGTCCAATATCTCAAAGTGAAGATACGATCGTTAATACGCCATAGTAGTCTTATAGTGTGGTCCGTTAGATTTATTTGGTGAAATGAGTTTGGTCGGTATTTTATATCAATGTCTTGATTTGAAGAGTCACTATTTCGAACTGATTAAATATCTCCTCTGCTTCAAAACACACTTAATTGTGTCCATGTGGACATTTGAAATTGCTTTGTGGAATGAAGGGATGAATGAGTGTGCTTTAGGATTCTCCAGTAGGAGCAAAGGGTTGATTTGAGACACCTGAATTAAAAAGCAATAAAATATTCTTTAAAAAGAACAAACCTGATTTGATACCCGGTTGCTTTCATATAACTCTCCGTCCTCTGTGTGATCAGCGAAGGCATAGAATTGGTGAATGCAGGAGCGTTATTTCTCCTGCTGCTCCTCAACCTCATCCTTATTGGCCGTCAGCAGAGACGGAAGAAGAGCGAGATGTTGCGGCGACTGAAATCCATCATTTCAGATCTGCATAGTGAGTAGTTTTAATGTATTCTAGCAGTAATGGCTTGTGCAGAGTCTGCAGGTTTTCTATATTATATGACCATCGATAGGTTTTAAGGAATAACCTGGAAACATTTCCAAAACTGACATTTTGACTTTTTTAACACAATCTTATTAGATCACTTGGAAGGGAGTGGAGGACAGCCAGTCAGATGGGCCTCTTCTCGATACCCTGACTTGTACACACCTTCCTCACCATCCTGGTCTCTGCACTGGACATACCGTGATGAGCAGTTGGTGAATCTGCCCGTCAGTCTGTTGGTGGAAGGTGATGTCATTGCTCTCAGGCCAGGCCAGGAAGCATTCGTCTCTCTTAGAGGCATTAAGGTAATTTTGTCTTCCTGTGGTTTGAGGGGTTTTTTTGTTTTTTGTTTTTTCTCATGTGTGTTAGCTGATTTGATCTAATGACATTGCACTATGCACCACCCAGGAGACATGTTTGTTGTATGACCTTTCCTGCCTCTCTCACTTTGACCTGCCGATTACTAGGATGATGAACACATTGTGCTGGAACCCGGAGATCTGTTTCCACCATTCTCCCCCCCTCCCTCCCCTCGAGGAAATAATAGAAAAGGACCACACAGTCCCCAGCAGCATCGCCTCTTCAGGGTGGTGCACACACCCATTCTTGACAATATCAGGTAATTCCCAAGGATTAGTGTGCTGCTAAAATATGACTATATCTCATATTAGTGATTTTCTAATAAATGTTGGCACATATTAAAGGAGAACTGAAGTCATTTTTAAACTTGCTTTATTTCTTAATTAACGTGTTATTCAATTACATTTTCGGTTTTAGTAACCTTATATCGTGACTCGTATTGGCAACTAATTGCAATTAAATATGATACTTATCGGCCTATTCGGTTTTTAGCCGTGTTGAATTTAGTTCGTTTGGTCCACGGCAGGCGTCGCTTATCCACGCGATCTTCACAAGACTTGTGCGAGACTTCGAAACATGAAGTGTCAGCCAGGTGTCCGTGCCGCCATTTTGAAAACTGTTTTCCAAATTAAATATTGCACAAAAACGAGTTTAAATGACGATTACTGCCTACTTTTTTCAAACTTTCCTGATTGCTATCGAAACAAACAAAACTTCCTGCTTGATTACATCAGCATTCAAAAGAGGGCGCGCGCGTCTTTTGATAACGTTGGCAGATGTCGGTCGCTTTGATTTCCGCTGTACGTTTTACTTCCGTCCTACGATGTCTCGCACAGGTCTCAACGAATCTCGTTTACGGCCATTGCTTTGACATATGGATTGATATATTACAGAGCATATTTCAAACACTCATAACTTGCTATAGCAGTGACAAAATAGCGATCAAACATGCATTCCTATATTTAATAAAATGAGATAAATAGAATTTTGATGATTAAAAAATTTGCCTTCGGTTCTCCTTTAAAATGATTATTTTGCAGTGTATATAGCATTTTGTATTTCAGTAAAGGTTTTATATATGTGTGTGTGTGTGTGTGTGTGTGTGTGTGTGTGTGTGTGTGTGTGTGTGTGTGAGAGAGAGATTGTCTTTCGGAAATATTATTAAGTGTCGGTGCATACTGAAAACTAGCTCTAGATCATGTTGCACTTGAGGAGAGCATGTAGTCAGACTGCATACAGTGGGCATGCACAATGAGGCTATATGAGTTTTGTGGTCTGACACAACCACCGCCTCTCTCCCCCGACAGGAACAGTCTTGATCTCGCGCTCTCACGACCAGTCACAGCTCTTGATAATGAACGCTTCACAGTGCAGTCCCTTATAGCAAAGTTTGCCTGCCCTGCTGTGCTAGTATGTCAAAGAATCTTCTAGAAATCCATTAATATATGCTTTTCATATTTTCCTAAAAGTCACGGCCTTTTTTTTTTTTTTTTTTGTCTTTTTCCTCCCACACAAGATGGCATTTTTTACTGTGAATACAATTCGCTATTTTTGTGACGCTCCCGGCCTAACACCAGGGCGATTCAACTTCTTTCAGCTACAGGTAAAACTCTAGATGAGATTATAAAGAGGCTTCTCCGTTATGGTAGTATGTGTTGGTGTGCTGATTTTTGTTGCATTTTCTCTTCCTGTGGCATGTAGATGATGGGAGTGCTGCCCATTCTACCTCTTCTGTTTCCTGTCATGTGGGTTCTGGTCATTGCTTATGGAGAAGCACGAGTATTAGCAGAATTCAGCCGCAACTCTCCAACAGGCCTGGTGAGCCCACTTTATCGCTGTAATTCACTAACCTCTTGATCTGTACACCTTAAAGCCTCTCTCAGCATGCTCACAACACTCTGTGATACAAAGAACTTCAACATGATACCGTCACTTAATAAGCATTAACCAAGAGTATGTTTACTGTATATTCAGTTGTTTGGCTGTGTCAGATATAGAACAGTTATTCCATGAAATCAAGTCGTACATGAGCTGATAGCCGACGAGGCATGTAGCGCCGAGTTGGCTATAAGCCATGTACAATGAGATTCTATCCACGTTCACTGAATTTTGAGAAACGGAGCATTATGTTTATTTTTTGCAAACTCAATAAATAAAAACTTTATACAAAACGTCAGACAAAATCATTTCTGCTTTGAATGTAAACAAACTGGTGAAATGACTAACAATTTGTGAAAAATGCGATAATAATAATTCTTCAAAAATAAAAAAAGATATGTTCTTACCATCAAATGCAATTATTCCATATTTTGTGGGTTTTGTTTTGTCTTTTTAATCCCCCGCTAGCCGAAAGGCCCGAAGGGGGATTGTCATGCCAATGTCTGTCTGTCTGTCTGTCCGTCCGTCCGTCCCGGGAAGCTTCTGAAATCAACTCTCTCAATTTTTGGAGCAATTTCACAAAACTTGACAGGATTCTTTGTTATATGTTAGTAATACGCATATTGCAGTTTCATTCAGTTTAGTCGCATTTTACCAGAGTTATGGCATAGTTGCCAACGGGGGATATTGTGCTCTCAGAGCACTCTTGGGGTTTTTTTTGTTTTGTTTTTTTTGGGGGGTGGGGGGTTTGTTTTCGAGTAGAGTTTTTATTTCATCCTCGGCTGGTTCAGCAACACGCTCTGCCATTTTGCTTTTCTCTACTCATGGTATACGAGCTGATATCCTAGTAGTAGAGTAGCCAATCAGAGTGTGCGATTACTCATATCCAGTGAATGTGGATAGAATAAAACAGCTACTCAATCTCATCGTACATGGTTCATCGCCAACTTGGTGTCACAGGCCTCGTTGGCTATCAGCTCATGTACGACTTGATTTCGTGGAATAACTGTTAATTATACGCTCTATGGCCAAAAGTGTGTAGGCACCTGACCGTCACACCCATATGTTGTCCTTCCCCAAACTGCTGCTACAATGTCGAAAGCATGCAATTGCATAGAACGCTTTTGTATGTTTTAGCATTAAGATTTCCCATCACTGGAACTAAGAGGCCTAAACCTGTTCCAGCATGACAGTATTTTGTGCATAAAGCGAGGTCCAGGAAGACACGGTTTGCCAAGTTTGGAGTGGAAGAACTCGAGTGTCCTGCACAGAGCTGTGACTTCAACTCCACTGAACATCTTTGGGATGGACTGGAACACTGACTGCTTCCCAAGCCTCCTCATCTGACATCAGTGCATGGCCTCACTAATGTGCTTGTGGCTGAATGAGCAAATCCCCAAAGCCACACTCCAAAATCTAGTGGAAAACCTTCCCAGAAGAATGAAGGATAAACTTAACAGAAATGTCAGGACTAAATCTTGAATGGGATTTTCAACAAGCCTATATGTTGTGGAATGGATGGGTGTCCACAAACTTTTGGCCATATAGTGTATGAAAATGAATGACAGTGGCATCTCCTCGCAACATAAACAACCATGTAAGAGTGCTGGTGGGTAGGAGTTATAAAAAGCAGAGCTTCCACAGCACCTGTGTTTTTATACAAATCATGAGTCAAATAATATCGCTGTTATTTGACTTGGAAAAAAATAAAAACCACTCTGCTAAAAAGTGCATCGTTGTTTTTCTTAATCGCCAGCAGAAGACTAACCACAGAAACCATAGCTAATAATAAGAAGCAGATTGTGAAAGTAAGTTGACAGCGGCTTTAACGTTTCCTCCTCATAAATCTGATGTTCTAGCTCCTCATTAACGCAGCCCCTGTATGATGTGTGTAGCATGTGTATTAACCATGCTGGATGTGAGTTGATGAGTTCAGCTTGGGGGCGCACTAGAAAGGTTTATCAAGTTCTTTGAGAGTAAAGGTGAGCGACTACATACGCTGGTGCTTCCAGGCAGGATTTAATCCACCTCTTCTCTCGTCCCAGCTGGCTAAGTTCTCTGAGGACACTCTAAGCAGCTACACGGAAGTGGTGTCCTCTCAGGTACATCCTCTGTATTCCTCCTTCTCCCCCTGTCCTTTCATTCCCCCGCTCTGGATAGAACATCACCACCACCACCACCAGCAGCATCATCTATTTTTTTTTTCCTTTACTCACCATTGCTTATGGATTTACACAGAAATACTGGGTTACCATATTTTCTGGACTATAAGAGACACTTTGGTCCCAAACCAGGTGCTTTGACTTGTGCAGTGATTAGAAGTGAAGGAAATTTGATTCAATTACAAAAACTAACCCCAAAAATACTTATTGAATTAAACTTGTAAGGCTATAAGATTTGAACTTAGTGTTTTACAGTAAGCATGTACGACCAGAACGTGTTGTTCTTATTGTCTTTAATCGAACGACAAAGCAATAATTTACCTTTAGTAGCAGAGATTAGTGTTACCATAGCAACAGTGATCCGACAGACAAACGCTAACTCCAACGTGTCCGAAATTCAGCTGCCAGAGTTGTAGCACGACCTCAACATGGTGAAGACGTCACCAATGTCTTGAAGAGGCTACACTGGCTGCCAATTAATGCCCGCATCGAGTAGAAGTTACTGGTCTACCAATCATTCCATGAACTCGCTCTGACGTACTTGGAGGAACTGTTGCGCGTATATTCTGAGGTCAGATCAGAAGAAGCTCCTAGCTGCTCCAAGGACCAACACCAAAAGTTATGGTGATGGAGCATTTTCATCAGCTGGATCAAGACTGTGGAATAAGCTCCCACGGTCACTTCG
Source organism: Neoarius graeffei (assembly GCF_027579695.1). NCBI lineage: Eukaryota > Metazoa > Chordata > Actinopteri > Siluriformes > Ariidae > Neoarius > Neoarius graeffei. The sequence continues at coordinate 61,702,454 of NC_083582.1, read as the reverse complement.
TAAAGATGACTCTTATGAAACCTTCAAGACTGGTCTGAAGATATTACCTTTTGAACAATATTATTAATTATGAAAACGTTTTTAATGATTTGAATAATCTTCGTTTTGCTTCATTTGCTTTCATAAATTTTTAATACATGTAAAGACTAATATACGTGTTTTTATTGTTAATTTATTTGTTCATATCATTATTTTTATTGTTGGAGCATTGAGACTGTGAACTGCTTTGAAATAAATTATTCTTATGAATTATTAAGTGAATTTCATTAAAGGCCTCAGCTCAGGAAACAATATAGCACTGCACTACGGCAGCTTTAACAGGACTAAAAATAAACTATACTGCACCAATGGAGGTTTTTTAAAAGTAGATGGCTTTTTGATTTCATAAAACCAGCAAATTTAGTTCCCTCTGAAATTTGGTCATTGTGATATACGTTTATTTCTTTGATATCTAAAAAAAAAAACATGCCATTCTGTGGCTGGGAAGTTATTTAATTTGAGGGGATTCCCAAGCAAATAATGTGCATGAAATCACTCGCTTCGCACAGTCAAACAGACAGAGGAAGTCCGGTGTGCGCATGCGCAGGTTTACCTTTCGGCGTCGGCATCTTCTTTTGGGTTTTACGGCAGCTGGCATCCACAGTGTTGCATTACTGCCATCTACAGGTTTACCTTGACCGTGGACTGACAGTTACATCATTCTGTCGCTAAATAAACAGCTAATCACACTGAGGTGCTCGCTGACCACCGATATTTATTAGTTTGGTCCTGCGTTTCCTTTCCTTCGCAATATAACGTCTTTTCTTCTTATGTCTTAGTTGGTCTTCCACGTTTCATTCACATCCTCCATTTTCCTCTCCTGTTTCAAGTTTGTATCCCACAATGCCTTGCGCAAACAGGGAAAGCCCACCACGTGATGCATGACGTAGTATCTTGTATTGCGTCACGGTGAAGCAAGAAATAATAGCGGAGAATTTAGGGCCACATGGCCCTAAATTCATTAATTGTTCTATTTTTTAAAAATAATAATAAAATTCAAATTCAGTAGCTTTTGGTCCATTAAACAAAAATAACTGGGTGTCAGGGAAAATTCTTTTTATGACCCAAACCTGAAAAATCTGAAAGTCAGTCTACCTTTAAACAAAAGATCATGTAAAAAAAAAAATCCTGTTTATTAGTACAATATGTACAGCAAAGCAACATATGTATTCATTTTGTTCCTCCAAGCAGGTTGAATGTCGATGGGGTTTGTCTTAAGTTCCAGAATGATTTATTTTCTGGAAAATATGGTAATCTTACACTGGTATTTGTTCCTTTTTTTAATTTTTTATTTTTTTTGTTGCTTGTGTAATGTTTATCTTTCCATCTTGCTCAATTGGTATTGCTGTACTAAGAGCCAAAGTTTCATTAAGTGAGTTTTGTTGATTTGATTTATTTTATATTAGCTTGTAGTTCTGACACTCATGCAGGTCCTGCATCAGTCACTTGCAAACTCTGCATGTTTTTTTTTGTTCTGTTCTCACTACTGCCTGTACTTCCTGACATGGCAGCATGGGAATGAGCTCTCTGTCATCACATCACCTTGAGTTGATGTAAATTCATGTGAGTCTTTGCATGAAGCTTTTTTTAATCCGAAAAGTTCTGCTGATGGTATAAATGCATGAATAGATAGATGGTCTTGCTTGTACACTTTCAGTAGTGTCTTGTTTGTTTGGGATTTTCAGTTCATTCTTTCATGCTCTTGATGAGGGCGCTTTCTTTTGATATGTATACATTGTTCACTTTGCATGAAACACACAAGTGATGTGAACAGTCTTAAGTATACATCTGTTAGGTATGCAGTGTGAGGTTGTTTTGTATGTAAAATATCATGTTTTAAGTTGTTTAAAAACTTGTCATGCTTTTACATTCATGAACTTGTTTTAGTGAAGCTGCTGTCCACCTTGTGAACTCTGCTTGAGGCTTCTGTCAAGTTTTCCTTGAAAAAAATATTCCAGTTTAATCAGTTAAAATCTCTAAAAACTGACCTACAAAAATTGAGTGGTTATGTTGTGTGCCATTAAACAGTCTGGAATCAGTAGTCAGAGAGCAGCGTCAGAGTTGCAGGGTATGCACTGACATCACTTTCCCACTGGAAAACACCCCCCTAATCGGATTGAGTGGCATAACTCGTTGCAGCATGCCTGCCTTTAGTTGGGGAAACTGTGACACTAGGAGTAAAACTAACACTGTTGTAGTCGAGTCACTAAACCTCGAGTCCGAGTCCAGTCTCGTGTCCCCAGTGTTCAAGTCCAAGTCATTGAAGAAAATTTCAAGTCAAGTCCGAGAACAAGACTCCAACCGCACCATTTAACAGTGGCTGTTGCTGCCTTTATGTGAAACCGTCTCTGCTACTGTGTTGGACTAATGTTACTGCTTGACTGCCCCATTTAATTAATAGGCTACAGATAAAAAGCTTGTTCATCGCTCAGCAAGCCCCACCCACCATCAACAGAGCAATGAATGTGGCGTCACTTACTTCAATGGGTGGAGTCTTGCCAAAGGACGATTGAAGTTCGAGGTTGTCCCTGTCGTCTCCTCGATAGTTCTTCTACATATGGAGCACACAGCAGTGCGTTTTTTTTCCACTGCACGAGAAGTCTGTATAAGCAAAGCTGACCATTCTAGAGGCATTCTCTCCAGGCATTTTAGCGCCATTAACGTTAGTTTGTTCCTGAACTTGACGTATGAACAAAATTAGTATAATTAGATATCTTATACCAAATTATTATGGCATGATACCAAAAAAAGAAAAAAAATCAGAATCTTCATCTTCAATTTACAAGTCCGAATGCAGTTAATGTACGAGTCCGAGTCATCAGTGCTCAAGTCCATGTCAAGTCATGAGTCCTTAAAATTAGGGCACGAGTTGGACTCGAGTACTACAAGCAAGGGTGGAGCCAAGGGGTGGCCAGTGGTGGCCAAGGCCACCCTAAATTAATCTCTGGCCACCCCTCCAGCCACCTCCAACACCACTTTGTCGGCAACATTTTTGCCGAACGATGTCTGAACGCAGTTGTTCCCATACGGACGCAATTCAACAGCGCGCACTCAAACCAGTAGTTCTCCACCCAAACAGTAGGTGGCGGTAATACACTCAACTTGAATGTCAACCACCACCAACACAATTACAGAAGAACAAGTAGCTGTCTATAGATGACTTGCAACCACGTGATCAAAATGTGCTACTTCATGAGCGTCCGCCATGATGGTGGCTATACAAAGCAACTAGGATGGCAGCTGCTGAAAGCGTGTCTGTAAACAATGCTGAATTTTCTCAGTTTTACCACGATTTGAACGATCGAGCGAAGATTCGATACAAAGAGAAGATAGATATGTGGTTTTGACTGATATTATTATTTAAAAAAGTCAGACTTTTCTGAAGATAAGACACTTCTACTGACCATCGAGTATAAATACAAGTCATTTCATCCAAAGCCTTTTTCATACACACTACCAATTATTTTATATTTCAGGTTTGTTTGAAAAAAGGAGGAATTCTCAATGGAAGCAAAACACATTTTTGTAAAGCAAATGAGTGCCATAGTATGGATAATGTTAAATCTTCAGGTGCGGAGCAGCGCTCTCATGGGGGCTTTGTTTGCGAATCCCAGGCTGAGGCATGGTCCTACCAACCCGAGACCATGCTTTTTCCAAGGGGGAGGCTTAGAGGGAGGTGCCTGTAAAATTTGGCTTCGCTGCGAGCTCCATTGGCCAAGTTATTAATTTTTAAAGCTGGCTGGATCATGTTAAATCTTTAGGCGCGGAACAGCGCTCTCGCGGGGCTTTCGTTCGCAAACACCGGAATACCTAATAATTGATAGTGTGTATGAAAAAGGCTTTGGATGAAATGTCTTAACTATTGAACGAAATGGTCGTTGGATGAAGTGTCCTGATCCCCTCATCTCCTTTCCGTACTAAGCCTCAGATGCCCCTTTACCACTACCAACGCGGCTGAGTTGGGCTGAGCCGTGCCGTGCTGAGTTGGGCTGAGTCGAGCTGAGTGGGGCTGTTGGAGTTGCATTTCAACTACAACCGTGCTGAACCGTGCTGGCTGGAAGTGGATGGACACATTGGGTGGAGTTAGCGAAAGTGGATGGACGTCACGTGATGTCGTTAGGCGGCGCAAACAGTGACATCAGTGACCTTTTAAGCGGTAGTCTCACGACCCGGATAGTAAACAATAAACATGGAGTCGTTAGTGTTGCTGGTCTTGGTGCTGTGGTTTGTTGTCACTGACAACGCCAACAGATACTGGCAAGAGCGTATAGATGAGGCGAGGCGCATAAGGCTTCAGAAATTCTCGTAATTCTTCTTCTTCCGGGTTTACGGTGTTTACAGATCCCAGCGTGCTCGCGGGGCGTGTGTGGGCATGTGAGGACACTCCTCCTCACCAATCAGTGCACAGGGGAGTGTCTGCTCACGCCCCTAGCCCCACTCGGCTCGGTTTGGCTCGCTTCAGCCCCACTCCAAAACCGTGCGAGTTTTGGGGGCTGAGCAGGGCTGAAGCGAGCTGAGTCGTGCTGTTCTGAGGTAGTTGAAACGCGAGCCGTGTCGGGCTGAAGTGAGCTGAAGCGAGCTGAAGTGAGCTGAAAAAGGGTAGTGGAAAAGGGCCAAGAGTTTCCTCTTTCCAAATCACAGACAGAATTCTAAAATATCGGAACGTAGTGTGTGTACATTCTTTAATTATTGTGTGAGCTTTATCACCAATTAAAAAGGCACAATTTTCACAACTGTAAGTTTTTGTTTTTTTTTTAAATCAGCTTAGTAAGACTTTAAAAAGCTTATTATGCAGGTCTTCATGATGTAATTCTACATGGCAGTCACTGCCTGCCCAAATTAATGAATGAGTGACCAAGAAACACCACTAGACCTACAGCGACTTGCCACACAGAAAAATAACAACAAGAAGATATCAGTTTATGTGCCACCCCTGTGTGAACAGTGGTCTCAGTCTGGCCACCCCTAGAAAAATTGTTTGGCTCCGCCACTGACTACAAGCCTGAAAACTAATGACTATCTGCTTCAATTAAAGGATTCAACAGTGATCCTTACAATTTACCGAAGAACCAGTGGTCCACGGGCATTGACGTAGCCAGGAATCGGGGTTCCTGCTGTTTTTATTTATATATATATATATATATATATATATATATATATATATATATATATATATGAATTCCATGCTGGGGGAAATACACAACGCAATGCCTGAAAGCATTCAAAAGCTTTGACACTTGGTCAAACACCAAGGTGGGATCTGTTGGAGAAATTAAAAGGACAATAACTGTAATGTATATTCTGGTTGTATGTGGACAGATTTGCCCCTTTTTTTTTTTTTTTTTTTTTATTGCAACTTTTAGTTGGGAAACTCTAAGCTAGCTAGGCCTACTTTTGTTCGTAGCTAACACCACCACTCACAAATGTTATATATAAATGAAAGATGCTAAATATTTAATTGATGAGTATTTAATATAGTATATAACTTGAAGTATGATTTCACCGTAAACACCAACATATCCAACACAAAATGGCAGCCGTCCACAAATCCACATTTCGGTCCCAGGATTCCAGTTGTTCCTGCGAATTGCAGTGATCCATTTGCTTCTTTTTTTCTATAGCTCTGATTTTTTGTTAAATCTGTTTGTATAGTCAGTTGAACAACAGCTCTTTCCCCCTTTTAAGTGTGTCCGTGCGTGTGTGTTTTCTCATGACATTTCAGCTGAACACTGAAGCTGCCACTCAGTAAGTTGGTCTTTCTGCCACTCAGTGGGTGTAACCGCTGTGACTTCCGCTAACTGTGTCACGTGCATACCCTTTATAGCAACTTTTTTTTTTGTAGCATCTACAATCAGTTATAAAACATTCATTCAGTCATTCGTCTTCAGTAACTGCTTCATCCTGGTCAGACACTGGATGCCAATCCAACACAGGGCAACGTACACACACATTCACACACTTAGTGTCTTGCAAAAGTATTCATCCCCCTTGGTGTTTGTCCTGTTTTGTCGCATTAAAAGCTGGAATTAAAATGGACTTTTGAGGGGTTAGCACCATTTGATTTACACAACATGCCTACAACTTTAAAGGTGAAAATTGTTGTTTTATTGTGGCACAAACAATAAGATGAAAAAACAGGAATCTGGAGTGTGCATAGGTGTTCACCCCCTTTCGTATGAAACCCCTAAATAAGAGCTGGTCCAACCAATTCACTTCATAAGTCACATAATCGATTAAGATCCACCTGTGTGCAATCAAAGTGTCACATGATGTCTGTATAAATGAACCTGTTCTGGAAGGACCCTGACTCTGCTACACTACTAAGCAAGCAACATGAAAACCAAGGAGCCTCCAAACAGGTCAGAGACAAAGTTGTGGAGAAGTATAGATCAGGGTTGGGTTATAAAAAAATATCCCAAACTTTGAATATCCCAGGGAGCACCATTGAATCCATTACAGCAAAATGGAAAGAATATGTCACCACTACAAACCTGACAAGAGAAGGCCGCTCACCAAAACTCACAGACCAGGCAAGGAGGGCATTAATCAGAGATGCAACAAAGACACCAAAGATAACACTGAAGGAGCTGCAGAGATCCACAGTGGAGATGGGAGTATCTGTCCATAGGACCACTTTAAGCCGTACACTCCACAGAGAGGGGCTTTATGGAAGAGTGGCCAGAAAAAAAGCCATTGCTTAAGAAAAAACACATTTTGAGTTTGCCCAACAGCATGTGGCAGACTCCCCAAACACATGGAAAAAGATTCTTTAGTTAAATGAGACTAAAATTGATCTTTTTGGCCATCATGAGAAATGCCATGTGTGGCACAAACCCAACACCCTGAGAACACCATCCCTACAGTGAAGCATGGTGGTGGCAGCATCATGCTGTGGCGATATTTTTCATCTGCAGGGACAGGAAAACTGGTCAGGACTGAAGGAAAGATGGAGGGCACTAAATACAGGACAATTCTGGAGGAAAACCTGTTTGAGTCGGCCAGAGGTTTGAGATGAAGGGTCACATTCCAGCAGGACAATGACCCTAAACATACTGCTAAAGCTACACTGGAGGGGTTTAAAGGGAAACATTTAAATGTCTTGGAATGGCCTAATCAAAGCCCAGACCTCAATCCAATTGAGAATCTCTGACATAACTTGAAGATTGCTGTACACCAACGCAACCCATCTAACCTGAAGGAGTTGGAGCAATTTTGCCTTGAGGAATGGGCAAAAATCCCAGTGACTAGATGTGCTAAGCTAATAGAGACATACCCCAAGAGACTTGCAGCTGTAATTGCAGCAAAAGATGGCTGTACAAAGTATTGACTTTGGTGGGGATGAATACCTATGCACACTCCAGATTTTTTTTTTTCATCTTATTGTTTGTGTCACAATAAAAAACAACAATTTTCACCTTTAAAGTTGTAGGCATGTTGTGTAAATCAAATCGTGCTAACCCCCCAAAAATCCATTTTAATTCCAGCTTGTAATGCGACAGGACAGACACCAAGGGGGATGAATACTTTTGCAAGACACTGTATTCACACCTAGAGGAAGTTTTGTATAAGCAGTCCACCTACCAGCATGTTTTTGGGAGGAAACCAGAGAACACGGAGGAAACCCAAACAGACGCGGGGAGAGCAAGAGAAACAGGAACCCGAGCTCAGGATCGAACTGAAGACTCTGGAAGTGTGAGGTGGCAACCTTTTAAAACGACTTTTGAAAATATATTTATATGTTTATAGTTCTTACCAGCCGTTTAAATAAAATATGCATGCAGTGATACCTGACTGTTCTTTAGCCCAAGGTAGGGAAAACTTGCTTTTTCACTGTTTCGGATTTAAGCGCACTACATGAGGGGGGTAAGAATATTACTTTCCCACACACATACAAAGGTCAGAATGGTTTTGCCATTATGAACTTTCTTCTGTTTTCCATTAGTGACATTTTTGCACAAGTATTTGCTCATTTCAGCTTCAGCATATAGTGGTGTTGATGGTTTCTCGACACAGCAGATGATTTATTAAAAAAAAAAAGGTTTGCGTGCACACTTGGTACAGCAGTTAATCATTAAAAAGGTGACATTTGCAAATTTGCATATTCGGTATAAAAATCTGAGTTGGTGTCATTGTGACTATTGTAGCAGTATGGCGTTTGGGTAAAGCCGATTCGTTATCGTTATCTCGCGCAAGCCTAATTGGTTTTTCTGCATCAGCTTTGTTCTGAAAGAACTCTATAACTTCATATTTGTGGATGTGAGCGAATGAGTGAGACTTTTGACTAAATAGAGAAGAAGCAGATGAGGATTTTGGATATAAACCTCCAGTTTTAGATTTCTCCCTACAGACTTTTACTAACCAATCCAAAACTCTGTGTGTGTGTGTAGGAGATGCTGCGCTGTGTGTGGAGACACTTGGTAGGCGTTCTGAAAGGAGACTCCCAGACGTTGTGTTCTACCTCGAGCCTGCTGCGCAACCTGGGTTCAGTCACAGTGAGTGCCTCCTACTGTCACACACCATTATAGAGATTTCTTTTTTTTTTTTTTAGTTAATTCTACATGTGTAGTATGTCAGGGACTTCTTTTTTTTTTTAAAGCTAAACTGCCTTTCGATTTCATAAAATCTGTGAAATTTAGTTCCCTCTGAAATTTGGTCATTGTGATTATATGTTTATTTCTGTAATATCTAAAAAAAATAAAAGCAGGCCATTCTGTGGCTGGGAAGTTATTTAATTTGAGGGGATTCCCGAGCAAATAATGTGTATGAAATTGCTCGCGTCGCGCAGTCAAGCAGACAGAGGAAGTCCGATGTGCGTATGCACAGGCTTACCTTCTTCTTTTGGGTTTTACGGCATCTGGTATCCACAGTGTTGCATTACTGCCATCCAGGGCCGTTGACAGCTTTGGCTGGGCCCGGGACAAAATAATCTGAGTGGGCCCCCCCCCCAAATAATCTGAGTGCCCCCCCCCCCCCCCCCCCCCCTCCCACACACACACACACGCGCGCACGCACATCGCCACACAGCAACCACCCACACCCAACCCCTCTTTTCACAGTCTCCATTCACTCCAACCCTTAAATAACAGGTATTCCAAGCCCATTATAACAGTCAACCATTTTATTTCAACATTTCAACATATTTACAGTTTGAACATTTCCTTAGTCTGCAACTATTCAGGTGCGGAATGCAATGCGCCGGACTTTTGCTGTGGCAAAGTCGTCAATAAGGTCATTGAAGTCCAGCTTCTTTGCAAGTTTGCGCTCTATAGAGAGCATAGCCAGCCCATTGAGCCTCTCCTGTGACATGTTTGAGCGCAGGTAGCTGATAAACCAAAATGATTGTTTACGGGATGGAACTGGGCCTCAATGAGAACGGAGTTATGGCTTTCCCAAAATCTGAACATAGAAGCATCACCACTAGTGATGTGTACAGTGAGTTTTTCAGTGTATTTTTTTGTCTTGTTTTTCATAAACGTCCTTTCCGTACTCGATTTAGAATGTTACAAAAAAAATTGACACCCTCCCAACCACGTAACATTAGCCTATCTGACCTGGGGGCTGACACGTTTATTACGGATAAACCAAAAGGATTACAACATTCCCTGGATATAGAACTGGACCGAGAAGATTTCAAAATCTTAACGTGTAAGCAGCAACAATAAAACAGAGGTTGTTTTATTCATTTAGGGCTTATTAGGCTACTTTCATTAATTGCGCTTTTCATACAGGCCTATCATTTTTCACTTGAGCAAGGGAATTGTTTGAAGAGTATCCAGTCTAAGCGAAAGTTTAATGTTTTGCAACAGACTAACCTCAAAACACCCCATTTATAGCCTACTCGTTACATTAAACTCTATCTAGCTGGCAATTTCACATGCCGTCGTATCTACACGGGATGATTTCCAACAAAATAAGGTTTAATTAACAAGAGGCAGCGTTCCACGGGCTTTCAGCTAACCGGAGTCCAGCTCAGCGCAGCTCAGCAAGCGTGCCTAAAACATTTGGATATGATTGCCACATACATATACACATACAAACAGCCACTCAAATCTCCACTGCCAAGCCTCTACCTCTCCAACGCCCGATCCATGTAAACAACACGGACGATTTGGAATTACCTTATTCTATTCTATAATCGGCTGGTCAGTGCTATACTCAATACTTAAGTGACTTACCCATCCAGTGAGGATTATTTTGTTTACAAGATGCCACATCTGAGTCACTGACAAATCCTGAATTTCTGTAAAGATAACTGTGCAGAGATTTATAAGCACGCAGTGCTTCACCACTGAACAGCGAGGGAAAGTTAATGAGGTAATCATACACGTCTGGGTATTCCGCTGGCAATTCAAAATCCGGTCGTGAAAACTCCGTCCGGAAAGCCATAAGGGTCACAAATCTGTAGATCGTTTATTTTAGACATATATCTAGTTATCTGTTCATTAGAAAAATGAGCCGTGTAGTCCGTCGGTTGAAATTGATCCATTCTCTACACGAGTGCAGCAGTATTCAGCGGTGTTTTTGACCAACAAGATGGCGGTTGTGTACTTTCCGGTCACGTGACTGCAAGATCTCTATAGTGCCGTGTTATTTGGTGCCTTAATCAAAGACCAAACCATTTCTGCATTAGGGGTGGTATGTGGGTTCTTGAATCTATTTTCGAAGACAATAAAGGCAAAAGAACCAGAAATCATTCATTGAATGCAAATATAGCACAGTTTTCTCCCCCAAATCAACACATTTTGAAATGAAACAGAATGATTAATGGCATCTTCATGAGGGACCAGTTCTGGGCCCCCCCTCATGCCTGGGCCCGGGACAAAATACCCGGTTGTCCCCCCCTGTCGACGGCCCTGCTGCCATCTACAGGTTTACCTTGACCATGCAGTGACAGTTACATTTATTTTGTCGCTAAACGAACAGCTGATCACACCGAGGTGCTCACTGACCACCAATATTTATTAGTTTGGTCCTGTGTTTCCTTTCCTTTGCAACATAACGTCTTTTCTTCTCACTTTCTGTTACTGTAGTCGGTCTTTCACATTTCATTCACACACTCTCGTCCTCCATTTTTCTCTCCTGTTTCAGATTTGTATCCCACAATGCCTTGCACAAACGGGGAAAGCCCACCACATGATGCATGACATGAATTGGGTCATGGTGAAGCAGGAAAAAATAGTGGAGAATTTAGGGCCACGTGGCCCTAAATTCATTAATTGTTCTATTTAAAAAAAAAAACTAATAAAATTGGACGTCTGTGATTTGAATTCAGTAACTTTCGGTCCACTAAACAAAAATAATTGGGTGTCAGGGAAAAATCTTTTTATGACCTACACTTGAAAAATCTGAAAGGCAGTCTACCTTTAATTTTTAACTCAAAAATCCAACGTTACAGACACTAACTTGGATGATGTCTGAATCTGTGGAGAACATTTTGTACCGGACCAAAATATGAAATGCAGTGCTTTTTAAAGCATGATTTTATTTATTTATTTTTTTCATGAAAAACAAAAAGATCAGTCACTGTAAGAGCAATGCAGTGAAAATACTACTTTTCCCTGTGGTATGCTTTCTATACACTCACCGGCCACTTTAATAGAAACTTGTTCTTGATTCTACGGTTCCTGTTGTTGGCCGGCAGGAGTGGAACCCAATGTGGTTCTACTTCGTTTCTCCTGACCACCAGAGGCGGTGCTTTCAGCACATGGATATCCATCACACAAACGTGCAGGTCGAGTAATAGTAACAACAAAGTCACGTGTGACCTGGGTGACGTCACCCCGTGACCCCGGCATAAAAGACCGGTAAACCCAGGAAGTGACCTCTTGCATCTTCTCGCGTTTGCAGGTTGCAAGTTGGAAATTGGACAAAACGCGTGTTAGTTTCGTTACCCGTAGGGTTGGGGCTGTGCTTACGCATCCTCCAAGAAACTGCGTTAAGTCCACCAATTCTTTTCTCTTGTCGCTCAGGTAAGCGGTTTTCATTCATTTAAATTAAAGCGGTGTTTCTCGCCGCTGTTTATCAGTTCTGTGGCGCACGGCGCCTATCCTTGTTAATATTCCCGACCACGGGTGTGTTCGCCCGGTCGTTTTTCATTGCCGCCTGATTGTTTATTTTGGGATACTTACTTGGGGTGTTCTCGCCCTATTTTTTAAGTTCCCTTCTGCCAGCCAGGTGTCATGGACCTATTCTCTCGCTGCGCCAACTGCCGGGCCCCCCTCGAGCCGGAGGACGGCCACCGCGAGTGCCCCTCGTGCCTGGGTATTGATCACCTGCGGCAGGGGCTGACGGACATGGCCTGCGCAGACTGCATGTGCCTGAGTGTGGCTGCGCGGACCGCCAGGCTGGCTCGGTTGGATCCTCCGTCTGACATCCCCCGGGCCTCGGGGGGACAGGACATGGTGCCGGCTGCAGCAGCGGGGCCCAGCAAGCGCCGTGGGGCTCCCCCACGCGTCTCCGCTTCTAAGGCGAAAAAGAAGTGCTCGGACGATTTGGCTCGGAAGGTGGAGGTGATGTCCACCGAGCTGGAGGAGATGAAGGCCCTGCTGGCGAATCTCCAGCCTCCGCCACAGGGCAGCAGTGTTCCCGCAGCCACCCCTTCTGCCTGGTAGCCCGACCGTTCACCATCACCACCGCTTCTGTCACCGGCCGTTGATGCACGCGGCCTGGATGAACTGTCGATCCGGGCGTCGGAGAGCTTTGACTGCGGTGGGTCTGTTGGTCACGACTCCACCTCTCCGGCCGGTTCCCAGGCCACCAGCCATGGCACCGCGGCAGCGTTGGAAGGCGGACGCTCATCCATCCAGCCAACGCTGAGGGCTGCATTGGCCCGTCTGGGGTTGGACACGCCCCCGGTGGCCCAGCATCAGAGTGCTTTCTTCAGAGGTTCCACACAGCCTTCCTCGTTGTCTGTTCCGCCCTCGGCCCCATACATCGAGGAGTTACAGAGGTGTTGGGCGGACCCTAGACGCCTTTCCCACCTCCCTAGTGACTGCAGGGCCCTGGCAGCAATGCAGGATGCCTCTACCTACGGCCTCCAGCAGATGCCCAACATTGAGCCCTCCGTGGCTGCCCTCGTCCTTTCGCCCAACGAGGCTCTGCGGCCTGACGCCCGATGCCCCCGCACCCAATGCCGTGCGACTGACGACCTCATCGTGCGGGGATACGACACGGCAGCACAAATGGGTCGTATTGACAATTCCATGTCCCATCTGCTGCTGGCCCTTGCCCAGACGCTGGAGGGGACAAGCGCGGCATCACGGGAGCTGTGCGACGCGGCTCTCCAGGCCTTTGCCTACTCGTCGCGGGAACTGGGCCGGCTGATGTCGTATCTCACCCTCGCCCGCCGGCAGATATGGCTGGCACAGTCCCCTCTGGCCGAGCCCGACCGCCGTGTGCTGCGCTCTCTCCCTGTTGTCCCCGGGGAGCTGTTTGGCGAGGCCGCTCAGCAAGCCCTGGACCGGAGTGCCCAGGTCGCCCAGGCGCGGCAGCAGTTCGCTGGCCTCCGCCAGGTCCACCGCCATGGCAATACTGCCCAGTCCTCCAGGGGGCCCACACCGACTCTGTCTCGGCCACGCACCCGCCAGGAGACCAGACGGGTTGATGACTTTTGTCGCCCCACCACCTCCCGGACCCGCGGTGCCGCCCCCTACACCCAGTCCGCTCCTCGTCGCCCCCATGGTGACCGACGGGGGCGCTCTGGACGGCGCTGACATCAGCGCGCCAGCGGTCGGCCGCTTTTCCAGCGAACAGCTCCAAAGCTGGAAAGCGTTGACCCCAGACCCCTGGGTGCTGGTGACCCTCACCGAGGGTTACCGCATCCAGTTCTGCCGCCGACCGCCGCGTTTTCATGGGGTCAAACACACCACCGTGAGCCATCCGGGGAAGTCCCTCGTCCTCCGGCAGGAAATCTCCACCCTCCTGGAGAAAGGAGCAATCTCTCCCGTCGACAGGCAGAGACAGCAAGGTGGGTTCTACTCCAGGTATTTTCTGATTCCGAAGAAGGACGGCGGTATCCGCCCGATCCTCGACCTGAGGTCCCTCAACTCCCACTTGAAGACCATGAGATTCCGCATGCTGCGTACAGTGGATGTCTTACACCACATCCAGGCGGGCGACTGGTTTGCCACCATCGACCTGAAAGACGCCTACTTCCATGTTCCCATTGCGCCACACCACAGGCAGTTCCTGCGGTTTGCCTTCGAGGGCCAGGCTTTCGAGTTCAATGTTCTGCCCTTTGGGATATCGCTGGCACCCCGTGTGTTCACCACGTGTGTGGCAGCAGCATTGGCACCACTTCAGGCAAGGGGTTTGCGTGTCCTGCCTTACCTGGACGACTGGCTCGTCTGTTCACAGTCAGCAGCTCAGGCCCGCACCGACATCGCGACTGTGCTCTCACATGTCGCAGAGCTGGGGCTCAGGGTGAATTACAAGAAGAGCTCGCTGGTGCCCAGCCAGGAGACGACTTTCTTGGGCATGCACCTGGATTCGAGGTCGTTGATGGCAACCCCCTCCCAGACCAGGATCCACAACATCCGCCTGCTGCTTGGCCGCTTCGGACGGGGCAGGTCACTCGCCCTGAAGACCTTTCAGTGCCTGCTGGGCATGCTTACGGCAGCCTCCTCTCTGGTCCCGCTGGGACTCCTGGACTTACGCCCGCTTCAGAGGTGGCTCAACGATCTCCACCTCCACCCGGTGCTGCACGGGCACAGGCTCGTGAAGGCGACGGATACTTTTTTCAGGCTCCTCCGTCCATGGAGGAGGAGGGCTTACCTTCTGCGGGGTGTTCCGCTGGCGGCTATCCCCTCCCGGAGGGAGGTCATCACCACGGATGCTTCCCTGGGAGGCTGGGGTGCAGTCTGGCAATGCCGGACCGTCAGAGGCTACTGGAGTCCAGGGCAGCGACAGCAGCACATCAACGTGCTGGAGCTACGGGCTGTGTTCCTCGGCCTACAGCACTTCCTCCCAGGCCTGGCCGGCAGACACGTTCTGGTGCGGACGGACAACGCTACGGTAGTGTACTACATCAACCACCAGGGAGGCACCAAGTCCCTCCAGTGCTTGGAAGTGGCCGGCCAACTTCTGCGGTGGGCCCATCGACATCTCTTGAGCCTGCGTGCCATGTACTTGCCAGGCACCGCCAACAGGGCAGCGGATCTGCTGTCCCGCCAGGACCCCGATCCCGGGGAATGGAGACTCAACCCAGCGGTGGTTCTCGCCATCTGGGAACGTTTTGGCAGGGCAGAGGTGGATCTCTTTGCCTGCCAGGAGTCGACACACTGCCCTCTGTGGTTCAGCCTCCACGGCCCCAGCTCCCTGGGCCAGGATGCGCTGGCGCATGCTTGGCCGAGGCAACTGCTGTATGCCTTCCCCCCTCTGCCGCTGATTGTGCCAACCCTACACAGGGTTGCGATGGACCACCACAGGCTGCTGCTTGTCGCCCCTCGGTGGCCGGGCCGAGTGTGGTTTCCCAAGTTGCTGCAACTTCTGAACGGCGACCCCTGGTGCCTGCCAGTGAGGACGGACCTGCTATCACAGCTGGGAGGGCAGATCTGGCACCCGGATCCAGCCCGTCTGCAGCTCTGGGTGTGGCCGCTGAAGGGCCGGACCCCCTGCTAGGTCTTTGTGAGCCGGCAGTGGTCAACACCATTGCAAGCTCTCGGGCACCCTCCACCAATGCCCTCTACGCCAACAGATGGAGGCTTTTCTCCAACTGGTGCTTAACTTGGGGGGAGGAGCCTACATGCTGCCCCCTGCCGACCATTCTACTGTTCCTCCAGTCTCTGTTTGATAAGGGTCTTACTCCTGCCACCATCAAGGTCTATGCAGCTGCCATCTCTGCTCAGCATGCCAGAGTTGGGGGAAGGACCGTGGGGTCCCACCCCTTGGTGGCACGTTTCTTGAAGGGTGCTCTCCGGTTGAGACCCCCCCGATGGAGCCGGGTACCCACATGGGATCTTCACTTGGTGCTGCAGGCTCTCTGCGACGCACCGTTTGAGCCCCTGCTCACGGCAGACATTTCATGGCTCTCCCTGAAGACTGCTTTTCTTCTGGCCATTACATCGACGAGGCGCGTCGGGGAATTACACGCGCTGTCAGTCAGTGGGGAGTGCCTGCAGTGGCACTCCGGCGACAGTGGGGTCACTCTGTGGCCTAACCCCTCTTTCCTCCCGAAGACCCTCTCTGCTACCTTCGTCAACCAGCTCCTTAGCCTTGCGGCGTTCGAGGCGGGCCATGGTGAGAGGTCGGAACTTTTGTGCCCAGTTCGCGCCCTCAGGGTGTACGTGTCCCGTACAGAGGGCTTCCGTAGGAGTGACGCCCTGTTTCTGTGCCACACAGGGCCGAGGAGGGGTCTGGCGCTCTCTAAGCAGAGGCTATCCAAGTGGATAGTCGAGGCCATATTACATGCCTACAGGCACAGTGGCTCCCCGATTCCTCCGGCTGTCAGGGCGCACTCTGCACGGGGCGTGGTGGCCTCATGGGCATCACTGAAGGGCGTGCCCCTTTCAGACATATGCAGCGCAGCCTCCTGGGCTTCCAGCTGCACCTTCACCAGGTTTTACCGTCTTAATGTCGTCCCATATAATCCTGTGGCGACGGCTGTCATTCCAGGCCCGTCGCAGCAGCACTGAGTACGGGTAGGCACTCCTCATGACCTGGTTGGTATTAGTCATCCATGTGCTGAAAGCACCGCCTCTGGCGGTCAGGAGAAACGAAATAGAACGAGGGTTATGTATATAACCGCGGTTCTATGAGTTTCGGATGACCGCCAGAGCTTGGCAGTCACTCGGAGTGTACACGAGAAGATTTGCCAAGAGGTCACTTCCTGGGTTTACCGGTCTTTTATGCCGGGGTCACGGGGTGACGTCACCCAGGTCACACGTGACTTTGTTGTTACTATTACTCGACCTGCACGTTCGTGTGATGGATATCCATGTGCTGAAAGCACCGCCTCTGGCGGTCATCCGAAACTCATAGAACCGCGGTTATATACATAACCCTCGTTTTCTGCTGTTGCATGCTGAGATGCTTTTCTGCTCACCATGGTTGTAAAAAGTGATTTTATATGAGTTACTATATCCTTCCTGGCAGCTCGAACCAATCTAACCATTTTCCTCTGACCTCTTTTATCAACAAGACATTTGTTTCCACCCACAGAACTGTCGCTCACTCTGGGTTTTTTTTTTTTGGTTTTTCGCACCATTCTGTGTAAACTCTCGAGAATGTTGTGTGTGAAAACCCCAGGAGATCAGCAGTTTCTGAAATACTCAAACCAGTCCATCTGGCTCAAACCAACACCCATGCCACAGTGAAAGAAAGTCACACTTTGAGATCACAATTTTTCCCATTCTGATGATTGAAGTGAACATTAACTGAAGCTCTTGATATGTATCTGTGTGATTTTATGCATTGTGCTGCTGTCAAGGGATTGGCTGATTAGAGAACTGCAAAAAAACCATAGGTGGATGGGTGTTCCTAATAAAGTGGCCAGTGAGTGTATGTCGCTAATGAAAAGCAGTAAAGTGTATGTATTTTTCATGTGTGATTGCATTTCACTTTCCCACAGTATCCTCTTCATGAAAACTGCCATTACTTAAGTGCAAAATAACACGTGTCGGTGTGTGTTCCTAATGCAGGTACTATGCTGTGTGGATAAGCAGGGTGTACTGTCCTGGCCCAACCCTAGCCCAGAGACGGTCCTATTCTTTAGTGGGCGTGTTGAGCCGCCCCACGACAGCCAGGACGATCTCAGAGACGACCTTTCTGTTAACTCTTTGTGTCGTACAGAAGCAGAGGATGACCGAGATGAGGTAATTCTTTGGGCACCATGTAGTGCCATGAGATTTTTATTTAGTAAGCAAGTATGTGGTTTCTGTAACCACAGAATTTCTGTGTACTTTAGAAAACGACTGTCTTGATGGTTGTGTTGTTTCTAACTGATTTTATTTTCTGGCCTGTGATCTTTCTTCTCTGCAGGTTCAGGAAGGTGAGGCTCTCCTCAATGTACATGCCATTGAACCTGTCCTACATCTAGTTAATGAGCAGGAGCCCAGTGAGGTGTCACATGATACAATCCGCTTCTGTGATGTGCACCGCACACGTCGAGGTCCTCAGACCACCCGCTCCAAACACCCGTCAGGCTCCAATGTCAGCTTCAGTCATGACACTGAGGGGGGAGAGGAATCAAGTGCTCAGGTATTATTAGGGCCCGAGCACCGTTTGGTGCGAGATCCTATTGTTTTTCAAAGGATTATTATTATTATTATTATTATTATTATTATTATGCTGTGTTTGGCCTTATTTGAGGCATTTCCCATGCACAAAAACTCATGAAATTCGATACACACATCAGTCATTGTCCTCGCTACTCAGCCACAGACTTTTGGCCCCGGGCATGGCCCAGGGACTTCATGGCGCCCCTTTTTCCATTTCCCATTGAAATGAATGGGTAAAACTTTGGAATGATGTCATAAGGCCATTTGGAGTGAAATTACACATGGTCATTTCTAACGTACTCCTCCTAGACGGTTCATCAAATTCATGTCAAACTTGGCAAACATGATGCCAAGATATTGCTGAAGTTGAATTGCTAAGGGATTTTTGATATGTTGTAATATGTTGAAATATTATAACATGCCAAGATATTGCTGAATGTTGAACTTGATATCTTGTAATATGATTCTGATTCTGATACTCTTTAGCCATTATGGGCCTGTCTGGTATAGCACCACCAACTGGCCAAGGAAAGAATAGGGTTTTGAATATGTGTGTTTTGACACATGATGAATTTTAACATGCTCCTCCTAGATGGTTCATGAGATTCATGTGAAATTTGTTATACGTGATGCCAAGATGTCGCTGATATTAAATTGCGAAGGGATTTTTGATATCTTGTAATATGTTGAAATGGCCTTGTGATTTTAATATCTTGCCACATAAACAGGAAACGTGTCAGAAAGCCACAGTGCATTGACTGTATGGTCAGACACTGATCTGACACTTTACAGAATATTGTGTATTATGATTGTGATGATATTCACATGTGTAATTCAGATGCCTAGCACAGCGCCACCATCTGGCCAAGAAGGAAATGGGGAAAAAATGTTCAATTCATTGATGGATTGATCTGAAACTTTACAAAATATTGGATATCATGAGTCTGATGCAGGGCTGAACGATATGGACAAAATTTCATATCTCGATTTTCATGCCAGATATCTCGATATCGATACAATACGATATGACTGCGGGTTCGGTGAAAACCAAGCATTTTTCAGAAAAATAAAAACATCATAATACAAAAAAATGTGGAAAATGCAGTTTTATTTTTAAGAACTCACTGCCAGTTATCAACATTAACATAAATTACAGATAAATAAATTACAAATCAGATATTTTACTGCAGCTCTGCTTTAACAGTAGGTCCGTGGTCGTGGCGAAATGATCAATTTCACGGAGCTCGGATTCAACATTCATTTTACACTCATTATAGCATTTCGGAATGGCCACTTGATTAAAATGTGTTCGGGGTGGTATTTTACAACGCTTGTCCAGCGTCCGAACCATTTTTTTAAAGCCCTCTTTCGAGACTGTGTACACAGGTACCATGTCTTTTGCAATGTGGTATGTTATAGCGTCTGTAACTTCTTTGTCTGGTGGACGTCGACTCGTACTACTACTCGTGCTACTGAACGCATCAGCAATCAAACTTTGCTTTGGCTTATTTTGGGATGACTGAGAAGTCCCCGGTGTTTCTCTCATTGTCATACACTGTTCGTGCAGCACGCGATGGTGTTGTTTCAGGTGGTGAAACATGTTTGTTGTGCTACCTTGCTTCATCACAATTTTTGCTAAGCACGACCTGCACAACACCTCACTCTGGTTAACATCGTCCTTTCGGAATCCAAAATACCTCCAAATAATGGAGGATGATTTATGTTTTGGCACCAAGTCAGATTCTGCACCGCCACCGGCTGCATTATCTTCCTCACTCATTTTCTTTCTTTCTTTTTAATTTCCCCCACTGTGTCTGTAGTGTGTGCGCGCGTCGGTCTCCGTCTCCCTCACTCCCGCCCTCATATGTTTGTCATTGGTTGGCTTCAGCTGTCGATCCACAGCAAGCATGAAATAAGGTTTGTGGTTGGCTGGCCTTAGCGGTGTATTCAAGGGCAATCATAAAAATTATGTTTGTTGTGACTGCCAGAGCTGTACATGCAGGGCGAGCGCAGGGAGGGGAAATCTAATATCGTTGCTTTTTTGATATTAATATCTTGAATGTTCATATCTAGATATAGATACGATAACGATATATCGTTCAGCCCTAGTCTGATGATATAACATATACAATTCTGTGCACACTCATACACGCACTCACAGTCATATGCATATTTATGCATACACACATACACTCTCTCACAAGTATGCACTCACATGCACACGCAACATCTATGAACACTCTCTCACACACACACACACACACACACACACACACACACACACACACAATCACTCACACTCTCTCTCTCCCTCTCTCTGACAAACAGACACACACACAATAATAGTGGAGCTCCAGCGGAGCACCATACCTAAGAAAAAATGGTAAACCCATCGAGTCGATTTTTTTTGTGGTTTGTAGGTGTACCACCAGTCATACACACCGCCTAGTGGCCAGTGTTAATTACCAGTCATACACACCGCCTAGTGGCCAGTGTTAGTAATTACCAGTCATACACACCGCCTAGTGGCCAGTGTTAGTAATTACTGTCATACACACCGCCTAGTGGCCAGTGTTAGTAATTACTGTCATACACACCGCCTAGTGGCCAGTGTTAGTAACTGCCAGTCATACACACCGCCTAGTGGCCAGTGTTAGTAACTGCCAGTCATACACACCGCCTAGTGGCCAGTGTTAGTAACTGCCAGTCATACACACCGCCTAGTGGCCAGTGTTAGTAACTGCCAGTCATGCACACCGCCTAGTGGCCAGTGTTAGTAATTGCCAGTCATACACACCGCCTAGTGGCCAGTGTTAGTAACTACCAGTCATACACACCGCCTAGTGGCCAGTGTTAGTAATTACCAGTCGTACACACCGCCTAGTGGCCAGTGTTAGTAATTACCAGTCATACACACCGCCTGCTGGCCAGTGTTAGTAATTACAAGTCATACACACAGCCTAGTGGCCAGTGCTAGCCAGTAAAGAAATAAAACAAAAGAGACTGGCTAGGACATAAGAAAATTCTACAACCCAGAAACAGATGGGAGCTCCGCTTTTAGGCAGTGCCTAAATCTATATATTAGTGACCTGCCATCATTGTGCATTTTGTTGCAGACATGAAAACTCTGCATGTACACACACACAGAGCAGACACAGGAAAGCTAAGATGACTTAAGATTACAGCATGAGATAGAGATAAGGAGGAGACATGTATAGTTTTGTACATGTATAAATGTACATTTTCACACCACAGAAACACATACACACACAGTCTTTGTCTGACTATCTCTCATCTGTCAAGCAGTCATGGCATTTGCAACATGCACATCACCTTTGAACATTTGATGAATATATGACATGTGACTGTTTTGTTGGGTGGCGGGATGTCCTGGGTTGCGGAACCACATGTGCGAGGGCCCATCAAGGCCGCTAGTGGCTTTTTTTATTATTATTATTATTATTATTATTATTATTATTATCTCATCTGACCATAAGGCCAATAAGCTGTTGTGATGGCACGGCGTCCGTCATCCACAATTCAGTTAAATCGTAGCTCATCCATCAGTTCTCCACGGATTTCCATTCTGATTGTTTTGTTTGAAAGAACTCATCACGCCACACAAAACTTGGTGGTGGTTTTGTCAGATTTTTTACTAACGAGTTAATAATTAGGCCAAATTAACAAATTTTCCACGTTTCTCACTAGAATTTGATCTCCTCTCTTATTTCTTATCCGATTTCAATTCTGATCGATGTTTTGGGTAGATCTTCCCATGAGGAACAAAACTTGGTTGTTTGTTTATTAACTTTCCTGTTGTAAACAATTTGTTTGTTTTCAGTTAAATCACATCTCCCTCTATTCTGAATGGATTTCAGTTCTGATCATTTTGTTTGAAAGAACTAGTCCTTCTGCACAAAATTTGTTCACTGTATTGCCAAATTTTTGCTAACGAATTTCTAATTAGGTCACCTTAAAGTGCATATCCTGGACCAATTTCTTTTTTTTTGTTTTGTTTTGTTTTTTGTTTTATATATGAAAGTATGTCCCTTTACACCAGGGGTGGGCAATTTATTTTTTTCCATGGGGCCACATGAGGAACAGAAAATTTTGTGGAGGGCCGGACCAAAAGGCTGAACTAAATTCTGCATAATATTAATTGTATTTCTTTATATAAAGCAGTAAATAACATTGTTTTTACAAGCTGCTAAGACTGGTAGGAGAATGGAAAAAACGAGGTTGCCTTACAAAAAATGTCATTTATTCAAACAAATTTCCCAAAACAATGGTTAACAAAATGTGAACGTTTGTACCATTTTTTTTTTCAGTCACATTCACCCCAAAACACAATAAAGACATCACAATATTGTCTTTCTACTCCAAATATCAAGCAAGATACATCATATTATAATAATGATGTCCACATTTATAGTTTAAGCACCTCATTTGGTGTTTTTCAGTTTTTTATTTGTTCAGTGAGAGAAATCTAGTCTCTGTTGGTCTTTAACGAGTGCATCAAAGTCAGGTTGAATGTCTGAGGTGGAGATGCAAAGCACAGCTGACAGATGATCATCGGTGAGAGAGGATCTATACCTGGATTTGTTAAACTTCATCACTGAAAATGTTTGTTCACATATGTAGGTAGAGCCAAAGAGAACAAACATCTTCTGAGCATGTCTCCTCATGTTTGTTGAAAGCCCTGCATTTGGCATCTACCTTTCTTCTTTTTGCGGACATTTTGGGGGCTAAAGTCTTCTTGTGACCTGCTCGCAACAACGTCGGTTCGGTGTAGGTATCAGATCTACAGATCGGCTCGGGCTCCGGCACCTGCTGGTGACGTCACACTATGTGATTGGCTGGACCGTTTGAAGGATGACGTACAAGTTTGTGGTTGGTCTGGACAAATTACGGAAGTAATTATCGCGGGATTAGGTTTTGTGGGATTTCATGTCATGTTCGTGTCGTGCGCATTGCGTTTTTGTTGAACACAACTTCAAAATAAAAGCAACACACATTCAGTCCATGCATGAGGTAAAATTAGAAAATACGTTTATTTTGTAATTTCTAATTAACCTTACGCGGGCCGGTCAGAATGAACCAAAGGGCCGGATGCGGCCCGCGGGCCGTAAAATGCCCAGGTCTGCTTTACACACTCGTCCAGAAGGGTAATTTTGCACAAGGCCATCTGTCTATAGCAGAAAAAAATAAAATAACAAAACACGTCTGAAAAAATCCCAAGGGAGTCTGGAGCCAGATTCGTGACGTCACGTGCGGAACCACCAGCAGGCTGCAAAAGCTTGCATGGGTTCAGTGCACAGCCTGTGTAGACCAAGTTTAGCAGCTAGCGATTTTGCATTGAAATATGGAATTGTCGCCTGAGCTTCTAAACCCATGGATTCATGTATCAGTGCTCATTTATCTATTGTTACATAAATCATATTTTTTCTAATTACTATCATGTATTTATATATTTCTTCATTTAGAAGAGTACTGGCTACTGTAGGGGAAATATTTCATAAGCTACACACATGGAATCGGCTAAGCAGGGTTGTATATACATTTAATGTGTTTGACAGGTCCCAAGATCTCAAGCCCTAACACGCAATTCCCTTGATACTTCACATGTAAGTGTATTATCGCCCAGCGCTTTCGTGTTGTTTACTTTTTTGTGTGTCAATAAATAGCATTATCCGTGTACCACACAAACACAGGATCACCTAATTTAGAGCATAGTCTCCCTTATTTCTTACCCTGGCAACAGTCAACTTGTGAATTGCCGATTTTCTTGGTATTTTTCTCGGCTCTGCTTTGGTCCTCAGCTTCCAGGTGCCTCGCACGAAGCGCTCCCATTTCTCTCTCATTGTCCGGTCTTTTGGAAAACGATGAGTACTAATCCCATCACGATTGGTGTTGCTACACCCTCCTACGATACATCTGTTAACCATTTTAATAATTACGTGATAACGTTGAAGAAATTTGCAGAAAATCACCAGGTCGTTTTCTCGTAAACAAACCAGCGCTGACATAGGATTCAGAAGGAGGCGTCCCGCACGTGACGTCATGAAAATCAATGTTTCCCGGGAAATCCAAATGCCAAGTTTTTTCAGAGGCGGACCAATTCGCCTCAAATGGCTTGATTTCAACTGAATTTTTCTGGTATTGTTCACGGTAAAAAAGAAATTGCACAAAATGCAAAATGTGACACATATTTGACCAAAATTTAATATAAAATAGGAGAATTACATTGATCTTGCTCCTGAATTTACCCATGATATGCGCTTTAGCGAGTTTTTGGACTTTTCACTAGAGTTGTATCTCCTCTCTCATTTCTCATCCGATTCCAGTTCTGATCGATGTTTTGGGTAGATCTTCTCATGAGGAACAAAACTTGGTTGTTTGTTTGTTGATTTTCCTGTTGTAAACCATTTGTTTACAACTTTGTTTATTTTCAGTTACATTCTATCTCCTCCCTCGCTCAGTCCTCAATAGATTTCAGTTCTGATTGTTTTACTCGAAAGAGCTAGTCCTTCTGCACAAAACTTGGTCATTGTATTGTCAATTTTTTGCTAACAAATTAGTAATTAAGTCAACTTAAATTTTCTTCTGACTAGAATTGTATCTCCTCTCTCATTTATCATGAGAATTCAGTTCTGATCGATGTTTTGGGTAGAGCTTCTCTTGAGGAACAAAATTTAGTCCTTTATTGATTTTCCTGTTGTGAACAATGAGTCGTGGAGGTTGGTCCTCTCTCACATTGTCACCAGGGGCTTAGCCAGGATTGGGAAGGGTGGGAGTGTTTTTCTGAAAGTAGGGAGTGTAACTTGGTCACGACTGAAATGCACAAAATTACTTCACAAAACAACAAAATTTTGGTTAGCACGGGTTAGTATAAAATTTATAGGCCATGTTTGGGGATTGATGGGCATGTTTTTTGAGAACTGGCCATGTAAAACACAGCTGCATGGCTCGCTAGCTAAGCCTATGACTGTCACATTTTAGTTCTGTTTGATGTTTTGGTAGTCATGGTTGTTTTGATGGCAGGCCACATGAGCTACTACGTCCTTGAAGTTCTGGTTACATTTATTAATAATTGCATTTCGTACTTCACTGTGGAGCAGTGAGGTGTATCTATTGTGTGTCGTGATGACTGTAACTTGATTCTCAAGTCATGAATTCCTGCATCAACTTTGGATATCAACAGTAGAGTTCAACAGTCATGAGCGAGTAAGACAATTTTTTCAGGTGGCAATTTTTTATCTTAGTATTACTTCATTATTCATGAACATGAAACCAGAATGTTTGCTTTTATATATTGAAAGTAGTAACACTTAGACCTGCACATTTTCATGACTGATGGAGTTAGAAACTGTATAATTAATAGTTGTCGACGTCTTCTTTTATACCATACTGTACATTTTGCTTATGTTTTGTTGTTTGTATGTGTTTGCGTGCATCACCAGCTGTGTGGTGTTGGTGATGATCTGTGTGAGGCAGAGGACTTTGTGTGTGATTATCATCTGGAGATGCTGAGCTTATCTCAGGACCAGCAGAACCCTGTCAGTATTCAGTTTGATGATTCGGGCTGGCAGGGCCATCTGTCCTCTCTGAAGCCTCTGGGATTGAACATCATGCTGAACCTGTGCAACGCTCTGGTCACACAGCAGCTCTGCCGCTTCTCAGACCACCTGTCCAACTTGGCGCTGCAGGAAAGTCACGGCACTGTGCTCCCTGTGCACGTTCCCTGGGGCCTCTGCGAGCTGTCTCGCCTCATAGGTGAGAACATGTTAACTTGTACATTTTGAGAACTATTGCATTGTTGCAAGTTAAAGAAATAAATACTAGCACAGCACATGTTCTCAGGGATTTCAGTACATTTATATTATAACGTGAACTACAAATAAGACTTCCTCAATTACTTAACCGTAACCAGTTACACTTTTGGGGTGCCGGTTAAAGTTAAGGCTTGCCTGAATCCAGTGTTGTAGTCGAGTCACTAAACCTCGAGTCCAAGTCCAGTCTCAAGTCCCCAGTGTTCAAGTCCGAGTCATTAAAGAAAATTTCAAGTCGAGTCCACTATTGATCTGAGTCGAGTCTGACACAAGCCCCACCCACTATCGACAGGGCAAATAACATGAGAGGGTTAACACTAGCCAGTTCATTGCTCAGCAAGCAAGCTCTGCTGTCAACAGAGCAATGAACATAGCGTGTCACTTCCTTCTCTGGGTGGAGTCTTGCCAAATGATGATTGAAGTTCGAGGTTGTCCCCGTCGTCTCCTCGATAGTTCTTCTACGTATGGAACACATGCGAGTAGCAGTGCATTTTTTCCCCACTGCACGAGAAGTCGGTATAAGCAAAGCGGACAATCCTAGGGGCGTTCTCTCCAGGCATTTTAGCACCATTAACGTTAGTTTGTTCCTCAACATGACGTATGAACAGGTGAATGTGCATTCTCTTGCACAAAATTAGAATAAAAATTAACGTAGATATAAATATCTTATGCCAAGTTATTATGGCATGTTCCAAAAAATTAAGAAAAAACCCGAGTCCTCGTTTCCAGTTTACGAGTGTGAATGCACGAGTCCAAGTCCGAGTCAAGTCACGAGTCCTTAAAATCAGGGCAAGAGTCGGACTCGAGTCCGAGTCCTGGACTCGAGTACTACAAGCCTGCCTGACTCTACAGCAGTAAATCATAAACTCCCGATTCATTTGTTCTGATTTGATTGCATGCTGGTTTGGTTTATATTTAGCTTTTAAAAGATACAGTTGAGTAATGCTGCCTCTGTTTCACCCCATCCTATTATCTGCTGCTGATCATGTTAAGGTTTTACTCCTGGCGCACGGGAACTCTTTAACCAGGAGAACCATTTGGCGTTGTACCAGCTGCCTAATGGAGACAAGGCCAACGAGTCCTGCACACGCCGCGTTCACCATGTCACCAAACGCCAGCCACCAATTAGTCATCTGATCAGCCTGCTCGTGCGAGACAGCACAACCAGTGAGAAAGCTTCAGCCTCTGTCCGCCTTTTTCCTGTTTTCTCTTATTGCTTCATTCATCTCACTGATCTTGTGACTACTTCTCAGACAATGTCCAGATGCTCTCCCACGGCTCAGCTGACCTCATCCTCGAGGCCAGCACTGACTTCTGGGACGGCACAGACATCTACCCTCTGTCTGGCTCTGACAGGTCAAGACACACACAGCCCCATACGCACGCGCACACACACACATGCTCACTCAGCCAATCTGTGTTCATACAGATTTATGATTATTCTTATTCTTATTATTATTGGGGCGGCACGGTGGTGTAGTGGTTAGCACTGCCGCCTCACAGCAAGAAGGTCCGGGTTCGAGCCCCATGGCCGGCGAGGGCCTTTCTGTGCGGAGTTTGCATGTTCTCCCCGTGTCCGCGTGGGTTTCCTCCGGGTGCTCCAGTTTCCCCCACAGTCCAAAGACATGCAGGTTAGGTTAACTGGTGACTCTAAATTGACCGTAGGTGTGAATGTGAGTGTGAATGGTTGTCTGTGTCTATGTGTCAGCCCTGTGATGACCTGGCGACTTGTCCAGGGTGTACCCTGCCTTTCACCCGTAGTCAGCTGGGATAGGCTCCAGCTTGCCTGTGACCCTGTAGAACAGGATAAAGCGGCTAGAGATGATGAGATGAGATTATTATTATTATTATTATTATTATTATTATTATTGTTGTTATATATTTATTTTTTTTATTATTTCTCTACAGGAAGAAGGTTCTGGATTTTTATCAGCGTGCGTGCCTGTCAGGTTACTGCTCTGCATTTGCATATAAGCCCATGCAGGTTGCACTGTCAAGTCAGCTAAATGGGAAGTGTGTGGAGCTGGCGCCCGGCCCAGCACTATTCTCTGGAGTGGAGCTGCCCAGCACCACGCCCATCAAACACAGCGGCCGGCGCAATAGCTGGAGCTCAGATGGTGAGAGGTGGAGAAGTAGAGTGAGTCAGTTTGTACTCGTGCTTAGGGCTGGACAATACAAGTAACATGTAGCTGTTTGGTCCCAAAATATTGCTGTGTCCGAAATCACTCACTTGTTTACTACTCCCTATTCACTTTACAGTGGTGCTTGAAAGTTTGTGAACCCTTTAGAATTTTCTATATGTCTGCATAAATATGACCTAAAACAACATCAGATTTTCACACAAGTCCTAAAAGTAGATAAAGAGAACCCAGTTAAACAAATGAGACAAAAATATTATACTTGGTCATTTATTTATTGAGGAAAATGATCCCATATTACATATCTGTGAGTGGCAAAAGTATGTGAACCTTTGCTTTCAGTATCTGGTGTGACACCCCCCACCCCCACC
The DNA here is from genome assembly GCF_027579695.1 of Neoarius graeffei. NCBI lineage: Eukaryota > Metazoa > Chordata > Actinopteri > Siluriformes > Ariidae > Neoarius > Neoarius graeffei. Next base: position 61,673,862 of record NC_083582.1, on the reverse strand, counting down.
CCCCCGTGCAGCAATAACTGCAACTAAACGTTTCCGGTAACTGTTGATCAGTCCTGCACACCAGCTTGGAGGAATTTTATCCCATTCCTCTGTACAGAACAGCTTCAACTCCTGGGATGTTGGTGGGTTTCCTCACATGAACTGCTCGCTTCAGGTCCTTCCACAACATTTCGATTGGATTAAGGTCAGGACTTTGACTTGGCCATTTCAAAACATTCACTTTATTCTTCTTTTTTTTTTTTAAAGATTTTTTTTGGGCTTTTTTCACCTTTATTGGATAGGACAGTGTAGAGACAGGAAATGAGCGGGAGAGAGAGACGGGGAGGGATCGGGAAATGACCTCGGGCCGGAATCGAACCTGGGTCCCCGGATTTATGGTATGGCGCCTTATCCACCTGAGCCACGACGCCCCCACTTTATTCTTCTTTAACCATTCTTTGGTAGAACAACTTGTGTGCTTGGGATCGTTGTCTTGCTGCATGACCCACCTTCTCTTGAGATTCAGTTCATGGACAGATGTCCTGACATTTTCCTTTAGAATTCACTGGTATAATTCAGAATTCATTGTTCCATCAATGATGGCAAGCCGTCCTGGCCCAGATGCAGCAAAACAGGCCCAAACCATGATACTACCACCACCGTGTTTCAGAGATGGGATAAGGTTCTTATGCTGGAATGCAGTGTTTTCCTTTCTCCAAACATAGCGCTTCTCATTTAAACCAAAAAGTTCTATTTTGGTCTCATCCGTCCACAAAACATTTTTCCAGTAGCCTTCTGGCTTGTCCACGTGATCTTTAGCAAACTGCAGACGAGCGGCAATGTTCTTTTTTGGAGAGCAGTGGCTTTCTCCTTGCGACCCTGCCATGCACACCATTGTTGTTCAGTGTTCTCCTGATGGTGGACTCATGAACATTAGCCAATGTGAGAGAGGCCTTCAGTTGCTTAGAAGTTACCCTGGGGTCCTTTTTGACCTCACCGACTATTACACGCCTTGCTCTTGGAGTGATCTTTGTTGGTCGACCACTCCTGGGGAGGGTAACAATGGTCTTGAATTTCCTCCATTTGTACACAATCTGTCTGACTGTGGATTGGTGGAGTCCAAACTCTTGAAATGGTTTTGTAACCTTTTCCAGCCTGATGAGCATCAATGCTTTTTCTGAGGTCCTCAGAAGTCTCCTTTGTTCGTGCCATGATACACTTCCACAAACATGTGTTGTGAAGATCAGACTTTGATAGATCCCTGTTCTTTAAATAAAACAGGGTGCCCACTCACACCTGATTTCAGTCAATGGGATGACAAACACCTGACTCTAATTTCACCTTCAAATTAGCTGCTAATCCTAGAGGTTCACATACTTTTGCCATTCACAGATATGTAATATTGGATCATTTTCCTCAATAAATAAATGACCAAGTATAATATTTTTGTCTCATTTGTTTAACTGGGTTATTTTTCTCTACTTTTAAGACTTGTGTGAAAATCTGATGATGTTTTAAGTCATATTTATGCAGAAATATAGAAAATTCTAAAGGGTTCACAAACTTTCAAGCACCACTGTATATTCAACTTCATTCTTTATAGAAGTGTATCTGTGTGTGTTTCAGAGGGTATAGGAGAGGGTTTGGAGAAGGAGGACTGTGTTCAGGCCCTGAGCGGGCAGATTTTCATGGGCATGGTGTCGTCCCAGTTCCAGGCCCGCTTGGACACGGTGCGTCTCATTGAGAACCTGGTGGGAGCCTGCATCCGTTTTGTCTACTTCTCCAGGGAGGATGAGCTGCGCAGCAAGGTACTGTAAAGCAAACAGTGTGTAACAAAGGCTCATTGTTATAAGTGTAATGGCTTAACCCGTGCGCTTTGGACCAGAGTTAATATATGTAACTAAAACTAAGACCACAGGCTCCCGAGTGGTGCAATGACATCACATCAGCGTTTTGAAAAGATTCAGTGACTTCACACATCTTCCAGGAAGCACCTACACTCTCCCCTCTTGGTAGCTCATGTGTTATTGGGTAGAGCTAGTTAGTGGGTGGTAGTGTTGTAGTCAAGACCACCTAAACCAAGACCAAGTCTTGATCAAGACCATAGTATATCAAGACCAAGACTTTTAAGGGTAGAAAGTAAGTCAAGACCCAAGAAGGACGAGACCGAGTCAGGACCAGACCAGTGTGTGTGAAGGGGGCAGGGAGGGGTGACGGCCATTAACAGTAAGGAAAATTTCAAATTAGCAGCAAGTGACGTGATTGGTTGCATTTGAAGCAGAAAGTTTTAAATCCAGTTGCAGTAACGACGTTAACAAATAAATCTGATAGTGCATCGGCAATTTAGTGAAATCCCTACAGTTATGATCTTGACAGGTCATGAAATAAAATCCTGAGTCTCTGTGTCCAAGACCGAAACAAGACCAAGCAAAAATGTGCTCGAGTCCAAGACGAGACCTTCAAAAAGTGGTCTTGAGACCGGTCTCAAGTACTACAACACTAGTGGGTGGGAATTGGCGCATGACTATAACTGTGTGTGTGTGTGTGTGTGTGTGTGTGTGTGTGTGTGTGTGTGTGTGTGTGTGTGTGTAGGTATTTGCAGAGAAGATGGGTTTGGAAACAGGCTGGAACTGTCACATCTCTCTAACCCCGAATGGAGATGGCCATGGTGATGGAGCTCCCTCTAGCCCTAGCCAGGCAGGCTCTCTACATGATGATCTCCTGCCAGGTATGCTATATTGCCGCTTTTCCACTACCAACGCGGCTGAGTTGGGCTGAGCCGTGCTGTGCTGAGTTGGGCTGAGTCGGGCTGAGCGGGGCTGTTGGAGTTGCATTTCGACTACAACCGCGCTGAACCGTGCTGGCTGGAAGTGGGTGGACACATTGGGTGGAGTTAGCGAAAGTGGGTGGACGTCACGTGATGTTGTTAGGCGGCGCAAACAGTGACATCAGTGACCTTTTAAGCGGTAGTCTCACAAACCGGATAGTAAACAATAAACATGGAGGACATGGAGTCGTTAGTGTTGCTGGTCTTGATTCTGTGGCTTGTTGTCACCGACAACGCCAACAGATACTGGCAAGAGCGTATAGATGAGGCGAGGCGCATAAGGCTTCAGTAATTCATAATTCTTCTTCTTCCGGGTTTACGGTGTTTACAGATCCCAGCGTGCTCGCGGGGCGTGTGTGGGCATGTGAGGACACTCCTCCTCACCAATCAGTGCACAGGGGAGTGTCTCCTCACGCCCCTAGCCCCACTCGGCTCGGTTTGGCTCGCTTCAGCCTCACTCCAAAACCGTGCGAGTTTTGGGTGCTAAGTAAGGCTGAAGCGAGCTGAGTCGTGCTGCTCTGAGGTAGTCGAAACGCGAGCCGTGTCAGGCTGAAGTGAGCTGAAGCGAGCTGAAGTGAGCTGAAAAAGGGTAGTGGAAAAGGGCCACTATGTGTGTCTGTACAGGATGTGTGTGTATCACAGCTGATTAAACAGCGTGTTGTTGGTACAGTGTGGTTTTCCAGTTGAGAGTACGCCGTGCACGTTTTGGCTGCCGCTTCTCACCGGAGCGTTTCGGGAGGGTCCCCCCCCCCTTTTTTTTTTTTTTTTTGTGTGTGTAATTTGATGTTTGTTTTTTGTTTGTGTTTTGTCCACCGGTTGTGGTGCGCCGGACCCAGTTTTGGCGTTGGTTCCTTCCAGGCCTTGGTGCGCCGTGGTTGATGCCTGTGCTGCTCACTATGGACTGCAGTGAGCTTGTTGCTCTTTTAACATCGTGGTTGTCCAGCGCTCTGTGCGGTGGTGCTTTTGTCATGGTAGCCGCGGGGTCTTAAAAGTCTTAAAGTCTTAAATTTAATATTCCAAAATTAAGGCCTTAAAAAGTCTTAAATTGCTTTGCTCAAGTCTTAATTTTTTAAACAAAGGTCTTAAATTTACTCATACTATTCTACAATGTGAAAATGTGGGTTAATTTCTTGGAGTATGCGCAAAGAAAGAAACAATACTGATACATTTTCGCGCTGGCGCAATCGTCGGAGTCCGTGGTGGAGAGGAGACTCTGCGAATCGCAGCATGGGGAAGTGTCGTTTTAATCAGCAGTGGCTTTCAGATGAAAGATATCGTGATTGGGTGAGGGAGGTTCCTGGAAGTGACGTTGAAGCAAGATGCTGTGTTTGTCCAAAGACCTTCAAGTTGTCCACTATAGGTCATTTTGCTTTAGAGTCTCTCATGAAGAGCTCAAAGCACATTGCATCTGCCCTCCACCGCCACCAGCCCATCGCTCAGTTCTGCACGGTTCAATCTCCGAATGCACCTGGAGTTGGCACTAGCACCACTGTCGAACATCAGCAGCATCAGCCAAGCCAGACATCATCGGCAAGGCTAGCAACAACACAAGGGCCGAGCAGTGGCATGATGGGTGTCGGTGGAACCCCGACACTTCGGGCAGAGGTGCTCTGGATTTTAAAAACAATTATGGAACACCACTCGTACAGCTCGAATGAGGGCATAAGCGAACTCTTTTTAAGGCTATGTTCCCAGACTCGGAAGTCGCTACAACATTCTCCTGTGGAAAAAATAAAACGTCTTACATAACAAAATTCGGTCTTGCTTGTCTTGAATGTGAAGATTCGACAAGCAATGCACATAATGACTTAAGTATATAACTTTTATAATAAAAGTATTTTTACTTGAAACATTTGTCATTATTGGGAATTTGATCTGGTGTTCTACGACCGCATAATGGGTGTGATGTAGGTCTTAATTCTCATTTAAGTGGTCTTAAAAAGGTCTTTAAAAAAGTCTGAAATTTATGGTGGTCAAACCTGGGGAAACCCTGTTTTGTGCTTGGCGCGGTGTTCCGAGCGATGTTGTGTCGTGGTGGCTGTGCAGGTGGTTTGGGACATACCGGAGCTCTGTGTGGCGGTGCTTCTGTGCTCGCTTTGTGGATCCATGGCGGTGTTCCAAGCGATGTTGTCTGGTGGTGTCGCAGCAGCTGTGCAAGTGGTGTGGGATTTATCTTCGTGCGTCTGGTGGGACTGTGGTAGCTATGCCATTGGAATTACTTCCTGACCCTCTTTTGGGGGAAGGTTTTGGTCCCCCCCCAATTGTAAAGCAACCTTGGGTGTGAGAAAGGCGCTATATAAATTGAACTGTATTTTTTTTTTATTATTATTATTATTACTACAACATGAATGTAAGCCATTTGGAAATACCGAACCTTATCAAATTTGTCTGGATCAATTTAAATGGTTTAAACTACTGTTTGGTTGGAGAGATGGATCTGTAATGTGTCTATGAGCTGGGTGTCAGATTTTAATTCGCTGTCTGATTGCACAGATTCCCGGGATGATGCTGAGGGCCCGTTACTTGCTGAGGATGAAGGCCAGTCAGATCTTGCCAGCTTCCAGGCTACAGACAGCGATGTTCCCAGCTTCCTCGCTGACGGCAATAGAGTATGCAATTTCTTTCTCTGTGCTAAGATGCACTCACTTGGAGTGGTTTTATTGACCAAATAAAATATTGAGCTCTGAGAATCAAACTTTACTTGTGGGTGTGGTTTCTTTCCCCCCTTCTGTAGGCCAAGCTGCCTCGTGGCATCCATCAGGTCCGTCCTCACTTGAAGAACATTGACAATGTGCCACTGCTCGTGCCCCTTTTCACTGACTGCACTCCTGAAAGTGAGTCTCTCTCTCTCTCTCTCTCTCTCTCAGCATCACTTTGTTTCTTACAACAGAAAAATATGTAGCATTTTCCCTTCTAGAGCTAACTTTAGAACTTATGTTGTGTTGTTCTGATTGGTAGGTACTAATTTTGAAGATTTACATTGCTAAAAAAGTATGTTTATATATTTTTTTTTTTAAATGGCAATGGGTTCATCAAGACAAAGATCACTATTGTGCCACAGCATTAACCAATTCTGTGACTGAAATTTCAGTGCATGCCTTATTATTTGAATTGTGACTGTTCCCCGTAAAAGTTTGGGTGCCTGTGTGTGCATTACAGCCATGTGTGAGATGATGAAGATTATGCAGGAGAACAGAGAGGTAACATGCTGTTTGGGGAGCTCAGCTAACTTCCGTAACAGTTGCCTCTTCATACAGAGTGACCTCAGGTGAGTCGACGATTTTTTTTTTTTTCCCCCCCCATTTGAAATTTTATTGAATAATGTGCAACATGGTGTGTTATATGTTGTGCATTTCTGTCCATGTTTGCTTGCAGTATCTCTCTAGACCCACTGTACCCATCTCGGTGCTCATGGGAGACGTTTGGCTATGCATCTGGCAGTGTTGCGAATGAGGAGATGGAGGAACTGAGCCCTCTACGGCTTAGTGCTCGTCTCAACAGCCTCAGCTGCTCGGTCTCCTTGCACCAGGGCGAAAGCTTCAGCCTGGTTAAGCTTATAGAGCAGGTGACACACACTCACTTTAGCCGCATATAACTTCACAGGAAAAGTCTTCCTTTGCTGTACTTTTTACAAAGAAATCATGACTGTCGGTGTCAGGTCAGCTTTGTGAGCTCATCTACTGCAGGGGTTCTCAACCTTTTCCACTTCGAGGCCCACCTATTCATACTTGTAACGAGTTGGGGCCCATTTAAAAAAAAAAAAAAAGTATTTTGGCTCATCTGTTCGATTAGAATCTACTGTAAAGTGTATTAATGGGATGCAACATCACACCCTGTTACAGATGGGAGCCCAGAAATTAAATAAATGCAATAAAAGCAATGTTTTTAATTGTAGGGATTGTATTTAAAACTGTACGGATGTGCCAGAAGTCAACATAAAACCATGCATGCAGGGCATTCTCAGTCAGAAGGGATTAATGATCCAAAAGTGGAGTCTGGTCCATTAACACAAGAACTTAGTGCCATTTTTGTGTTCAGCAAACAAGCAAGTTATTAAAACCAAGAAGTACACTCATAATAAGTGGATATAGAAACCACTCAATGGGATTAGATCCTTACACGCTAACAAAGAAGGATTTTTCCTATGAGTTGGAAAATTATCCATCTGTTGAGTTCCCCGACATCTCAAACTACCTGGTGCTGCAGACATCGTTCTACACGGACAAACAGATGAAAACCTGGGAGAGCATGCAGGCATACAACTTTTTATACCTGGCTGGGTTAAAGATCTGGGGATCAGGACACTGCAAGATAGACGGCAGTAGACGGATCTAAGTGCAGGAAGAGCATTTATTAGCAGGCATCAAATTTACCAAAAAAACCACAAACGAAAGCAGAATCATAAAGCAGAGTATTTAAACAGCGTTATAAACATGGCTAGAAACAAATGTGAAAGTGATAATGATAATACCTCGCAATGCCACTGTGAAAACAGCATCCGTATCTGCTGATTACACTCAAATCAATATCAGGTGTTTCCCATAATGACCAGATCCCAAGAGCGTGCACAACGTGCTCCGTGAGCGTGCGCAGCCATGCGAGCTGCACCAGATTCAAGTGCGCGAACGCATGACAGTCAAATGTTCACCTGCTGTGTGACCACAACTTTTAGCTCACGTGTATATCGCCATGCATCGCTGCCAAAATGCCTCACTTTCATCGATAACCCATCGCAAACCATCACGAGCTATAGTGTGACTGTAGCTTAATGAGGCAGATGTGACATCAGATGCAACCCAGCAATTGTACCCTACTACAAGTAAAAAATTAGCTTCAACTTGGGGGTGGGGGATTTGCGGCCCACTAGATGGCACTTCACGGCTCACTAATGGGCAGCGGCCCAGTGATTGAGAAACATTGATCTACTGTATATACACATGTAGTATTTCAGGCCATTCTGGAGTTCTACACATGGGGATGTCTCCACACTCAAGGATTTAAACCGGACGTCAAAATGACATTCCAATATTACAGGGAGCTGTGCAGTTTTTGAGTTGTACAGAATATTAAAATGAATCTTGGATGCCTTTGAAGATCACATGCAAGTTAAAATGGAATTTTATTCAGGCTGGATTTTTGTTTGAAATATCACGTGATCACAGAATACAGTTACAGGACAGACATGCAAGGTCAGGATGGCGTGCAGGTGTTTTAACTTTTACACAATATTCTTCAAATGACAGCAGTAATCTGGTCGAGTCTAATCAGTGGTTGCATTCTAGAATTTTTTTCCTTGAGGAAACAACAAAAGGAAAAGCAGTGACGCAATAGGAACACTTTTTTTTTCCACAGGTTTTTTAAATTTAAATACTGGTATATTGGAGTGTTGGGAGTGGATTGGTGTTAGTGTCATAGGTCACTGACATGGAGTGCTGTTTTTTTTTTTTTTTTTGTACAGTATATCCCTTTTTCTATCCACATTCACTGGATATGAGCAGCTGTGCACTCCGATTGCACTGGTCTACAGCCAAAATGCTTCCAAAATAAATATAGTCAAACTTTACTAATTCTGGGTCGCTGAGAACGAAAATGAAACTTAAAATTGTTCATTGGCTCGAGTTTTCAAGATTGGCTCTATGGATAAATCTATGATTGGGTTTGGATAGTACTTACTGTTTTGGCAAAACAATAAATGATGCATGGTATTGCATCATACATGTTATGTTATTCCTAGAAGTCACTGATGATGCAATCACAAGTCAACTTACATCACTCTGCTGAACAAATTGCCCTATATCAGCTCAAAAAAAAAATCATACAGTGCTATGCA